>NW_020665189.1:1634469-1645863 GCF_002925995.2 Terrapene triunguis | reverse complement strand
GGGCAGGGACTGAGGGCAGTGGGTTCGGGGTGGGAGGTACAGGGGGAACAGGGTCAGGGTGGGGGCTGAGGGCAGTGGGTCGGGTGAAATGATCGGGGGGAGGGACTGTGGGGGAGGCTGAGGGAACAGGGTCAGGGTGGGGCCTGAGGGCAGTGGGTCTGAGGGGAGCCCCCCCAGAGGGACCTGCCAGGGGGCCAGGTGAGCCCAGCAGTGCTTACCTGGAGGCTGGAGCGGCTCCCAGGAAGCATGCAGCAGGCAGGTCCCTCCCAGTCCCTCTGGCCCCTTCCTAGGGTCGGGTCGGGTCGAGGGGAGGGGGGCAGGGCTCTCTGCCCGGCGACAGCTGCCTGCTGCCGGAGTCTACAGGCCCCGCCCCGCTGCAGCACGCAGGGGAGTGAGACCTCCCTGCCTCTCTGTGTGCCGGGGCAGGGGGAGGGCTGTGCTCTGCAGGCTCCTGCCGGCCAGGTGGGGGGCCCCGTGGGCTGACACCGCCGCGCTGGGAGCTCAGCTGCGCGCTGCCCCAGGGAGGGAAGGTGAGTGGCGCCGGCGGCGCCGGCTTGCCGCGATTCCCCCAGCGCGGCTGCCCTGTCAGCGCTTTTGGGTCTTTAAATAGCCGTCCGGGGGAAATCCCGGACATTTTTAGCTTTTTACAAATTCCCCCCGGACGGCTATTTAAAGACCCAAAAGCCGGACATGTCCGGGGAAACCCGGACATATGGTAACCCTATCTTATGATCTGGCCGTGTTGCTTGCTGTGCTCTCTCCAGTAGCAGATACACTGACTCTGCTGGTGCTGCCTAAGAGCCTCGCGTGAAGGTGTGATCTCCAAGGAGTGCTCTGGAGCTGTTGGGCTGCGCTCTGGAACCCTGCATCACACTCCCTCCATGCAGCCCCTCACCAGGGTGCCTGAGTGCCTCCTCTCTGGGCCCCCTTTCCCTGCCGACTTCCTCCCTCCTCCCACACTCAGATTGTCTTGCTCCTCTCCTCCTCCGGGCTCTTCTCCCTCAGATGCTCCATTATGGCAGCAGCACGCTGCAGGATCCAACAGCACAAGTACAGTAACCATGCAGTGATCTCTATCTAATACACCTGTATAAATGCAGCATTCGGGAGAGTGAGGTTCCAGCCCTGCTGAACCATCTGGGGGATGTGGCATGGATTCCCAGGCCAGTTCTCTCTCCCTGGGAGGAACCCCCTTCAGTGTGCCAGCCCTGCTCAGAATCACACTCTCTCTCAGGGGTTAAGTCCTGGGCGGCTCCTCCACCTCCTGGGACTGCACCTCAGGCATTCTGAAGGCTCAGCCGCTCTCTGTGAGCTCCCCCAGAGAGTCCACTCGCTCTGGACCCCCGGGGCCTCCACACACAGAGGGAACAATGCAACCCGTTCTCTAGCCTGCAAAGACTCTCAGCTGGCATAAAACAGGAGGTTTATTGTACATCTGAACCCAGCACAGGAAGTTCTCAGGGCCCTCAGCCTAGAAATTCTCAGCACTGTCCATCTGGGTCTGTCCCAGCTTGGGTGGGCTCAGGCTGCTCTTTGTCCCCAGTCCTGAAACCCCCTCCTTCCAGCTGACCACCCTAGATCACCTTCCCCACAGCCCCTCCTCCATCCTTTATCTTCTTTCCTGGGCAAACAGATTACCTGGGCCCTCTCTCTTCCATCCTTTGTTCTCACTGGCCAGAACCAGCTGCTCCCCAGATCACCTGGGCCCATGGGCGGTGTGTATAAGAGGCTGGGGAAGGCTGGCCATGCAGGAGGGCAAAGGCCATGTATACACATGGGTCATCTCCCTTTCAAGACGCGCCGACCCACTGCTTTTGGAGTGTCAGAAGTGCAGCTCCCTAGAAATGGGGGGGCTACTGGCGCCTGGACCATGGCCCCATCCGCATTCTGCCCCGAGGTCCACTGCTATTTGGCCTAGGGTGACCAGATGTCCCGATTTTATAGGGACAGTCCCGATATTTGGGGCTTTTTCTTATATAGGCTTCTATTACCCCCCACCCCCGTCCCGATTTTTCACACTCGCTGTCTGGTCACCCTAATTTGGCCTCTTCCTCCAAGCCCCTTCCCCCCGCCCACGGCAGAGAGGAGCAAGCGATAGGCGGGCCAGCCTCAGGGCAAGAGGCAGAGAAGAGCAAGCAGCAGGAGGAGGGGCCTCGGGGGAAGGATGGAGTGGGGGTGGGAAGAGGCAGAGAGAGGGTGGGGCCTTAAGGGAAGAGATGGAAGGAAGACGGGGCCTCGGCCCGGGCACCAGTGGCCTCTCTCACTTCTAGGGAGTTTCCAGGGCTCGCCTGTAAGCCTCCCCAAACAGAAGACTCACTCACTGCCTATGCCTGGGCCCTCTCTCCTCAGCCCTTTTTTCTCCCACTGGCCAGAACCGGCTGGCTTCCAAGATGGGGTCGGCCTCCAGGTCATCAGTTGCTAAATTCCAATGTCCAGGCTGTTGTCTGGAGTCCAGGTTGCTAGGCAAGATCACACCTGGTCCTCTGCAACAATAAACACTTTCTTTCTCCACCCCGTTAAACAGGCCGCACACAGGGGAAACAGAAACACCCAGTATTCATGGAAAGCATTAAGGAAATCCCTCACTCCATCACAGGATGTAACAGCCCCAGCGCAGGCTCTCCCATTTACCACAGTGACGATCATAGACAAACAATGGACTTCACTGGTCCATGCACGTGTAACCCACACACCTCCTGGGTGTGGTGTTCTGTCCCATCTAGCGACACCGAGACCACTCAGAGATGAATGAGTCTGCTCTACAGCCTTAGCTAACAGGCATTTGGCTTTTAGCTCATGCAGTAGAGGCTCATGCATTTACTCCAGAGGTCACATATTCAAGCCCACCCGCCAACGACCAGAGTCTGTCAGTGTTACACATGCCCATCCCTCGGCCTGCAGAGCTGGGGACGGGGGATAGCACACAGCAGCTCTATCCAGAGCCAGGCAATATCATCCACTGATGGCTGCATTGGGACTGACCCTGCACAGGAGCCCAAGTAGCTTCCCCCTGCCCCTCTTCACAGCGGCCAGCCAGAGTTTGACTGGGGAGCACAGGTAGCACTGTGAGCAGGGTCAGAGTGGCATCGAGGCAGGGCCGGCGCAACCCATTAGGCGACCTAGGCGGTCACCCAGGGCGCTACAATTTGGGGGGCGGCGACCACGGTGGTATTTCGGCGGCGGGACCTTCCGCCGCCTCTGTGGGGGGCGGCATTTCAGGGCGGGACCTTCTGCTGCCTAGGGCGGCAGAAAAGCTGGCGGCGCTCCTGCATTGAGGGCCTCGGACACCCCCCCCCCATTTGGGTGCATGCAGAGCAGAACTCCTCTCTCTCTCCTCTCTTCTATCCCAGCAAGCCCACCATTCCCTGGGGGTGCAGCAGGGCTCCTCGGCCCATCTCCACAACTTGGGCTATGGCTGGAAGGTGCAGGCAAGCTCTATGCAGCAAGTGCAGGCTGGGGCAGGGCAGCCTGGTCTGGGGGGCACTGAGCAGGAAGGAGAGGAAGCCTGGCCTGGGGCGCCGAGCCTCTTGGGTGCAGCAGGAGTTCAGCGCCTCTCGGTCCCAGGCCCTGTCTTTAGGTGGCTCTGTGGGAAGTGAGGGGCCGAACTGCAGGAGTCGTTTTGGATCATTCTGGCGTATTGGCTTTTTGAATCATTTCTTTAGCAGCCCCCTGCTGTTTAACCCCATTCGATTCTACGGTGATTTGTAATCTAACAGTTTCCCATGAATTCTTTTGTTCATTAAAGTTCGGATTGTGTAGACAGCAGCAGAACCCTCCGTATAAACGCTCCTGTGCCCAAAGCCTCAGGCTGCAGAGCAACTGCCAGCATGCCTACCAAGGGTTCTCTCCACCTACCCTAACACCCAGAGACGCTTCCCAGGAGCTTGTTCTGTGCCCTGCAGTGAAGTCGGGCACATCCCAGGGTCTGCCCATGAGCCCGGCCAGCGAGGCAGGGCCCAGGAAGGCAGGAGAGGGTCACACCAGCCGCTCCCTCTTCGCTGTCCGAGGGGAAGCCTTTCCTGGCCTGTTCAGCCCTCTGTAGAGTGGCTGCACGGGGTGGAGCAGAGTGTGGGTCTGGGTTTCAGAGCCTGGGCGCAGCACAAATGGGCCCTGACCACACACAGCTGGATGTGGGCGTGCAAGTCCTGGGCTGTGCACACACTTGGTTCCCTGGCTGCTCAGCTGGCCATGTGTGCTAAAATCAGGCTGTGTGCACGTAGCGCGCCGCATGTGTGCAGATCCATGCTTGCCATGGGGCTGCACAGCAGACCTGCTGAGAGGGAAGAAGAATGGAACCCTTCACCAGCCGGTGAGAAGCTCAGGCTGTTCACTGGGCACTTGCTGGTCATTTTGGAGGGGCCAGTTGTGGCTCCATACTTAAGGCTGAGCTGAGTTTTGCATTTAAAATAGCGATTCAAACTGTGTTGTGCAGGAAAATGCAGCACGTCTCCCTAGCATTGCTACAGAAGGAGAAGATTTAACACACCAGCCTCTGCTGACAGAGAAACTTCCAGTCATGGAAAATAACTAGCCTTCTGCAATATTGATTTTCAGAAGCTATCCCTGGCAGAGAGTGAAAGAGGGAGGAGGAGCTAAGGTGTGACTGTGCTGGGAAAAGAGGGGAGCTTGGGTGGGAGTGCATGTGCAGGAAGGTGTGAGAGGCAGAGACTTTGGAGGACAGGAGAGAGGGGAAGACTGGGTTGTGCACTGCAGTTGCTTTGTGTTGCTCTGTAGAAACAGAGCCACTGAAAGCTCAGTTCAGCTGACCCATGAGTGCTGGCTGGCCTGTGCTGCTCAGGAATGAAAGTTTTATTACAATAAAATAAAAAGGGGGAAATTCACAGATAAAAACTTCATTAAACTAGAGTAAAGATGAGGATACAGACCAGGAATTGAGGGTAAAATGCACTTCAGGGGTTGTCATTATCCCCACATGTGTTAGAATCTGGAAATCCAGTTAGGGTACCAAACAACCTTAACTCTGCCCTGCTGTGACACACTGAGAAGAGATGAAAAAACAGTGTGTTCTTTTAGAATCAGCTTAATCTAACTTGGGTCCCCAGATGCGGACGTGCATTAGGACACATACACTTCGCACTGGGGTGTGTGACCTGAACAGCAACCAGTGCAAGAGGCTCATTGGTCCCTGGTGGTGAGTTTCAACTGGCCTGACCAGTTCAGTGCCCCCCAGCTCACTACTGCTATAACCGGTACCTAAAGGTGTCATGTAAGATATCAATAGACGCTCATAGCATCCTGAGCAGTAATATTATTGGATGGGGTATGTCTGGAGGGCAAATTCAAAATTACAAACACACTGGGATTTATGCTATCAAAGCATGTCTGCCAGGCAGGGCTGAAGTTACCCTGCACTAGACAAAGGAATGAGGCTCTGCCACCCTGAAGGTGCATTAACAGACAATGGTGCATTTCCATGAAAGCTAAAGCCAACCAAGGGAGGCAGTAATCACTCAGCATAGCAGCAGGGGAGGGGATCTCAGCAACAGATCAGTTTGCATTTTAGCAAACACTAGCAAGGGAAGAAACCAGCATGGAACATCCTTCGCCAGGAGACTCCATCGCCTTCCTCACAGCTTGAATGAACTTTACCTTGGGAGGAACCTTCAGAAGAAGCCATTTCAAAGGCTCCCTGGACTATAAAGAGAGGGGCAGAGAACCCCAAGGGATCTTTCACCTAAGACGACAAAGGAACCAAGCACTTTGGGCTTTGTGGGAGATCCTGACCAGAGCAGTGGTCAGCCATCTTTCTGGAAGGTCATGTGATAAGAATCTGACCTTGAACCAAGACTGTAGTTTCGTTTTCTTAGTCTCTAGAAAGGGTTTTTCACATTTATTTGCTTGTAACCATTTCTAACGCTGTCTTTGTCTCGAACTCACTTCAGAGCCTACCTCCTTTTGTTAATAAACTTGTTTTACTCTTAGTCTAAACCAAACCAGTGCTGTATTTGAACTGAAGTTAACTCCCGATATAGTGGTGAGCTGGGCAGTTTGTCTCTTTAGAGGAGCAAACAAACCTTATTGTTCCTCTGAATGACCCCAGAGAGGCTTGACATTGCAGAGCACGGGGTTCTGGGAAAATTCAGGGCTGGGGTGTGTTGGGGTTATCTCACCTGGGATTTCACCCAGGCTGGTGGAAGCCAGAACATGGCTGCAGTGTAACAAGCAGGCTGCTGGGTTCAGACCTGCTGGTCCAGGGCTACTTATCACACTGACACTCAGTGCAGGCTTGTCTCCTGGCTGGGAACATCCAACCCAGGTGCCAAGAGACCAACAAGGGCAGTCAGGGGCAAGGGTGAGAGCAGGAGCAAACCTGAGGCTGGGAGGAGCTAAGGAGTTTGTAGTCAGGTTCCAGGCCAGGCTCGATGCCTAGGGTCAGAGTCCAAGTCAGGTTTCAGGGACTGAGACATGTTTCAGGGATAGGGTTGCCAACTCTCTAATTGCACAAAATTGAACACCCTTTCCCTGCCCCTGCCCCAAGGCCCCACCCCCTTCTCCGAGACCCGGCCCCCATCTCGCTCCATCCCCCTCGCTCCATCACTCGCTCTCCCCCACCCTCACTAACTTTCACCAGGCTGGAGGTTGGGGTGCGGGAGGGGTGCGGACTCTGGTTGGGGGTGTGGGTTCTGGGGGGGGGCTGGGGATGAGGGGTTTGGGGTGCAGGAGGAAACTCCAGGCTGGCGCAGGACATTGGGGCGTGGGGGGTGAGGGCTCCAGCTGGGGGTGTGGGCTCTGGGGTGGGGCTGGCGATAAAGGGTTTGGGTTGCAGGAGTGGGCTCAGGGTTCGGGCAGGGGGTTGGTATGTGAGAGGGGGTGTGGGGTCCCGGCAGCGCTTACCACGGCTCCCAGGAAGAGGCCGCCAGGTCCCAGTGGCTCCTAGACAGATGGGCGGCCAGTGAGGCTCCGCACGCTGCCCTCGCGCCCGCACGTGCCACTCCCACAGCTCCCATTGATCATGGTTCCCAGCCAATAGGAGCTGCTTAGCCGTCACTCGGGGCGCGGGCAGCGTGCAGAGCCTCCCTGCCTGTCCACGCACCTAGGGGCCGGTGGGAATCGGCGGCCACTTCCGGGAACTGTGCGGAGCTAGGGCAGACAGGGAGCCTCCCAGGGTTCCTTTTCAACCGGGCATTCTGTCAAAAACTGGATGCCTGGCAACCCTATTCAGGGACCGAGCTAGGTGGCACAGTCCAAATCAAGTCATGGTCAAAGCCAGGATTTCAGGAGCAGGAAGAGCTACAGGAAATCCACACTGTACCTGGTACTTCCTGGAATGCCCCTTGGGTTTATATAGGACAGGAATCAGGAGCCATGAGGCTGCTGTCTGCCAAACCCTGGAGGCAGAACACCCCATGGTCTGTGTCCACAGCAGGTCATGTGCAGTGGAGTGCAAGTTGGTTGCAGCTGCTGCTGGCACTTTTCACAGCACATGTACTCAGCCCCAGCAAGCTGGGAGACAAATTAAGCGCTGGATGGGGAGGTGGATAGGGAGGCAGTGGGGGCCAGAGACAATGGAGGGGTAGTGAGCCCATGGCTGGGGCCAGAGACCAAAGCCCTATGGCCGGAGCCTGTTGCCTGCCACTGTAGGGGTTGAAGCTGGAAGCCCGAGCCCCATCTCCCCTGGCAGGTGGGGACCTCACACGGGCTGCCTACTCCTCCAGCATTTGTGGCACCAAAGAGGGGTCAGGGCCCAACCCCTGCTGGCGACCCCCGGGAGCGGGGCTGCTGCTTTCCCCGTGCAATCACCTCCCAGGAGGCTGTGGCCGCAAGAAAAGCCCCTGGTGGCCACATTTGAGAAATGCTGATCTAGTCTGGCCTCCTGCACACTGCAGGCCACAGAACATCACCCACCCACTCCTGTAACCCACACGTCTAGCTGAGTTACTGATGTCCTCAAATCATGATTTAAAGACTTCAAGTTACAGAGAATTCACCATTTACATTAGTTTAAATCTGCAAGTGACCCGTGCCCCAGGCTGCAGAGGACGGTGGAACACCCCTTCCCCCAGGCTCTCTGCCAATCTGACCTAAGGGAAAATGCCTTCCTGATCCCAGATATGGTGAACAGTTAGACCCTGAGCATGTGGGCAAGACCCATCAGCCAGACACCTGGGAAAGAATTCTCTGTAGTAACGCAGAGCCCTCCCCATCTAATTGGAGATATTGCTGCTAGCAGTCGCAGATTGGTTACATGCCACTGTAGGCAGGCTCATCATACCATCCCCTCCATAAACTTATCAAGATCAGTCTTGACACCAGTTAGGTTTTTTGCCCTCCACTGCTCCCCTTGGGAGGCTGTTCCAGAACTTCACTCCTCTGATGTTTAGTTCTCCCCAGCCCCACCCTGGGTCTGGCTGGTCTAGTTACATTGTCAGCTCTTCTGCCAGGGACTGGCTGCTGCTCCGTGTTTGTGCAGGGCCTGGCACACTGGGGTCCCACCCTTGGCTGGCCCAAGGCACCACTGTAATAAACATGGTTAATAATAATAACTGTCACTCCAGCCTTTCATAGAATATCAGGGTTGGAAGGGACCTCAGGAGGTCATCTAGTCCAACCCCCTGCTCAAAGCAGGACCAATCCCCAGCTAAATCATCCCAGCCAGGGCTTCGTCATATCCAGCTTCTCGTCCACTGTAACCCCTAGGTCCTTTTCTGCAGAACTGCTGCCTAGCCACTCGGTCCCTAGTCTGTAGCAGTCCATGGGATTCTTCCATCCTAAGTGCAGGACTCTGCACTTGTCCTTGTTGAACCTCATCAGATTTCTTTTGGACCAATCCTCTAATTTGTCTAGGTCCCTCTGTATCCTATCTGTACCCTCCAGCATATCTACCCAGTTTAGTGTCATCTGCAAACTTGCTGAGGGTGCAGTCCACGCCATCCTCCAGATCATTAATGAAGATATTGAACAAAACCGTCCCCAGGACCGACCCTTGGGGCACTCCGCTTGATACCGGCTGCCAACTAGACATCGAGCCATTGATCACTACCCATTGAGCCCGACGATCTAGCCAGCTTTCTATCCACCTTATAGTCCATTCATCCAGCCCATACTTCTTTAACTTGCCGGCAAGAATACTGTGGGAGACCGTATCAAAAGCTTTGCTAAAGTCAAGGAATAACATGTCCACTGCTTTCCCCTCATCCACAGAGCCAGTTATCTCATCATAGAAGGCAATTTAGGTTAGCCAGGCATGACTTGCCCTTGGTGAATCCATGCTGACTGTTCCTGATCACCTTCCTCTCCTCTAAGTGCTTCAAAATGGTTAGTGAGCCGGGGTGTACGCTAGACCCCAGGTGTCACTTACAAGGAGGTCACCAGCCTGCTGTGGGAAGGGTACAGGGGCCACTACCGCAGAGGACTTGTATAACCTGGTGGGGTTGGAGCAGCTGTATGACATCTGCCCTCCAGACCTTAAGATGTGGTTAGTGGACTGGAAGCCTAAAGATCGGCGCAGTGCGGGTGCACTGGCGGATGAGTTTGTGGACAGCAGATCGGGGGCAGGAGGGAGACCCACACTGGGGACTCAGAAGGGGAGTCACCCAGAGACCTCTCAAAGGTGGGACTCCAGGAAGCCCAACTCAGGGGTGCCTGTGAATTCCGGGGCGGGCCGACTTCCCGCGTGGAACTTGAGGAACCTGAAATGTAATTACTGTGGCCAAAAAGGACACAAGGTAGCACATTGCCTGATGACGAAGGAAATGGCTGCCAAGCAGAAACGGCAGGGTGTCAAATGGGTGGAAGCCCACCGAGAGGGGGCACCACCGGTCCAGGGGGCCGCAGTCGATAGGGCTATGCTGGGGGAGGGGACCACCAGGCCTGGCCAGCAGGGGAGGTGGGGCTCCAGGTCCAGAGCACCCATACTCAATCCACTGGGTGAGCATGGGACAGGTCCAGGGGGACAATCGCCACATCATCCCCATTGAGATGGGGGGAAGGAGCATCCAGGGGTTCTGGGACACGGGCGCAGAGGTGACACTGGCGTGGCCCAAGATGGTGGACCCAGACCAGCTAGTGCCCGATGCATACATGACGCTGAGGGGAGTGTTCAGGCCCCCAGTAAAGCTGCCTGTAGCAAGGATACATCTGAAATGGGGAGCTAAGGAGGGACCCAAAGAGGTTGGGGTGCACGATCACCTGCCTACCGAGGTGCTAATGGGTAATGACTTGGAGAACTGGCCAGGTGGCACTCAGAGCGCCCTGGTCCTTACCCTGAGTCAGAGCCAGCGTGGGACGCGGGACCTCCCAAACGGGGGGGCCCAAAGCACTGAGGGTAGGGCTTGACAGGGCTGGGCTGAAGCCTCCGTCCCAAGGCACCACCAACCAGGGCTGTACCCTCAAACCCAACAGCTGAATTCCAGTCGGAGCTGCAGGAGGATCCCTCCTTAGAGAAACTGAGGGCCCTTGCTGGCCACAGCCCTGTAGGGTCCCAGTGGGAGGACCACCGGCAGAGATTCCTGTGGGAGAAGGGATTCCTGTACCGGGAATGGGCTTGTTTGGGGCAAACTGAACCTTGGAAGGCTAGGAGGCAGTTGGTGGTCCCCCAGAGGTACAGCCGCAGACCAGGGTCTTTGACGCTGTCCAACAGTATTGCAGGTCCTGTGACTCCTGCCAGAGGGTGGGGGAGGCCCGGGATAAGTGTAAAGCACCTCTGAGACCTTTGCCCATCATAGAGGAGCCTTTCCAGAAGGTGGCTATGGACATAGTGGGGCCCCTCAGCAGGGTGACTTGGTCAGGGAAGAAATACATTCTGGTGGTGGTAGATTTCGCTATGCGCTACCCCGAGGCGGTGGCCTTGTCCTCTGTCAAGGCAGACACCGTGGCAGACGCACTGCTGACCATTTTCAGCAGAGTGGGGTTCCCCAAGGAGGTCCTTACAGACCAGGGGTCCAACTTCATGTCAACCCTGCTCCAGTGCTTGTGGGAGATGGGTGGAGTCCGACACACCTGGGCCTCGGCGTATCACCCTCAGTCCAACAGGCTGGTGGAGCGGTTCAGTGGGACCCTAAAGATGATGCTGAAAACATTTATTGACCAGCACTCGCAGGACTGGGACAAGTATTTATCCCACATGCTGTTCGCATATAGGGAAGTGCCCCAGGAATCCACAAGGTTTTCCCCGTTCGAGTTGCTGTATGGGAGGAGAGTGAGGGGACCCCTAGACTTGATGAGGGACAAGTGGGAGGGGAAGGCCTCTCCCGATGGAGAATCAGTGGTGGAGTATGTACTGACCTTCCAGGAAAAGCTTGCGGAACTCAAGTGCTTGGCCAGGGGAAACCTAGCTAGGGCACAGAGGAGGCAGAAGGTGTGGTGCGACAGCTCCGCATGTGCCTGCTCAGGGGTGAATGGTCAGTGTACACAGTGAAGCGCTGCCCCAGTAGA
>NW_020665189.1:1606654-1609469 GCF_002925995.2 Terrapene triunguis | reverse complement strand
TCATGGTCACTGCCTCCCAGGTTCCCATCCACTTTTGCTTCCCCTACTAATTCTTCCCTGTTTGTGAGCAGCAGGTAAAGAAAAGCTCTGCCCCTAGTTGGTTCCTCCAGCACTTGCACCAGGAAATTGTCCCCTACACTTTCCAAAAACTTCCTGGATTGTCTGTGCACTGCTGTATTGCTCTCCCAGCAGATATCAGGGTGATTAAAGTCTCCTATGAGAACCAGGGCCTGCGATCTAGCAACTTCTGCTAGTTGCCAGAAGAAAGCCTTGTCCACCTCATCCCCTGGGTCTGGTGGTCTATAGCAGACTCCGACCACGACATCACCCTTGTTGCTCACACTTCTCAACTTTATCCAGAGACACTCAGGTTTTTCTGCAGTTTCATACCGGAGCTCTGAGCAGTCATACTCCTCTCTTACATACAACGCAACTCCCCCACCTTTTCTGCCCTGCCTGTCCTTCCTGAACAGTTTATATCCATCCATGACAGTACTCCAGTCATGTGAGTTATTCCACCACGTCTTTGTTATTCCAATCACATCATAGTTCCCTGACTGTGCCAGGACTTCCAGTTCTCCCTGCTTGTTTCCCAAGCTTCTTGCATTTGTGTATAGGCACTTAAGATAACTCATCGATCGTCCCTCTTTCTCAGTATGAGACAGGAGTCCTCCCCTCTTGCTCTCTCCTGCTTGTGCTTCCTCCCAGGATCCCATTTCCCCACTTACCTCAGGGCTTTGGTCTCCTTCCCCCGGTGAACCTAGTTTAAAGCCCTCCTCACTAGGTTAGCTGGCGAAGATGCTCTTCCCTCTCTTCGTTAGGTGGAGCCCGTCTCTGCCTAGCACTCCTCCTCCTTGGAACACCATCCCATGGTCGAAGAATCCAAAGCCTTCTCTCCGACACCACCTGCGTAGCCATTCATTGACTTCCACGATTCGACGGTCTCTACCCAGGCCTTTTCCTTCCACAGGGAGGATGGACAAGAACACCACTTGCGCCTCAAACTCCTTTATCCTTCTTCCCAGAGCCACGTATTAGTAGATCTAATACACTTGGACTTCAGTAAAGCTTTTGACATGGTACCACATGGGAAGCAATTAGATAAATTAGAAACGATGGGGATCAGTACAAGAATAGTAAGGTGGGTGAGGAACCGGCTAAAGGGGAGAAGGCAACAGGTTACGCCGAAAGGTGAACTGTCAGGCAGGAGGGAGGTTACTAGTGGAGTTCCTCAAGGATCGGTCTTGGAACCAATGTTATTCAACATTTTCATTAATGACTTTGGCACAAACAGTAGGAGCATGCTAATGCAATTTGCTGACAATACAAAGTTTTTTAGAGGCATTGTCAAGTACAGAGGAGGATCAGAATATTACACAGGAAGCTCTGGGTGACCTTGGAGACTGAAGTGACAGAAATGGGATGAAATTCAGTCAAACAAATTGCCAGGTCGTGCACTTAGAGTCTAATAATAAGAATTTCTGCTGTAAGCTGGGGGATCAGCAGATGGAAGCAACAGAGGAGGAGAGAGACGTGAGTGTGAAGTTCAATCACAGGATGACCATGAGCCACCAGTATGATGTGACTGTGAAAAAGACAAGTCTGATCCTAGGCTATATCAGGTGAGGCACTTCCAGTAGAGCTAGAGAATCATCAATGCCATTGTACCAGGAACTGGGAAGACCTTGTTTGGAATACCGGGTACATTCTAGTGACCCATGTTCAAGAAGATGAATTCAAACTGGAGGAGGTGCAGAGAAGGGCTGCAGGGGTCAGGAACATAGGCGCTGACTCCGTGGGTGCTCCGGGGCTGGAGCACCCACGGGGAAAAATTAGTGAGTGCTCCGCACCCACTGGCAGCCAAGCTCTCCTCCCCCACCCCTCCTCCCCGCTCCCCGAGTGCATCGCATCCCTGCTCCTCCGCCTGCCTCCCAGCGCTTCCCCCTAACCGCCGCCAAACAGGTTGGGGGTGGGGGAGCGGGAACGTGGCGCGCTCAGGGGAGGACCCACCCCAGGCCCCGCCCCCACTCCATCCCTTCCCCCAAGCTCCACCCCCTCCCCCCACCTCTTCTGTCCCGCTCCTCTCCCTCCTGCTGGCTGGTGAACAGCTGATCGCAGAGGGTGGGAGGGCTGAGGGGGAGAGGGCTGCCGGTGGGTGCTGAGCACCCACTATTTTTTTTCCATGGGTGCTCCAGCCACGGAGCACCCACGGAGTCAGCGCCTATGCTCACAAGCTCAGGGTCTGACTGACAGCCATGGGTGGGGTCAGGAAGGAATTTCCCCCCAGATCAGATTGGCTGCGGCCATGGCAGTTTTTCATCTTCTTCTGCAGCGTGTGGGTGCGGGTCACTGGCCAAGATTATCTGGGTAAATCTAATTTAACCATTTCCCTGCCATTGTGGGGCCTCGAGCACTGGTGCGCCTCAATCCCTCCTATTCTCTTCCTGTGCTCTGTAACGTCTCCTGGGCGCTGTAACATTTTGGTCTAATTTTGGTTGCTGGGTTTAGTGTGCGGCTGCTGGCTGGTGTTGGTGGCTTGGTGATGTCTTCTGGCTTTAAACTCTATGGCTCTATGAGCCATCTAGCTCTGGGCACTGTGCTACCCCCTTCAACATCCAGCCAGAAGGGGGCGCTGTAACCCCAATGGTGCAGGGAACAGCAGCACCACCCTGACGCCAGACGGGAGCAGGCTGGGAAGGGACTCGGGGCTGCATGAGGGCAGGAGCCGGGGCTGGAGGCAGCAGCCTGGCAGCGGCAGGGGGATTTTGGGAGCAGGGCCCTGAGAGCAGGGCAGGGCATGGCATCAGCCTGGCAG
>NW_020665189.1:1594615-1606644 GCF_002925995.2 Terrapene triunguis | reverse complement strand
GGAGCAGGGCCCTGAGAGCAGGGCAGGGCATGGCATCAGCCTGGCAGGGAGTGGGGGGCAGGGGCAGCCCAGCAGCAGGATGGGACAGGGAGCCCCGCGCTGCACATGCGCAGCAGGAGGGTTTGGACGGACCCTGCTTGTCCCATGCCCAGAAGAGCTGAGCTCCAGCTAGGGGCTGCAGGCTGGGCGCTGCTGGCCTGTGGGAGAGCGGTGGGCCGGAGGCTCTCCCTGGCACTAGTGTCATGGACTCACAGGATTTGTGCTCTCTCTCGGCTCCGTATGGTCCCTGAGAGAAACCCCCTTCAGTGTGACAGCCCTTCTCGGAGGTTCACTCTCTCTCGGGGGTTAAGCTGTAGGCCCCTCCGCCTCCTGGAACCGCATCTCTCTGAGACCTCAGCACGCCTGTCTCTCGCCGTGGGCCCCCTCAGGGAGTCCACTCGCTCCGGATGCCTGGGGCCTCCACACCCAGAGGGAATAATGCCACCCTGATCTCTAGACCCAAGTGACTCTCAGCCACTGTAAAACAGAATGGGTTTATTGAGTGTCTGAACACAACATAGGAAACTCTCAGGGCTTCAGGCCTAGCAGCCCTCAGCACAGTACATCTAGGTCTCTCCAGCCTCCGTGGGCTCTGGCTGCTTTCTCCTCCTAGCCCAGAGACCCGCTCCTTCCAGCTGAGGCATCCTAAATCACCAGCCCCAACAGCTCCTCCCCTGTCCTTTGTCTTCCGTCCCAGGTAAACAGGTTGCTGGGGGACTCTCTCTTCAGTCCTTTGTTCCCCTCTGGCTGGAACTGGTTGGTCAGGTCACCGGGGTCCTCTCTCCTCAGTCCTTTGTCCTCCCACTGGCCAGAACCGACTGACTGCCAAGCTGGGGTGGGTCTCTTAGTCACCAGTTGTTGGGGTTTCCTATCTCCAGGCTGTTTTCCGGGGGTCCTGGCTGCCAGGTGAGGTCACACCTGGTCTTCTGCAACAACAAACCCTCTCCCCCGACCTTGTTAAACATGCAGCACACAGGGAAACTGAGGAACGCATCACTATTGATGTAAAACACTACAAAAATCCCCACTTCGTCACAACTAGGCTGAGGAGCAGGGGCAGAGGGACCTTTGCACTCTGCACTGCACTACCCCCAGGACTGGGCTGGGCTGGGCACTGATGGGGGGGTCTTTTACTGTAACTGCCAAGTCCCTGGGCCAGTGGCGGATTAGCCATTGGGCCAATGGGGCCCATACCCAGGGACCCTGGCCAATTGGGGGCCCCAGAAAAATGGGTGCCCCTGCACCCCACTCCGCCCGCCCTGCGCGCCAGGAGTCCAAGTTCATGTACCTGGTAAGTAATCACTTTGTAACAGTCACCCTGTTGTCTAAAGCAGGGGTTCTCAAACTGGGGGTTGGGACTCCTCAGGGGGTCACGAGGTTATTACATGGAGGTCGTAAGCTGTCAGTTTCCATCCCAAACCCTGCTTTGTCTCCAGCATTTATAATGGTGTTAAATGTATTTAAAAGTGTTTTTTTTTAATTTAGGGGGAGGGGTCGCACTCAGAGACTTGCTATGTGAACGGGGTCACCAGCACAAAGGTTTGAGAACCACTTGCCTAAAGGCCCTGGCCCAATTCTAGTAGTCTTTACCATTCCACAGTTGAAGATGGGCTGAAAGATACCTCTCCAAATACTCAGTAAGTGGCTGGTGGTGCATAGCTCCCCTGTTACTATGAGGCCCCATCTGCAAGCTTTCTGCCCCGAGGAATTCTTGTTCTGAAGTAGCATTTTATGGGTTTCCCTCCCCAAACTGCTCTTCTGATTAAAGAAATGGTATCATGTCAAATGTGACCCCAAATTAAGGGGTTTGGATGTTTAAAAGCAAAATGTTACTGACCCAAAGTCCAATAGAAACAGTCCCAGGATTTTCCTGAATTCCAGCGGAAACAAGCTAAATAAATCCTCCCCTGGGCTATTGCAGGAGAAGCATGGAATGAGCCTGCCTGCTCTGTTTTCATTGTTCAGCTCAAAAACAATGCAGAAAAAAAACAGGAGCGCCAGGCAGGCGGAGCGGGGCAAGCCCCCACACCCGAACCCCACTCCCTGGCAGGAGCACCGGGCGGGTGGGCAGAGTGGGGCAAGCCCCCGCGCTCCGACCCCATTTCCCCGGCAGGAGCGCCGGGCAGGTGGACGGAGTGGGGCAAGCCCCCACACCCAAACTCCACTCCCTGGCAGGAGCACCGGGCGGGTGGACGGAGTGGGGCAAGCCCCCACGCTCTGACCCCATTTCCCCAGCAGGAATGCCAGGGGGAGAGGGCAGGGGGCACTACAGGCAGATGGGGTGGGGAGGGGTCCCCACTTGCTCTGGCACAGGGCCCCACAAAACCCTAATCCACCCCTGCCCTGGGTAGGGGTATTCACCACTTTATTTCTGCCAGTCCCAAGAACAGCCCACTGTGACTTACTGGGAATGGGCGAGAATCAGTGGGGCCCACCGAGGGCTGGGCCTGGAGAGCCCTGTGCCTGGACCACCCGCAGTGCCCGCCTGCCAGCTCGTGAGGCCTAGAGCAGCTGGCAGAGCGCTGGGAGGGCTGAAGAGCTGCAGTGTCCGCAGTGCCTGCTTGTGGTGCACACCTGCTCAGAGGCCCCTTGACCCTCCTCCTCCTCCTGCTGATCCAGGTCAGCTGCTGCCTCTGGAGACCAGGATCCTGCTCTGCATCTCCCCGTCTGCTTGGCCTGGCTCTAGTGTAGGGCCAGCCTACCTGGAAGCAGGCCTAATCCACCCTGTGGTTTGGAGGCCCTGCTATTCATGTGTGGTCTATGCAGTGGGATCAGCTGGCCCTGCCACCTCCCTGCTAGGCCCACTGCCCCTGCATAGAGAGCAGGCGTAGGGCTCCCAGGGCTGCACAGCGGGGCTAGCCGGAGTGGGAAATGCTTTGAGAGTGTCCCTAGCGAGACAGCCTGGGTGAGGAGAAGTTTGCACAATTCGGGCTCTACAGCTGGGGAGTAGGGAGCCCAAGGGGCTGGGCTGGGGGGAGCTGTGGGCAGGCAGGGGCAAGCAGTCTGTTCTTGTCCTGCTGATCTGAGAACCAGGAGCTGCTCTGAGATGCTCCCAGCCACTGCATTTGTAAGTGCTAATGGGCAGGCTGCGTCCCAGTACCTGGGGCTCTGGCCTTGAGAGACCGTCTGGGGTCAAACCCGGCAGCCAGCTTTCAATCAGGGCAAGAGACTCTTGTGGTCAGCAACAGCCTTGGCAGCTAAGAGCAGGGCATGCACACTGCCAGTGGCAGGTTCTGGCTGGTCTCCAGAGGGGCCATCCCGGGCACCGCTGCTCAGCTGGCCAGACATCTGGAGTAGCAGGTGTTGGCCGCTGCTGGCAGCCAGATACAGGTCATGAACGGTCCCCTGCTAACTGCCCTTCCCAGTGCCTGTGGGCACCCTCATGGGTTCAGGAGACACCAGGAGATGCTCCCTGGCCAGTTTCAAACACCAGAGGGGGCAGCATGGAGATCTGCAGGGCCGGCCCACCTGCAGCCACTGTGCAAAACAGCAGCCACATGGCATCAGACAGGCCTAGAGCCTGGGGTCACAAGGCCAGAACCATGATTTGAGAACAGGCAGGCAGCATGGAACGGGAGGGCCATGAGGGCATGGTGTGGGACTGGAGGGCATGGGAGTATGTCAGAGGGCAGGAGGGTAGAGGAGGGCGTGAGCCAAATAGGAAGGTGAGGGTGTTGGATGGCCATGGCTGCGGGGGGAGCGCGGTCCTGGCACTGGCAGTGCCCCTGCATTCCTTCCGTTCCAGGTCACCCAGCCCGTGTAAAGGCAGCCAGGGCACAACCCCCGTCATGAGCACTGCAGATCAATGCCCCCTTGTCCCGGGCCTCTCGCCATTCCCCTGACCCCTGGCCACCTGCCCCCCGTCCGGCTGCCGTGCCGTGCAGCCAGGACCCCCGGGCTGTGCTGCGCGGGGGCCGCCCACACAGCACTGTAGCTCATTCTCCTCACAGAAAGGGGCTCTTGTTTCCCCTCAGACTTGCTGCAGGGGGCAAGGAGGACAGGCGCAGCGCGGGCAGCTGCCAGCCGCCACAAGCCCATTAGCACTTGGATAGCCCGGGGGGCTCCAGCGGGGGTGGGGGGCTGCAGATCCCAACTCCCCCTGTCACCCACCCCCACGGCCGCTCCAGGGAGTGCAGTGTCCGCACGCAAGGAGCCGGCTGCTGCTTCAGCAATGGGGGAGCTCCTGCACCACACCAGCCCACAGGCCAGCAGGGACCTCCATGGGGACCCAGCCAGGAGCAGGGAGAGCCCTGGCCCTGCAGCCTCCATACACCCTTGCTCCAGCCTGTTGGGGGAAACGGGACATGGGCCAGCACCTCCCCCTCCCCCAACAACTGCACAGGAAGGGCTCGAGTGCCATGTGGCCAGGCTCCCCCACATAGAGACCTCATTGTCCTGAGGCCAGCTATAGCCCCATTCCCTGTACTAACACCTCCCTCGCCCCTCCCCCGACCCCTGCACCAGCACCTCCTCCCTAGCCTGACACCCTGATTCCTCCACCTGCATCTCCCCTCCCCTCTCCCCAACACCCTGAACCCTGCACCAACACTTCCCCTCCACTGACACCCCAATCCCTGCACCAACACCTCACCTCCCCACCCCTGATCCCTGCACCAACACCTCCTTCATCCCTCCCTTGCATCAACACCTCCCCACCCCTCCCCCACGCCATGCACCAACACCGCCCCTCCCCTCCCTCCATTCCTGCACCAATACCTCCTCCCTCCCCTAATCCCTGCACCTGCATCTCCCCTCCCTCTCCCCCTCCCCCCATCCGGATCCCCAGAGGCGTAGCGAGCGTTCTCTGTACCCTCCGACCGGAGGGGGCCCCGCAAGGAAGGGGGCCCCTAAAAGTGGCAAAATAAATACCGCATTCCAGTTTCTGCATTGTAAGGGGCCCCGCCCGGACATATGTTCGGAGGGGGCCACCGTTCGGAGGGGGCCACATTCTTTGTTGCTACGGCCCTGCGGATCCCTGCACCAACACCTGGCCCCTCCCCAACACCCTGATGTCTGTGTCAACACCCCGTACACTGAGACCCATCCCCCACACTAAATCCCTGGACTCAGACCTCCTTCCTACCCCAAGGGTCTAACAGAGACAGGCATGGTTAGGCTGTAAGCCTGGCGTTCCCGGCCTATGCCCTGCACAGTAGGTATCTCGAAGGGTACTGGAAAGGGCACCTGAAGAGTTGTTGATTAGTCTGGTGGTAGGGAGAAGCTGCCTGCTGAGGCTGTGGAGAGCACTGGCATCCCAGCACTATCTAATGGACGCATCAAACCCTACTGCTCGGAGTTCCGCAGAAAGCCCCTTCTCCATGCCACGTGAGGGGCAGAGGGCCACTCCGCTCTGGCCATCCGGCTTCTGAGTCACCAGAAAGGGATCACTTCCAAGAGCGGTACTGGTGGCCACTGTGAATCTGCTCTCCATGGGGCCACTTGCCCGACAGGCTCACTCCAGCCTGGGGAGTGACATGCAGCTGGCATGCTCAGATGCCTGGAGACAGGCCTGTATGACAACCTACACTCACAGGGCCAAGCTGGGAGTCTGGGCTCCCAGGGCTCTGGGCCAGCTGTGATAGCAGAGCCCTCATCTGGGGCAGCGTTCCTTCCTACCAGCCCCTTGTGGGCCAGGGCTGCGTTCCCTCCTGCCAGCTCTCGTGGGCCAGGGCTGCGTTCTCTCCTGCTTGGTCCCATGGGGTCTCAAGCTGCGTACCCTCCTGCTGGCTCCCGCAGGGCCAGGGGTCCCGTTCCCTTCTGCCAGCTCTAGCGGGGCCTCGGGCCACGTTCCCTCCTCCCGGCTCTAGTGGGTCCTGGGGCCACGTTCCCTCCTGCTGGCTCTAGCGGGGTCTGGGGCCTTGTTCCCTCCTGCTGGCTCCCATGGGGAAAGAGGCAGCGTTACCTGCTGCCGGTTCTAGCAGGCCCTGGGGCCACATTCCCTCCTGCTGGCTCTAGCGGGATCTGGGCCACGTTCCCTCTTGCCGGCTCTAGCGGGGCCAGAGGCAGCACTCCCTCCTGCCGGCTCCCACAGGCCCTGGGGCCACATTCTCTCCTGCTGGCTCCCATGGGGCCTGGGGCCGTGTTCCTTCCTGATGGCTCTAGTGGAGCTTGGGGCCATGTTCCTGCCTGATGGTTCCCATGGGGCCAGAGGCTGCGCTCCCTTCTACCAGCTCTAGCAAGGCCTGGGGCCACATTCCCTTCTGCTGGCTCCCATGCAGGGTCAGGGGCCGCGTTCCCTCCTGCTGGCCCCACAGAGCCTGAGGCCACATTCCCTCCTGCCGGCTCTAGCGGGGTCTGGGCCACGTTCCCTCCTGCTGGCTCCCACAGGGCCAGGGGCTGCGTTCCCTCCTGCCAGTTCCCGCGGGGCCAGGGGCCACATTCCCTTCTGCTGGCTCCCATGCAGGGTCTGGGCCACGTTCCCTCCTGCCAGCTCCTGCGGGGCCAGGGGCTGCGTTCCCTCCTGCCAGTTCCCGCGGGGCCAGGGGCCGCATTCCCTTTTGCTGGCTCCCGCAGGGCCAGGGGCCACGTTCCCTCCTGCCAGCTCCTGCGGGGCCTGGGGCCGCGTTCCCTCCTGATGGCTCCTAAGGGCCATGGGGACATGTCGCCGCTTCCGGGAGCTGTCTGAGATCAGCGCCGCCCAGAGCTCACACCCCAAATCCCTTCCTGCACCCAACCACCTACCCCAGCCCGGTGCCCCCTCCCACACCCAAACCCGCTCCTGGAGCCCCACCCTGCACCCCGCTCCTGCACCCCAACCCTCTACCCCAGTTCTGAGCACCCTCCCGCACCCAAACTCCTTCCCAGTGCCTACACCCCCCATCCCCTTCCATACCCCAACCCCCTGCCCCAGCCCTAAGCCACCTCCAGCACCCAAACTCCATCCCAGAGCCTGCACCCCTTCCTGCACCCCCAAATCCCCCAGCCCCAGACCAGAGACCACACCCTCAGCCAGAGCCCTCACCCCCACCGCACCCCAACCCTCTGCCACAGACCAGAGCCCCCCTCCGCACCCTGAACCCCTCATTTCTGGCCCCACCCCAAAGCCTGCACTCCCAGCCCACAGCCTGTACCCCCTCCCTATCTACTTGCCCCAGCCCGAAGCCCCCTCCCACATTCCAAACCCCTCATTTCTGGCTGCAGCCCACAGCCCGCACCCACAGCCAGAACCCTCACCCCCTCCCACACCCCAACCCACTGCCCAGCCTGGTGAAAATGAGTGAGTGAGCAGAGGGTCAGGGAGAGCAATCAATGGAGGGGGGGTGGAGTGAGCAGGGGGGGGCAGGGCCTCGGGAAGGGGCAGGGGGCGGGGCAAGGATGTCTGGTTTTCTGCAATCGGAAAGTTGCCAGCCCTACCTGGGGGTGACAGTGCTGGAGGGCTCCTCAGGGCTGGTCGCTGTTCTTCAGTTTGTAGTTGATGGAGGGGGAGTTCCACACACAGCCCTGAGCCCATCTCGCCTTGCGTGCAGGCCCCAGGGCAAGGCATCCCACCCCCACCATTGGCACTGCAGGAGGCAGCTCCCTGGGAGCAGCCAGGAGCAAATCGCAGGATGTATATTACACAAGCGCCTTAGCAACCCACTGAACCTGCCCTGCATAACAAGGAGAGAACAGCCACTCTGGAGCACCCGCCACTCAGCTGCGTGCAGGGCTGGAGAGCAGCTGCTGGCACTGGAGCCATGTCAGCCAGTGACAGGGACGAGAGAATTCACTGCATCCCCTGGCACTAGCAGACTGGATCCCCTGCACCCCCAAGCCAGCCCAAGCTGGCACCCCATGCTAGGAGAAGCCCAAGCCGCTGGCAGAGCAGGCCAGGCCGGGCAGCACAGGCTGCAGCGGATCCAGGCAGGCAGCGTGGGTATATCAGTGCCTAAGCCCTGCAGTGGGCCATCACTCAGGCCTCATGCACTCAGGGCAGCCTCTGCTTCTCTCAGCCCCTCTGTCCAGCTAGCAAAGCAGGAGGGAGTGGGATGGAGCAGGGGTGGGGGTGATGGAGTAGGATGAGGAATGAATCCACCACCACAGGGGGGCTCTGTGCCCCAGGAGAAGTCACTACAGAACCAGCCTGGGCCCTGCCCCTCCTGCTCCAGGAGTTCCCTGCCCTTCCCCCGTGCCCAGGACCAGTGCTGCTCACTCCACAGTCAGATTCAAACGTTTGGGCTTTGCTTTCTCTGCTGTCTAGTGTGAGCCCTGGATCAAGTAGGGGCCCTGGCCCAGACCTATGGAGGTCCTGCTGCATGAGCCCCAACCTGACTGGGGGCCCTGGGCCCAGATCCAAGGGGGTGCCCTGCCATGATTCAAGGCGATCCCTGCAGCCTGTGCCTGGCTCAGAAGGGGGAACCCAGGGGTGGGGAAGTTTCAGCCCCTCAAGAGGGAGCAGGGCTCTCTCCTGCCTGGGCTGCGGGATCATACCGTTTCCCATCCATCTGCTCTCCTGTCACATCCCCGTCTCCCTGATTATTTTAATGAGGATAATGATTCACACCTGAGCAATTCAAACCCGCTAACAATAACAATTTTAATTAGTTTCCACTACAAATCTGAAATGTCGTCATTAACATTTAAAATGCCTGCAACTGGCAGCTCCCTGCAAAGCAGCGCATGGGTGGGCCTAGGGGGTGGAGGGGAAGGGGGTAGGCGAGCCAGGAGTAGTGGATTGAACTGGAGTAGACAGGTGGGGGGTGGAACTGGGATGGGTGGGCCAGGGGTCAGGGTGGAACTGGGGCAGGTGGAACAGCTGTGGGGCTGGGGAGACTGGAATAGGCCAGTGGGAGGGAGTGGAATGGGGGCAGGCAGATGGGCCTGCTGCGAAGAGGGACACATAACCTCTGTCATGTGCCATGGCTTTGCAAACCCCTCTCCTTGTGCCCCCCTTACCACCACCTCAATTTTAACCCAGCTCCCAGGCAGACCAGCAGGGAGGGGAAATAGCTGTGAAGCAGGCTACCTGGTGACTAGGTTACCCCAGCGAGGGATGGGCAGGCAGGGCCTGTCCAGGGTGCAACGAGCCTGTCAGATGTTCCCGAGTGAACGGGCCAGCTGGGCGTTTGGCTGGCGCTGGCTCTTTCCACATCACTCGCAGATCGATAATGGTCCATGCGAGCTGTGTGCTCAGCGCTGCCGTCAGGGGACGGTGCAAAGGGCCCTCGGGTATAAGGGCTATTTAAAGAGCTGGACGTGTCAGTTGGAGGCTGGTTATAATTTCACACAGCTCTCTCTGGACCTTTTAATGCTGTACAAGGCTGTAGGCAAGAGGCAGGCTGCAGTGTGAGATCAGGGCCATCAGGGACACTGGGAACCAGCAACACACACAGGCACACTCATTGACAAGTATCAGGGGGTAGCCGTGTTAGTCTGTATCTACAAAAACAACAAGGAGTCTGGTGGCACCTTAAAGACTAACAGATTTATTTGGGCATAAGCTTTCGTGGGTAAAAACCTCACTTCTTCGGATGCATAGAGTGAAAGTTACAGATGCAGGCATTATATACTGATACGTGGAGAGCAGGGAGTTACTTCGCAAGTGGAGAACCAGTGTTGACAGGGCCAATTCAATCAGGGTGGATGTAGTCCACTCCCAATAATAGATGAGGAGGTGTCAATGCCAGGAGAGGAAAAGCTGCTTCTGTAATGAGCCAGCCACTCCCAGTCCCTATTCAAGCCCAGATTAATGGTGTTAAATTTGCAAATGAATTTTAGTTCTGCTGTTTCTCTTTGAAGGCTGTTTCTGAAGTTTTTTTGTTCAATGATAGTGACTTTTAAATCTGTAATAGAATGACCAGGGAGATTGAAGTGTTCACTTACTGGCTTATGTATGTTACCATTCCTGATGTCCGATTTGTGTCCATTTATTCTTTTGCGGAGGGACTGTCCGGTTTGGCCAATGTACATGGCAGAGGGGCATTGCTGGCACATGATGGCATATATAACATTAGTGGATGTGCAGGTGAATGAGCCCTTGATGGTGTGGCTGATGTGGTTGGGTCCTCTGATGGTGTCGCCAGAGTAGATATGGGAACAGAGTAGGCAAGGAGGTTTGCTACAGGGATTGGTTCCTGGGTTGGTGTTTCTGTGGTATGGTGTGTAGTTGCTGGTGAGTATTTGCTTCAGGTTGGAGGTTTGTCTGTAAGCGAGGACTGGCCTGCCTCCCAAGGTCTGTGAGAGTGAAGGATCATTTTCCAGGATAGGTTGTAGATCGTGGATAATGCGCTGGAGAGGTTTTAGCGGGGGGCTGTATGTGATGGCCAGTGGTGTTCTGTTATTGTCCTTGTTGGGCCTGTCCTGTAGTAGGTGATTTCTGGGTACCCGTCTTGCTCTGTCAATCTGTTTCCTCACTTCCCCAGGTGGGTATTGTAGTTTTACGAATGCTTGATAAAGATCTTGTAGGTGTTTGTCTCTGTCTGAGGGGTTGGAGCAAATTCGGTTGTATCTTAGGGCTTGGCTGTAGACAATGGATCGTGTGATGTGTCTTGGATGGAAGCTGGAGGCATGTAGGTACGTATAGCGGTCAGTAGGTTTCCGGTATAGGGTGGTGTTTATGTGACCATCACTTATTTGCACTGTAGTGTCCAGGAAGTGGATCTCTTGTGTGGACTGGTCCAGGCTGAGGTTGATGGTGGGGTGGAAATTGTTGAAGTCCAGGTGGAATTCTTCAAGGGCCTCCTTTCCGTGGGTCCATATGATGAAGATGTCATCAATGTAGCGCAAGTAGAGGAGGGGCACTAGGGGACGAGAGCTGAGGAAGCGTTGTTCTAAGTCAGCCATAAAAATGTTGGCATACTGTGGGGCCATGAGGGTACCCATAGCAGTGCCACTGACTTGAAGGTATAAGTTGTCCCCAAATCTGAAGTGGTTGTGGGTGAGGACAAAGTCACAAAGCTCAGCCACCAGGCGTGCTGTGGCCTCATCAGGGATACTGTTCCTGACAGCTTGTAGGGCCTGGGGTCAGGGGGCTCATTGACAGACACACACACACGGGCACACTCACTGACACACACGCACAGACACACACAGAGACAGACACAGATGCACACATGCACAAACACACGCACACACAGACACATATGCGCACAGACACACGCACAATGGCCGTTCTGCCTACTACTTCTCATGGGAAAGCCCTAGTGGCCAATGGCAAGGGGCACCTCGAGCCAGAGAAAAGTTGGCTAAGACCTTCCGCCTGTACCGAGTCATCCAGAGCCCTCACTTATCCTAGCATCGCTCTGGGGCATTTTGGGGTCAGCACTGACTGTGTGGGGAGAACTCCTCCTGGTGAGCCCCTTGCAGCACAGCGCCCCCTAGCACCATGTTGGGACACTGGGGCCAGCACTGACTGTATGGGGAAAGCACCCCCATAGAGCCCCCGACACACTGCCTACAGCACTCTGAAGACATTCCCAGGCAAGCATTGCCCTGCTCCAACCCTGCTTTGTTTCCGAACTCTGAGCAGGGAGACAAAGGGTTCTCTGCTGCTGAGACAGCCAGCCCTATATAGGGTAAGACACAGATATAGTTAGGGCTGGTGCAAGGAAGTTTCGCACCCTAGGCAAAACTTCCACCTTGCGCCCCCCCCCGCCCCGAGCCCTGTGGCAGCTCCCCGCCCCCCCCCCCCGCCCTGAGGCACTCCCCCCCGCACGGCAGCTCCCCCCCTACCCTGAGGCGCCCCCCCCCATGGCAGCTCCCCCAGGGAGCTGTGCGGCAGCTCCCCACCCCAGCTCATTTCTGCTCCACCTCCTCCCCAAGCATGCCGCCCCCGCTCTAATTCTCCTGCCCTCCCAGGCTTGCGGCGCCAAACAGCTGATTGGCGCCGCAAGCCTGGGAGGCGGGAGAAGTGGAGTGGCCGCTGTGCTGGGAGAGGGAGTCTGAGCCACATGTGTCAGCAGCTCCCTCCCACTCAGTGCAGAGAGGGCCTGGGGTGAGGGGGCTCAGCAGATGGCCTCTTGGTTGCCCTGGCGTCTGTGTTAGGGTTACCATATGTCAGGATTTTCCCGGAC
>NW_020665189.1:1534597-1589615 GCF_002925995.2 Terrapene triunguis | reverse complement strand
GGGGGGGTGGAGAAGATTTTGGGCAGTCAGGGTACAGGTAGGGGATAGGGTCCTGGGGGGCAGTTAGGGTGGGGGGGCTTAGGAGGGGGCAGTTAGGGGACAAGGAACAGGGAGGCTTAGGTAGGGGGTGGGGTTCTGGAGGGCAGTTAGGAGCAGGGGTCCCAGGAGGGGGCAGTCAGGGGACAAGGAGCAGGGGGGTTGGGAGTTCTGGGGGCGGGGCTGTCAGGGGGCAGGGGTGGGGAGAAGGATCGGAGCAGTCAGGGGACAGGGAGCAGAGGGGTTTAGATGGGTCGGGAGTTCTGGGGGGGGCTGTCAGGGGGTGGGGAGTGGTTGGATGGGGCGTGGGAGTCCCAGGGGTCTGTCTGGGGGTGGGGGTGTGGATAAGGGTTGGGGCAATCAGGGTACAGGTAGGGGGTAGTGTCCTAGGGGGCCAGTTAGGATGGGGGGAGGGTCTCAGGAGGGGACAGTCAGGAGACAAGAGGCAGGGAGGCTTAGGTAGGGGTTGGAGTCCTGGGGGGCAGTTAGGGGCAGGGGTCCCAGGAGGGGGCAGTCAGGGGACAAGGAACGGGGGGAGGGTTGGGGGTTCTGAGGGGGGCGGGAAGTGGGAGGGGCAGGGGCGGGGCTCCTCCCGTCCTCTTTTTTGCTTGCTGAAATATGGTAACCCTAGTGTTGGGAGAGAGGAGAAAGGGCAAGGGGCTTCCTGGGCTGCCACTCCAGCAGTGCACAGGACTCTGTGCTCAGCCCAGTGCTACTAGCTGGGGGCAGGGGCAGGATCCGCCACACAGGCATGCTCAGCCACGAGACTTGTTTGATATCTTGATTTGACTGGTCCCCCTCCCCATTCCTGGTCTTTACCATCACATCCTGGCCAGGCTCGGAATTCCTCTCCAGAACCAGCCACAGTCTGTCCAACAAAGGGGCTCCTTATTCATCCCCAGAGCAGCAGTAATGGGGGAGGGGAGCTGGGCTCGAGGAAAGGATGTCATTATCCAAAAACTAGCAGTAACAGCCCAGGGAATTCCTAGAGTTTAAGGCCAGAAGAGACTTCAACTAACATGTAATGTTTATCTTAAAAGGTGTCCAAACATGTTAAGCTATAGAAATGCTCTATCAGGGCACCAAACAACCTTAACTCTGCCCTGGAGACACCATGCAATAGCCATACAGTTATGTTTGGTGCATGTTAGTACATGTGGACCCAGGTCAGACTAAACCAATTTTTAAAGCCTTTGGACTTTTTTATCCTGATTTTTCCTCAGGTCATCACTGCAGGACAGAGTTCAGTGGTTTAGGTGCATTTCCATTGCTTAACTCGACTAGGTTTCTTTTCATTTAACCTTAACTCTGAATTCCCTGCCCTTGTGATGCACATTTCTGGAATAACTCCTATTGCGCTGTAAGGTAGGTTACTGCTATGTGCGCTCCACATTCACTGCAGCAAAACTTCCCTTTTAAAAATGTACTACCCATTTCCCCCATGACCAGTAAACAAGCCGCTCAGAGAATACTCTTGAGGGCTATTGCAAAGGAGCTGAAGGTCTGTAGAACCAACCTGAACAGTTTATTTTAGCTTTTAGGGGCATATTGTCCAGTACACTCTCTGCTGTCCCAGAGCAGCTTGTGGGGACAGGCCACTTGTGCTGCATCTACAGCTCTCTGTGTAGCCAGAGCAATGGAAGGTAGCTGGGGTCCACACCTGTCTTCCCTCGCTGCTGACCTCTGCGTTGCCCTGCTCACACCCCTGCTGATTTGCCCCTCCCTCCTGGCCTCTACATTCACAGCATGTGTGCCCACCACACGCTCATGCACTGCCTTCTGCCCAAATGGCCTCCTGCTGTGTTCCCAATGGGCGTGACGCCAAGCTGCCCTCGGTGAGTGTGGCACCCTCCCATGCCGGAAGGAGGCTGAGAGGAACTCTGTGAAGGGCAAGTGAATGGCTGCAATGGCCATCTTTGCTAAGGGCGGTCCGTGACGTCAATTCCATTGAGAGCCATAGGAGATGTCAGCCATTTGGAAAGAGGGCAGTACTCTCTGGCTGTCTGGCTGGCAAAGCAGTGTACAGTGCTGGCCACACTGCCGCCATCTCTGCAGGTCCTGCTCCAGCTCCTGGGACTGGGGCAAACTCCCTCTGATTGGCTGCCTGCCCCACTGCCTGCCTCTGGGGGTGCAGAAGACAGGCAGAGCTCCCTGCCCTCGCCAGGAGCTATAGGGGTTTTGGGGTGCAGGGAGGGGGGGAGCAGCTGACACAAGAGGTGGGGGGGGGAGCAGAAACTGCCCAGCAGCTCAGGGCAGCCCTGACCCCTCCTTCCCTCCTGTGGGCAATGGGTCAATCTGCTCCCTGCTCCTCCATCCTCCTCGCCCCCCCCTGCAGCCCCGACCTGGGAAAGGGGATTGGGGTGAAGGGCCCCTGGAGCTGCAGGTGCAGCAGAGCTGGGGCTGGGGGATGGATGAATTAGCCTCGGGGCTGGGGAGAACCCAGATGCTGTGCTCCATCTGGCAGCATAAGGGCCCCTGCAGCGGGAACAGACCCCCTCCCTGGATAAATGTCACCCACACACCAGGGCAAGGGGAGGCCGGAGCGCCGAGAGAAGGGCGGCGAGCCCGCCGCGGCTCCGCTCTCCCCGGCGGCCAGAGCGCCGGGGGAAGGGCGGAGAGCCCGGGCGGGGCTCCGCTCTCCCCGGCGGCCAGAGCGCCAGGGGGAGGGCGGCGAGCCCGGCCTGGGGCTCCACTCTCCCCGGCAGCCAGAGCGCCGGGGGGAGGGCGGCGAGCCCGGCCCGGGGCTCCGCTCTCCCCGGTGGCCAGAGCGCCGGGAGGAGGGTGGCGAGCCCGGCCGGGACTCCGCTCTCCCCGGCGGTCAGAGCGCCGGGAGGAGGGCGGCGAGCCCGCTGCGGCTCCGCTCTCGGGCCGGAGCGCCGCGCCTCCCCCCTCCAGGTGCCGCCTCAAGCACATGCTTGGTGGGCTGGTGCCTGGAGCCGGCCCTGCTGGCCGGGAGCTGCAGGGGCAGGGAGCCATGTAGGACTGCTGCACACTCTCCCCACCTCCCCTCGGAGCAGCACCGGCTGTTGTCTGAGTGTAAACAAGGTATTTAATATGCAGACGAGCTCATTAGCATCTCCTGGTTTCAGCAGCGCTGTGTCTGCAGCTGGACTCGCGGGACGTGTCACAGGAAATCTCTACACACAACTTTTAATTACAGACAAATGGGTGGACACATTGTCGTTAACAGCTCTGGGTGCTTCCTGCCAGTCCGGCTCAGCTCCCGCTGCCAGCTTCACCTGGACTGGCAGAGGCATCAGCCCGCCACTGCCTGAGCCACAGGCTGCTGGAGAGGAGTGTGTGTGGAGCCAAAGGAAGAGCAGGGCTTAGGGTTGCCAGGCATCTGGTTTTTGACCAGAACGCCCGGATGAAAAGGGACCCTGGCGGCTCCGGTCGGCACCATCAACCGGGCCTTTAAAAGTCCAGTAGGGGGCGCAGTGGGGGCCCGCAGCTAAGGCAGGCTCCCTGCCTGCCCTAGCTCTGCGAGGATCCAAGAAGTGGCCGCCAGGTCCCTGCAACCTTAGGCGCATGGGCAGCCAGGGAGGCTCTGTGTGCTGCTCCTGCCCGGAGTGCCGGCTCCGCAGCCTCCATTGGCTGGGAACCGCAACTAATGGGAGCTGTGGGGAGCAGCAGGAGCAGGCATGAGCAGGGCTGGGGGGCAACACCTTGGTCTCCCCTGGGTAGGGGCGGAGCAAGCAGGACCAGGGCTGAGGGTGACACCCTGGTCTCCCTGGGCAGGGGCAAAGCAGGCAGGCCTGGCAGGAGCTGCTGGCCCCATGCTGCTCACAGAGTGTACAGGACACATGGTTGTGGTACCACCCTGCTTGGGGGCTGGCCTAATTCGCCCTCAGCGCTACCCCTGCACAGACTCCCCCATGTGCCAGGCTGAAGGCCGGTCATAGAAAGTCTGGAGGTGGAATCGCTTCCAGGCTCTCAGCCCTCCAGGCTCAGGCATCTGCCAGCCAGCAGCAGGAGCTCATGCTACTTGGCGCTGGTCCCGATGCTGCGGGGTGGATGTCAGGGGAGCACAGACAGCAGAGTCATGCTGCCTTTGGGCAGTGGAGCAGGGTAGGGGTGAGGGGCCAGCCCTCACATTGCCATGGCTCTGCGCTGGCATTGCTGGGCTCCTTGGCACAGGGAGCTAGTGCAGCCACCACCATTGTCCTCCAGTTAACCCTCTGGGGCAAGTGTTGCAATCCCAGCATCCCATCAGAGTCACGCTAGTGTCCCTGGGTCCGCATGCCCACACCAGCGCCATGGGTGACCTGCCAAGGGCTCCCTCCTTGGGAGGCTTGTGCCTTGGCATCTCCGCTGGCAGGCGCGGTGTGGGGGTTCAGTCTGGGCTGACCTGGCTGTGGAGGGGTACTGGGAGCTGGGTGGTGATTGGGCACTCACTCTGCCCACTCACAGGCAGGCTGGGGGCAGCATCCCAAGCACAGACGTCCCATGGCAGGATGCTCCTTAAACCCATGTGAACAAACCCAAACACAACCACAGAGCATAGCATGTCGAAGGGCCAGTGTTGGGGCAGGCAGGCCCGAGAATGCCCCCCCTGAGGGCTCCTGCCATGTCCTCAGCCCCCGCCCCCCCGATCTCCACTCGCCGGGGGCTCCACCTGCCCAGAACGCAGAGACCCCAACTCAGCCCCCTCAGCCAGCAGAGCCAAGCAAAGATGGGCCCAGCCCAGAACTCCCCCGCCAGGTCCCTGGCAGGGATGAGGCAGACACTGCCTTGTCAGAACGGAGGGCCAGGCCGTGAGCAGCCAGGGCCAAGGGGGACTCCAGGTGTGAGCCTCCCAAGAGTGGGGACAGCTGCTGAGTTGGGGCTCATCTCCCCCCATGTACATCCTCCCCCTAAGTCGGGTATCAGAGCCATTGGGGTGACCCCACAATCCTCCACATCTCTGGGGCACAGGCTGCTGAGAAACAGGGACTCCCTGCACTGAATGGGACCCTCACCATGCGCCTCCTGGACTCCAGGCTGCATAGCACTGGCTTTGCTGGGCCCCCCGAGAGCTGCCTCAGCTCCCCCATGCACAGCTGCCACGGAAAGGGAGCCAGTCAGAGTGCCCAGGCTCCAGCGGCTTGGGGGCACCTGGCTGGTACTGCTTGGCCACTGTGATTGAGATCCCTTTGTATCATGCCGCCCCTTCCTCCACCAACCTCCCTGGGGCCCTGCTCTCCCCACTTCTGCATTTCTTCCCTTCTGTTCCCCACTCTCAGTTCTTTCCTTCATCCTCTCTGGGCTGCTGCAGCCCCTTGGAGCCTCTGTCATTTTGTGCGTACCTAAAATCCAATAGAAACTTGTAACTGAAAAAAGAATTGGTAGGGCAGCTCTGCAGCCAACTGCCAGCTGGGGAGCAGCTGGAGCCCTGCCTGTGCCGGGACCTGCTTGTTGTTTGGTGAAAGAACCATCATCCCAAGCTGTGTCCAGGCATGCGCTGTTCATCTATCACAGTAGTCAAGAGCCAGTCAGCCAATGAGGGAACAGAAAGTCTAGCATGTGACCAAGGTGAGCACTCATGCCGTCCATCGAGGACCGCACATTATCAAAGGGAGCCCATGCCATGCCAGGCTGGCATGATCCAGCCAGTGAATACAACGTGTGCTGGTTCTGATAATGTCTGTGATCCCTCCAGCCCGCCCCAGGCACTGCACAGACAGCCGGAGACAGGCCCGCCCCCCAGGAGCTCGGGGTGCGTGAGTGCGACACGGAGGGCTGGGGAGCGGCAGGAAGAGGGGAGGCTGCTCAGATCTCACCGTTCCACAGCTAGCTCTGCGCAGCATCTTGGAGCTGCTCCGAGTGACAAGTGTGTGGGCAGGAATGGGGCTCCGGGCACCAGCGAGTCACAAACACAAGGGTAGGCATGCAGCAGCTACAGGCCCCAAGTCGCTGTCCCAGATCCAAGGGTGGGTACTCAGGATATCCAGGGCCGCCCAGAGGATTCAGGGGGCCTGGGGCAAAGCGGGGGAGCTGCGGCGCTTGTACTCACCCGGCGGCGGTCTGGGTCTTTGGCAGTGGGGGGCCCTTCACTCGCTCTGCGTCTTCGGCAGCACTGAAGGACCAGCCGCCGAAATGCCGCCGAAGACCCGGAGCGACTGAAGGGCCCCCCGCTGCCAAAATGCCAACGAAGACCCGGACCGCCGCGGGGCCCCTGCGAGGCCTGGGGCCTGGGGCAAATTGCCCCACTTCCCCCCCCCCGGCGGCCCTGAGGATATCCCCTCCCCTGTGCCATGCCCCAGAGCCCCTAGCACTTGGCACTGCTGAGTGGGTAACAGCAGCCAAGTCAGCAGCAAGGTTTCACTCAGAAAGCAGCTGCATTTCGCCACTACTAGCCTCCAAGCATCTGATCCTGGTGCTGATCCCCTTCCCAGGGAAGGCAGGCGCTGACCACTCTGGCGTTCCCTGGGGGCTGGCCAGATGCGTTGCTCGCTCTGTCTGCAGCAGCTTTGCCTCACACAAGGAAACTGAATTCCCAGCTATTGATGGCTAACGCCCAGCCAGTCTGAAAAGCTCAGTTGTGTCAACGTAAGTACCTTTTACCCTGTCCAGGCAGGAGCTGTCCCCTCTAATGGAGCATTGTTCAGAGAGCGCCTTTCCCCGCTCTGATCACAAAGAGCAGGGACAGACTCAGGCACTGAAAGCCTGCAGGACAGCACAGTGCGTGGAACTCCCTGCAGTATGTGTTGCATCTACCCTGTATCCCACTTCAACATCCCGACACTGCCTGCATGTCAGTGCTGAGAATAGGCACCTCTAGGCTGGCCTATGGAGCACCAGGGATGGAAGATCCGCATGGTCAGAGTGTAGCTGTCTGGTCATTTGCACACTTGCTAGGGAGTGCAGACAGTGTTGCAGGACGAGGAGGGCAGGCATGGCACTATCCTAGAGACTGTGGAGCAAACAAAAGGCCTTGTCTCCACATTGGCGCAGAGCCCAGTGAAGGCCCAGCACCCGTGTGAACTGTGCAGGGTAACCAGATCCACACATGCCTGGCTCACCTGTGCAGATCCCCAGGCAGAGCTCTCAGTCTTGCCAGCGTGACACCTACACAGTGACGGAGTGCCAGGGACCCAAACCGGGCACTGGGGCTTGTCTGGGGCCTGGGCTGGAGTGGGTTTGACCAGCAGACCAGTTTGAATGGCTGTTCTCACAGGGTGAATTGGAGAGAAAGCTGGAAAAATCAATTCCGTCATATGCACCCAGAGACAGCAGGGCTCAGGCCCTGCCCCTACAGCCTACATAGGCCTCAGCCACTTGAGTGCCTGTTGCCCCTGTCAGCCAGTGCCCAGGAGGACTTCACCCTCCCTTGGCCAGTAGGTCACAAACCATTTGCTAGGCAGCAGCAGAACACTGGTGATCAGGGCTCCTGGGCTCTGGTCCCAGCGCTGGGAGGGGAGAGTGTCAATGGAATAACCAGCTTGCAGGGATTTTGCCATTCAGGTGGGACTTTCAAAGGCGGAGGAGGTTAAGTGCCCAGCTGCTATTGATTTTCTGCTACCCTTTGAGTGTCTGAGACTTGCCCTCACTGAAAGGGCGTCTGGCTTTGCAGCTAAGACTGGGGCCTGCTGTATCAGTGACACAGTGCTATTCCCAGCCCTCTGGAACCATGGCCTGGGGACAATTTTCAAAAGCAGGTTGGTGACTCAGGTCCCTAAGAGCCAGATTTGTAAAGATACCCAGGCGCCATACATCTAGGAGCCAGACACCCAGGGAGCCAGACACCTGGGGAGCCAGACATCCAGGGTGCTGGGCACCGCCATGCGTTGAAAAGTCCCACTAGATCCCTAAATACTGTTACAAATCTGACCTAAAGACTTATTTTCCAAAGTGATGTAGGCCAGGCCCTCCTTAACTGCCAGCACCTCGGCTCTGCCTCAGGGCAAGTCCCACTCCCACTATTGCTTCCCAGCAGTAACCTGCCTTCCCTTTCCAGCAAGGCACCTGTGCTGCCGTTTAGAGCACTTGGCTGAGCAGAGGCAGCAGTGAGATCCCGGATGCACCCGCAGTCGCAGAGGTGGCTGCTTCACATGGGCACAGTAAGATGCAGTACCTGGCTGTCTGCAGAGGCGGCTGTGCTGCTCTGAGTATGCACACTCTTGGCTAAGTTTCTGTTATTCACTTTGATTCCTGCTCTTCTTATGTGGAGTCCCAGGGCTTCAATGATGCAACAGCCGAATACCTTGCCTGAAGCACTGTGATGCTATCCAAGCCCGTAAGCTATGAAAAATTGGCTCTGATTAGCACTCGCACAGCCCTCCTGAGAGCATGGAGTGTGCAGCACTCACATGTTGTTTGTACCCCACATGGCAGGTCTCCCATGGGCCGGGCTGCCTCTCACCCACCGCTTGGTTTTACTGTTTAGGTTGTTCATGATTTTTCTTTTTCGTTTAAAAGAAAAAACACCAAATCATTGAAAGACAAAAGGATTAAACAGCAAAGCGTCCCAGCAGTGGTGAGAGTGCAAGGGCAGGACGTTCTGCTAATGGGCATCTCTCACCACTACCCCTCTTCAGCCCCTCCATTATACTGAGAACCAAACAGGAGTGGTACAGAAACCTCTCCCACTATCTGCCTGGGAAAGGACGAGTGTACTGGGGAGCATATGTGAGATGCTGTGTGACTGAAAGCATGTGAATGTGACCTTGTGCGTGTGTCTGTGACTAGGTGTATGCGTGTGTGTGACTGTGTGCATGCACCATGGGTGATTGTATGTGCATGAGAGAAAGAGAGACAGTGAGGTGGTGACTGAGGTCTGGTCTACACTACAAGTTTAGGTCGACTTTAGCTGCATTAAATCGAATTAAGCCTGGACACGTTCACACGACGAAGCCCTTTCTTTCGACTTAAAGGGCCCTTTAAACCTGTTTCTTTACTCCACCTCCGACGAGGGGATTAGCGATAAAATCGGCCTTAGGGGGTCGGAATTGGGGTAGTGTGGACGGAATTCGACGTTATTGGCCTCCGGGAGCTATCCCACAGTGCTTCATTGTGACCGCTCTGGACAGCACTTTCAACTCAGATGCACTGGCCAGGTAGACAGGAAAAGCCCCGCGAACGTTTGAATTTCATTTCCTGTTTGCTCAGCGTGGAGAGCACAGGTGACCATGCAGAGCTCATCAGCACAGGTAACCGTGATGGAGTCCCAGGATCGCAAAAGAGCTCCAGCATGGACAGAACGGGAGGTTCGGGATCTGCTCGCCATATGGGGAGACGAATCAGTGCTAGCTGAACTCCGAAGCAGTAAACAAAATGGCAAAATATTAGAAAAGGTCTCCGAGGCCATGAAGGACAGAGGCCATAACAGGGACGCACAGCAGTGCCGCGTGAAAATTAAGGAGCTAAGGCAAGCCTACCACAAAGCCAGAGAAGCAAACGGAAGGTCCGGGGCAGAGCCGCAAACATGCCGCTTCTACGCGGAGCTGCATGCCATTCTAGGGGGTGCAGCCACCACTACCCCAACCGCGTGCTATGACTCCTTCGCTGGAGAAACACACAGGGAAGCGGGTTCGGGGTACGAGGAAGATGAGGATGGAGAAAATGTAGATAGCTCACAGCCGCGAGGAAGCGGAGAAACTGGTTTCCCCAACAGCCAGGATATGTTTATCACCCTGGACCTGGAACCAGTAACCCCCGAACTCACCCAAGGCGTGCTCCCAGACCCTGGGGGCACACAGGGGACCTCTGGTGAGTGTACCTTTGTAAATATTACACATGGTTTAAAAGCAAGCGTGTTTAATGATTAATGATTAATTTGCCCTGGCAATCGCAGCCAGTACAGCTACTGGAAAAGTCTGTTAACGTGTATGGGGATGGAGCGGAAATCCTCTAGGGACATCTCCAGAAAACTCTCCTGGATGTACTCCCAAAGCCTTTGCAAAAGGTTTCTGGGGAGGGCTGCCTTATCCCGTCCGCCATGGTAGGACACTTTACCACGCCAGGCCAGTAGCACGTAGTCTGGAATCATTGCATAACAAAGCATGGCAGCGTATGGTCCCGGTGTTTGCTGGCATGCAGACAACATCCATTCCTTATCGCTCTTTGTTATCCTCAGGAGAGTGATATCATTCACGGTCACCTGGTTGAAATGGGGCAATTTTATTAAGGGGACATTCAGAGGTGCCCGTTCCTGCTCTGCTAAACAGAAATATTCCCCGCTGTTAGCCACGCGGTGGGGGGGAGGGGTGAAGTGATCATCCCAGAGAATTGGGTGTGTGGGGGAGGGGAGTTAGTTGGGTTTGTGCTGCATGTTAACCCTGAAACCGCAGCCCCTCCTTTTACATTGCAAACCCATTTTAAATGGCCAACCCAACGGGTGCTTGGTATGGGAAATGAGAGCACTACTGTTTGAAACCATTCCCACATGTTAAGAAGGTTAAAAAAGCCAAAAGACTGTGTCTTACCATGGCTGCCTGCAAGCTGAAATCTGTGGCCTGGCACTGCATGAGTGATCTCTCACACCAAACCGGCAGACCCTCAATATAAGAGGAAAAATGTGACCTTGTAACGAAAGCACATGTGCTGTGTAATGTGAACAGCAAAATTTAACGTGAAAGAGTGTACCCATTGTTCTCTAAAATGTGTCTTTTTTAACCATCTCTCCCTTCTCCTCCACCAGCTGCAAATGTTTCTCCTTCACAGAGGCTAGTGAAGATTAGAAAGAGAAAACGTAGGACGCGTGATGACATGTTCTCAGAACTACAGATGTCCTCCCACGCTGACAGAGCACAGCAGAATGCGTGGAGGCAGTCAATGACTGATTACAGAAAAGCACAATATGAACGAGAGGAGAGGTGGCGTGCTGAATCGCGGGCTGAAAATGATAGGTGGCGTCAGCTTGCAGACAGAAGGCAAGAGTTGATGCTCCGGCTGCTGGAGCATCAAACTCATATGCTCCAGCGTATGGTTGAGCTGCAGGAAAGGCAGCAGGAGCAGAGACCGCCGCTATAGCCCCTGTGTAACCAACAGCCCTCCTCCCCAAGTTCCATAGCCTCCTCACCCAGACGCCCAAGAACACGGTGGGGGGGCCTCCGGCCACCCAGTCACTCCACCCCAGATGATTGCCCTAGCATCAGAAGGCTGGCCTTCAATAAGAGTTAAAGTTTTAAATTGCAGTGTGTCCTTTTCCTTCCCTCCTCCCCCACCCATCCCGGGCTATCTTTGCAATTATCCCCCTAGTTGTGTGATGAAGTAATAAAGAATGCATGAATGTGAAGTAACAATGACTTTATTGCCTCTGCAAGCGGTGCTCGAAGGGGGGGGGCGGAGGGTTCATCAAGGAGAAACAAACAGAAGTTTCACACCGTAGCCTGGCCAGTCACAAAACTCGTTTTCAAAGCTTCTCTGATGCGCACCGCGCCATGCTGTGCTCCTCTAACCGCCCTGGTGTCTGGCTGCGCGTAATCAGCGGCCAGACGATTTGCCTCAACCTCCCACCCCACCATAAATGTCTCCCCCTTACTCTCACAGATATTGTGGAGCACACAGCAAGCAGCAATAACAATGGGAATATTCTTTTCGCTAAGGTCTGAGCGAGTTAGTAAGCTGCGCCAGCGCGCTTTTAAACGTCCAAATGCACATTCCACCACCATTCGGCACTTGCTCGGCCTGTAGTTGAACAGGTCCTGACTCCTGTCCAGGCTGCCTGTGTACGGCTTCATGAGCCATGGCATTAAGGGGTAGGCTGGGTCCCCAAGGATCACGATAGGCATTTCAACATCCCCAATGGTTATTTTCTGGTCCGGGAAGAAAGTCCCTTCCTCCAGCTTTCGAAACAGACCAGAGTGCCTGAAGACGCGAGCATCATGTACCTTTCCCGGCCATCCCACGTTGATGTTGGTGAAACGTCCCTTGTGATCCACCAGGGCTTGCAGCAGCATTGAAAAGTACCCCTTGCGGTTTATGTACTCGGTGGCTTGGTGCTCCGGTGCCAAGATAGGGATATGGGTTCCGTCTATCGCCCCACCACAGTTTGGGAATCCCATTGCAGCAAAGCCATCCACTATGGCCTGCACGTTTCCCAGAGTCACTACCCTTGATATCACCAGGTCTTTCATTGCCCTGGCAACTTGGATCACAGCAGCCCCCACAGTATATTTGCCCACTCTAAATTGATTCCCGACTGACCGGTAGCTGTCTGGCGTTGCAAGCTTCCACAGGGCTATCGCCACTCGCTTCTCAACTGTGAGGGCTGCTCTCATCCTGGTATTCTGGCGCTTCAGGGCAGGGGAAAGCAAGTCACAAAGTTCCATGAAAGTGCCCTTACGCATGCGAAAGTTTCGCAGCCACTGGGAATCGTCCCACACCTGCAGCACGATGCGGTCCCACCACTCTGTGCTTGTTTCCCAGGCCCAGAATCGGCGTTCCACGGCATGAACCTGCCCCAGTAACACTATGATTTCCACATTGCTGGGGCCTGTGCCTTGTGAGAGGTCTATGTCCATGTCAATTTCCTCATCACTCTCGTCGCCGCGCTGCAATCGCCTCCTCGGCTGATCCTGAGTTTGCTTTGGCATGTTCTGGCTCTGCATATACTCCAGGACAATGCATGTGCTGTTCATAGTGCTCATAATTGCCGCGGTGATCTGAGCGGGCTCCATGATCCCAGTGCTAGCTATGGCGCCTGGTATGAAAAAAGGCGCGAAACTAGTATCTGACGGACTAGGGGAGGGAAGGAGGGAGGGGCGAGTGACGACATGGCGTACAGGTACAGGGAATTAAAATCAACAAAGGTGGCTGTGCATCAGGGAGAAACAGAAACAACTGTCACACAGAATGGCCCCCCCCAAAGATTGAACTCAAAAGCCTGGGTTTAGCAGGCCGTTGATTTGACGGAGGGAGGGGGAAGCAAATGAATACAGAACAAATCTATTTTTTACATCTTAAGACGACGGTGCAGCATGACTGATAGCCCTCGGCATCTTCTGGGTGCTTGGCAGCAAATACTGGGCGCTTGGCAGTTATAGCCACATTTTTCAAGTATGATGACGATAGCCTTCAGGCCTATTGCATGATCTGCTGCTCAGGGAAGACTCTGCTAATGTGCGATGGGCGCTTGGCAGAAAATGGCATACTACGACTGATAGCCATCATCGTCATTGTGAAGGCAGCAGAATATGACTGGGGGGATGGGGGACTGGGGGACATACGGAGTTCCAGCCACTGCTGTACGACGATGACAATTGTGAGCCACTGATAACTACTTTGTTTTCCAACCAGTTGTGTATTACCTTATTGTAGGTTCATCTAAGCCAGGGGTCGGCAACTTTTGAGAAGTGGTGTGCCAAGTCTTCATTTATTTACTGTAATTTAAGGTTTTGCATGCCAGTAATACATTTTACATTTACAGGGGCCGGTGGCCAGAACCCCAGACTGGCAGCGGGTTGAGCGGGGCCGGCGGCCAGGACCCCGGCTGGCAGGGGCCGGCAGATGGAACCCCAGACCGGCAGTGCGGGTGGCAGACGGAACCCCAGACCGGCAGCAGGCTGAGCCGCTCAGCCCACTGCCGGTCTGGGGTTCTGTCTGCCGGCCCCTGCCAGCCGGGGTCCTGGCTGCTGGCCCCACTCAGCCCGCTGCTGGCCCAGGCTTCAATCCCTCCAGGCCGGCAGCGGGCTGAGCGGGGCCGGTGGCCGGGACTCCAGCTGGCAGCAGAGTGCCACTAAAAATCAGTTGGCGTGCCGCCTTTGGCATGCGTGCCGCAGGTTGCCAACCCCTGATCTAGGCTATATTTCCTTAGTTTGTTTATGAGATCATGTGAGACAGTATCAAAAGCCTTACTAAAGCTGAGATATATGACATCTACAGCTTGGGCTTGTTATCATGTTGTTGTGGAAAAATTCACCCACGCATCATTTTTGGTTCCAAGACTCAGCCTGAGGCCCGTTTATTGAATACACACCAACGCGTTGGGGGTAGCAGCAATAGGAACTGCTCCCCCGAAGTAAAGCATACAGAGGCTTTTAAAGCTTAAAACCGCAAACAAATTACACACAGTTAAGTAATTGTAGCCTTATTAGGAATTAAATTACACACACTTGAGTAATTGTGACCTTATTAGGAATAAGAGAGTTAGGGTCTTTTAGTACTTTCCACCGTTCTTTTGCAACCTTGCCTTGGTATGGGTGCAATTTACATTAAGGGCTTTTTGGTGGTTTTCAACGCTGTTACAACTTTGCCTTTTATGGGGTGCTTATTACACAATTGCCCTTTACGGGGTACAGTTCTACAATGGGGGTAGCTACACAATTGGTATAGGGGAGGGCATGAGTTTCATTTAAAATTGCTTCACACTTATGGGTTACATTATTATTCCACACAAGCAGTTATAATATTTCAAAGCATTAGGCACATATTGCAAATAGTTCCTGCTTCTGGGGCTTTCCATTGCCTTCCCCCCCCCCCCCTTGGCCCAACTCCGTCCTCAATTACAATGGTTACGGACTTAACTCTTAGCTTGGTTCAGGCTTCGGGCCTGTTAGCTGTAAAGCAGGCCCAGACCAAGCAAGCAAAGGCCTAGACCATTAGGGCTAGCCTAATTTTTCCTCCACAGTGTCAAAGAAGGATATTAGGTTGGTTTGACATGATCTGTTCTTGACAAACCCATGTTGATTTAGTTGGGGTTGGTCCTGCTTTGAGCAGGGGGTTGGACTAGATGACCTCCTGAGGTTCCTTCCAACCCTGATATTCTATGATTCTATGACTGTTACTTATCACATATTTTTCTTCTAGCTGCTTACAAATTGATTGTTTGATTATTTGCTCCATTATCTTTCCAGGTACTGAAGTGAAGCTGGCTGGTCTGTAATTCCCTAGGTTGTCCTTATTCCCCTTTTTATAGATAGGTTCTGTATTTGTTCTTTTCCAGTCCTCTGGGATCTCTCCTGTCCTCCACGAGTTCTCAAGGATCAACACTGCCACTTTAGAGCGCTGAAACTTGCATTGCTCAGGGGTGTGTTTTTTCACACCCCATAAGTGAGAAAGTTTCAGTGCTGTAAAGTGGCAGTGTAGACAAGACCTAAGTAATTCTTAACTTGCTCTTTTCCTATTTTAGGCCTTGGCTACACTTGTGAGTTACAGTGCTGTAAAGACGCCCCCAGCGCTGTAACTCACTCCCCGTCCATACTGGCAAGGCATTTGCAGTGCTGTATCTCCGTGGTTGCAGCGCTGCATGTACTCCACCTCCCCGAGAGGAATAGTGAGTATTGAGCTGCCGCTGCAGCACTGCAGTGCCAATGTGGCAGCCCAATGCGCTGTGAATGGCCTCCAGAATTATTTGGCAGTATCCCACAATGCCTGTTCTAGCCACTGTGGTCATCAGTTCAAACTCTACTGCCCTGGCCTCAGGTAACCAACCATGTGACCCACCCTTTACATTCCCCGGGAATTTTAAAAATCCCCTTCCTGTTTGCTCAGCCCGGCGTGGTGTGGAGTGCTATCAGCGAATCTTTCCAGGTGACCATGCCTCCACACGCCAAGCGAGCCCCAGCATGGAGCAATGGCGAGTTGCTGGACCTCATCAGTGTTTGGGTGGAGGAAGCTGTCCAGTCCCAGCTGCGCTCCAGCCGTAGGAATTACGATACCTTCGGGAAGGTATCAAAGGACATGATGGAAAGGGGCCATGACCGGGACGCCCTGCAGTGCAGGATTAAAGTGAAGGAGCTGCGGAGTGCCTACCGCAAAGCCCGCGACGCAAACGGCCGCTCGGGTGCTCCCCGCGTGACCTGCCGATTCTACAAAGAGCTGGATGCAATACTTGGGGTTAACCCCACCTCCACTCCGAGCACCACCATGGACACTTCAGAGCTGGTGTGGGGGGGGGGAGAGGAGGAGGAGGAGGAGGAGGAAAACGGGCGTGATGGTGGTGGGCCGGATGGAGACACCCCGGAATCCCTGGAGCCATGCAGCCAGGAGCTCTTCTCGAGCCAGGAGGAAGGTAGCCAGTCGCAGCGGCCGGTACTTGGTGGAGGACAAACAGAGGAGCAGGTTCCAGGTAAGCGTTTTTTTTTTTCGGGAAGGAATTTTTTCGGTGCGGGCTCTTTGGGAGAGGAGGGTTAGGCATGCATGCCTAGATGCAGAATAGTGCATTGATGTGGTTTATCACATCGCGATAATCGGCCTCGGTGATCTCCTCGAATGTCTCATCCAGAACGTATGCAATGCGCTTGCGCAGGTTTATCGGGAGAGCCACCGTGGTCCTTGTCCCAGCCAGGCTAACGTGTCCATGCCACTGTGCTGCGAGGGGTGGGGGACCATTGCTGCACACAGGCAAGCTGCATATGGGCCAGGGCGGAAGCCGCATTGCAGTAGAAGACCCTCCCTTGCTTCCCAGGTCACCCTCAGCAGCGAGATATCGTCCAGGACGAACTCCTGTGGAAAACGTTGGGACAGTGTTCAGTGTAGGTGCCCCCTAAAGCTGTTGGCTCTCCCTAAGGCACAGAAACCCAGAGGACAGTGCAGCCCTGAAACAATCAGTCCCCCTTACTCACCATTTTGAGGCTCCCGTGGGATATGTGTGCTCTGTTTCGGACTGGAAAATTATGCTATTGTGTAGACCCTGTGTGTTTTCTACTCCTTAAGTGCAGGAGGAATCATTACTCTGTCTGGTATAAACAATGCTGCCTCTGTTAAATGTTGCATTTTGCCTATACAGCTGCATCAACCTTGAGACCTCAGCCGTCCCTCTTATCGCCTGCTCAGAGACTGCAAAGTCTCAGGAAGAGACCGCGAAAAAGCAAAGAAGACATGCTGCAAGAAGTGATGCGGCAATCTATTAAAGAGAATGAGAAAGCATAGAACTGGAGGGAGAGAGAAAGCAGGATCCGCCAGGAAAACGCAGCGCACCGGCGGCAAAGCACCGCGCACCGGCAGCAAAGCACTGATAGGCTCATAAGCATCCTGGAGCGCCAAGCAAATGCTATCCAGGAGCTGGTAGCCATGCAGAAAGAGGAGCAGTACCACAAACGCAAACGCCACCCCCCCTACAGCCCTTGTCCCAAAACTCTTTCCGTTGTGCCCCACTGTCACCTCCAACCCACTTTCCCCAACTTCCGTGTTCTTCATGCCACCCGCTGCCTCCAACACCAGTATCTTCACCACCCAGCCCTGAAAACCACGACCCTTACCCTCTGCACTCAACCCCCATCACCATGCAGTATAGCTATCCTGAAGTGTAGCACTCACTGCACAGCACACCAGACAGGACATACGCGAATCTGTGATTGTACTGTTCCCCACTCCACCTCCTTGTTTCTTTTCAATAAATATTTTTTTTCTTTTTAATAAATGGATTTTTTGGCTTTGAAAACATTCTTTATTATTGCATAAAGTAAAAGACTCCTTAGCCCAGGAAATAAACAGGCACTGCAAGTCTGCTTGTCTGCTTAGCAAACACTGATTCTTAAAGATTGGAACTACTGCACTTCACTCCCGTGCAGGGCACCAGATATCACTGCTGGTTTTCAGCCTCAAATTGCTCCCTCAAGGCATCCCTAATCCTTGCAGCCCCGCGCTGGGCCCCTGTAATAGCCCTGCTCTCTGGCTGTGCAAATTCAGCCTCCAGGTGTTGAACCTCAGAGGTCCATGCCTGAGTGAAGCTTTCACCCTTCCCTTCACAAATATTATGGAGGGCACAGCACGCGGATATAACCGCGGGGATGCTGTTTTCGGCCAATTCCAGCTTCCCATACAGAGATCGCCAGCGGGCCTTTAAACGGCCAAAGGCACACTCCACAGTCATTCGGCACCGGCTCAGCCTGTAGTTGAACCGTTCCTTGCTGCTGTCAAGGCTCCCTGTGTAGGGTTTCATGAGCCACAGCATTAACGGGTAAGCGGGATCTCCAAGGATCACAATGGGCATTTCAACTTCCCCTACCATGATCTTCCGCTCTGGGAAAAAAGTCCCGGCCTGCATCTTCCTGAACAGCCAAGTGTTCCGAAAGATTGTCAATGAAACACCCATGGTGATCCACAAGCGCCTGGAGAACCATAGAGAAATACCCCTTCCGATTAACGTACTCAGATCCTAGGTGGGGTGGTGCCAGAATAGGAATGTGCGTCCCATCTATCGCCCCTCCACAGTTAGGGAACCCCATTTGTGCAAAGCCATCCACTATTTCCTGCACGTTACCCAGAGTCACGGTTCTTCTGAGTAGGATGCGATTAATGGCCTTGCAAACTTGCATCAACATGATTCCAACGGTCGACTTTCCCACTCCAAACTGGTTTGTGACCGACCGGTAGCTGTCTGGAGTTGCCAGCTTTCAGATTGCAATAGCCACCCGCTTCTCCACTGGCAGGGCAGCTCTCAATCTCGTGTCCTTGCGCCGCAGGGTGGGGGCAAGCTCCTCACACAGTCCCATGAAAGTGGCTTTTCTCATCCGAAAGTTCTGCAGCCACTGCTCATCATACCAGACTTCCATGACAATGTGATCCTACCACTCGGTGCTTGTTTCCCGAGCCCAAAAGCGGCGTTCCACGGTGCTGAGCATGTCCGTGAATGCCACAGGCAATTTCGTGTCATACGCGTTACGCGGCTCGATAGCATCGTCGGACTCCTCACTCTCACTGTCACTTTGGATCTTAAGGAATAGTTTGACAACCAAACGTGACGTGCTGGCGAGATAAGTCAGCATACGCCTCAGCAGTTCGGGCTCCATTTCCCACAGGCAGATCGCGCTGCACAGAAACCGTTGAAAGATGGCGCCAAAGGTGAACAGAAACAAAGGGATTTCTGGGATGCGAAGCGATGCATCACGGGGCATTGGGACAGGACCCAGAATGCCCCGCACCCACGCCCCCTTCCCACAACCCACGGCGCCAGAATGGGAAAAGGTGCTCTGTGGGATAGCTGCCCATAATGCACCGCTCCCAATAGCGCTTCAATTGCTGCAAATGTGGCCACGACAGTGCGCTGGGCAGCTGTCAGTGTGGACAGACTGCAGCGCTTTCCCTACTCAGCTGCACGAAGTCAGGTTTAACTCACAGCACTGTACATCTGCAAGTGTAGCCAAGGCCTGAGCCTCAGACCCTACCCTGTTTACAATGATGTTTATTATATTAGTTGTCCGATCACTGCTAACCTTTCTGGTGAAAACTGAAACAAAAAAGGCATTTAACACTTTGTCCCTTGTTGCATTTTCTATTATTGTCTTTCCCGCCTCATTGAGTAATGGGCCTACTGGGTCCTTGGTCTTCCTCTTGAGTCTAATTGATTTGTAAAATGTTTTCTTGTTACTCTTTATGTCCCTAGCTAATTTAATCTCATTTTGTGCCATGGCCTTTCTAATTTTGTCCCTACATACTTGTGTTGTTATTTTATTTTCATCCTTTGTAATGTGACCTAGTTTCCTCTTTTTGTCTGACTCTGACTCTGACTCCTTTTTGAATTTCAGGTAATAAAAGATCTCCTGGTTAAGCCACGCTGGTCTCTTGCCATACTTCCTATTGGTGAGTGAATGCAGGATCAAAAGGAACAACAAGTAGACAGAGCCTTCAGGCTAGAAAGGGGAGGAGAACAGGGACGCAACCTAAGCCTGACACTACTCAGCACAGACATCTGGAACAAGCTCCAGACGGGCACTCCAAGGCTTGATGCTCCATGGTGCTGAGCAGCCTGGGCTTCTGTTGATTTCAGTAAGTGGTGATAGCCCTGGTACCCTGCAGGAGTGCTCAGCACCTTGCAGGATTGATCCCAAAGTGCCTGCTGTGTGCAGTTGATCTGGTCTGTCACTCCTACATGATGGTCTCTAGGAAGCTCCTGCAAAAAATGCCTGAGCCCTAAATGTCACCCTGGAAAATACAGTCAGATAAAGCCCGCAAACACTGTGAACTATTATTACAGAGACACGGGGTGAAATCTAGGTTCCTGGCGTCAGTGAGGTGTTTGCCAGGATTTCACCCTAGGGACTGAACACATCCTAAGTGGTGCATTCCTGGGCTTTGTAATCAACACCTCAGGAGCTTTTGCTTGGCTGTACAGACACTAAGGCCCAGACTGGGAAGGTGGTTAGGTGTCACTGTGCCCAAGCATTGCAACGCCTAACTGATTTAGAGCCCCGGGCTCATTTTTCAAAGAGAATTAGGCCCTTACAAGCCAAGATCCCATTCACTGGTGCTGTGATATCAGCACCTAAGGGCCTCAATCATGGCTGAAAATGGGACTTAGGCCTGGGCTACACTTCAAGGATCATCCTAGAGCGCCATCCTTCAGAGCTGTGACCAATTGTGCGCCTGGAGCTCCATACATAGGTCCCCGGACCCCAGTGCAGACGCAGAGCTCAGTGGAAGAGTTCTTCATTCACCTCGCTGCCACCTCCCAGACAGGCGGATTAACGACAGTGATCCATCGATGTAGGAAGCGACTGCACTGCAGCGACACAGCTACAGCACTGAGCTCAGCAAGGCCTAAATACCTCCCCAAATCCAGCCCTTAGGCTCCGTGGGTCTCTGCGCCAGAAGGAGACAAAGCCCCGCTGCCCCTCCTGCTGGGAGCGTTTGACAGTGGCATGCACCAGCCAAGCTGGGGCTTGAACACAAGCTGCGACAAAAGCCCAGTAGAAACCTCACACCTGCACATCATGCTGCAGCCTGTGAGCCTGCAGCCAGAGCCGTCCAGCACAGAACAGGCAGGTCTTGCTAATCAGCCTGGGGGGCGTGTCTCAGTCATGGCAGCACAGTCCCTGACCCAAACCCAAAGCACCAGGGGGTCAAAAGCTACAGTGAAAACACAAGTTCGGAGCCTGGCGACAGCCCGGGAAGATCAGCTCACAGCCCAATGCGATGGCTCTGGCTGCCTGCCCAGGTCTATCATACACTGCACCACAGCCACGTGTGCAAGCCAATGGCAGGCTCACAACACATGCATCAGCAGTGACCAGGAAAGAGAGCTGGAGTGAGAGGAGCCCAGTGTGAGCCAGGAGCAGGGCTGCGGGGTGGGAGGACGTCTGCTGGGGGCTCTGAAATACAAGGAAGTGCAAGAAACTCCCACGAATCTTCAGATAAGGGAAAGTGTGCCTGAGAATGGGGGAGAGCTGGCACTGCGCTGGGGACACCCTGCCCCAGAGCAGGTGCGGGAGCCACTGGCACATGGGCACAGGGATCAAACAGCATGTGGCCTGGCCTGGGCGGATTATATCCCCTTGGAGTTGGCACAGCCCAAAGGCTCCGACTCTTTACTCGGCGGCTGCAAGTGTCTAGCTGGCCAGGCCAATGAAGTATTATTATAGAAATACATTGACAATGTGCGGAAGTGAACGACTGTGAGTGTGAATACAACGGTGTCTCTGCATGGGTGTGAGACTGTCTCTCTGGCTGTGTGTGATGAGTATGACTTGTGACCATCTCTGAGTGAATGTGATCGTGAGTGTACTCCTCTCTCCATGTCTGTGTGAGTGTGACTCTATCTCTGGGTATGTCAGTGTGGCTCTGAGTGTGACTGTGTCTGGATATGGCTGTGAGTGTGTGTCAGTATAGTGGTGGCTGGGTGTGGCTGTGTTTGACTGTCAGTGTGTCTGGCTGTGGCTGTGTCAGTGTCGTGGTGTCTGCGTGTGGCTGTGTCTGGGTATGTGACTGTCTGGGTGTGGCTGTGAGTGTCAGTGTGCAGGTGACTCCAGTGAAGAGGGAGAGCGAGTGTCCATGCAACTGTTTATTCTCTTTCATCTACAAGTATTTGCAGCAGCCAATGTGCTGCTCCCATCTGGAGTGCTTTGAAGCTGCTTCTACTGCATTTCTAATTCCTGCTTATCACTGAAGCCTGTCGGGAGCCCATCTCCCACCTGCTCTGTGTCGAGCTCCCTGCTCTGCCGCTTACAGGGAGTCCCTCATGCTTCACTTTGTGCTTCTTTCTTCCCTGAAAATCTACTTATACCCCTCTCCTGCTTTTCTGGAACGGACAGAAATGCAGCAAGGGCGAAGGGCTACCTTGTGGAGACACAAATCCATCTGTCTGTCTGCCTCCCCTGCGCCCTGCACATCCCGCTGGGCTTAGGGGAGCAGGACTTGCCTGGCAGGCTGCGAAGTCTGTGGGCATCTCTCGGGTCACAGGTGGCCCCATCTCAGCCTAATCTATCACCCTCCTAGGAACAGAGGCAGATTAGGGGCTTTTGGGGCCCTGGGCCAAAGCAAGTGGGGGCCCCTTCCCACCCCTTTTGCCTGCAGTCCCCCCCCCTTCTGCCTGCAGTTCCCCGCCCTGCCCCCGAGCTCCTGCTGGGGAGCGGGGGCTTCCTCTACTCCCTGGCGGGAGCGCTGGCTGGGCGGAGCAGGTCTGGGCACAGGGGAGCCCATTTTTCCAGGAGTCTCCAATTGGCCGGGGCCCCTGGGCACGGGCCCCATTGGCCCAGTGGCTAATCCGCCACTGCCTGGGAAAGGGGCATGGGGCATCTAGCCCCACCATCATGCTCCAAGGTCGGGATGCCCCTTGGTGCTGGTGTGAATCCCCCCACCACAAATGTCACTGCCCAGCCCTGGCAGCTGTGGGGCACTGCCAGTGTCTTGCTATTGTCACTACAGAAGGGGAGTCTCTGGCTATCCACCCCGCACCCCAGACAAAGGGTCGTCTCATGCCCCTCATTCTGGGGCCTCCGCTCAGCAAGGACAGGCCCAGGAGAGGTCCTGGATTCCTGGGTTCAGCGTCCCAGCCCCTTCTCAGTAAAGCTCAGGAGCTCATGCCTCTCTGCTGCACTGACTCCTGCCCACCTGGGGCTTAGCTAGGGGGCAGCAGGGCCATCGGGGGCAGGGCAATTAGCAGGGACTCACCAAGAACATACAGGCCACATGCCACACACTTAGGGTCTTTATACCAAAGACAGGTCACCCAGTTGCATGGGAAATGCCACAGGCTTTGTGCCACCTGGTGACTGGGTGAGTGCCATGGGCATTGTGCCACCTGGTGACAGGGTGACTGCCATGGGCATTGTGCCACCCGGTGACTGGGTGACTGCCATGGACATTGTGCCACCCGCTGACTGGGTGAGTGCCACAGGCATTGTGCCACCGGGTGACTGTATGAGTGCCATGTGTGCCACCCAATGATGGGGTGAGTGTTGTCGTTCAGAAGAGAGACCTGCAGGGCCAGGCCAGACTGGCCTGGAGACGGCCTGTGGATATAGCTGCAGTTAGTCGGAGCTAAGAACTTTCCTTGCCTCCTGCCCGGCATGGGGCTCTCTGCATTGCCCAGTCCTTGGTGGGTCAAGGACACAGGTACAGGGGTGGCGGAGAGGACGAGGCAGAACATGGGGAGGAAGGATATGGGGATTGGGGTTCCTAGAGTCTGGAGGGATGCTCAGAGATGGGGCTGTGTGGGGAGCACCCATTTGCAGGAGGAGAAGAGGCACTGGGGAGGCAAAGAGCCAGAAAAGAAAGGAAGGGGAAGAAGAGGGGCTCCCAGGCGACAGCACTGGGATGCAGAGTGTGAGGGGGCAAAGCAAACAGGATGGAGGAGATAGGAGGGGGGAGGTGGTTGCTGCCCACTGTGGGCTGCCACCCTTCTGCTGGGCAGCCAGTGCCAGTAACAGGACCCTGGCTGAGATGGGCCCTGCCCTGCACTATGGCTTCCCCATGTGCGCTGGGTCTGATTGGGAGGCTGCTCTTTGTGCTGCCCATGCTCGCTGACGTACAGCACCGCGCACCCGTCCATCACCCCAGGATCCAGGCACTCCTTGAGCCATCACTGGCTCAGGCCTTGCCCCAGGCGCTGGCCCATGTGTGGGCCAAGCACTGTGAAGCACCCCACACAGCAGGGCCAGGAGGCGCCAGCAACCTCTCTGATTAGGGGGCTTAAATCAGCCGTGCAAGTGGGGGCAGCCTGGCCTCGCATTTGGCTCCGGCTTGTCAAGCATGCGTCATTATTCCCACCCCGGATCTTCACCCACAGCCAAGGCAGATGCTCCGCCCCACAGGCGCTGATCATGCACAATTGAATGTCCGTTTTCTCTGGTCAGCCCCAGCCTGAGTGATGGGAAGAGTGAGTGTGAGCGTGGTGCTCCCAGCCCCAGGCTCCCAGCCCCAGGCTGCCTGCCAGAGAAGGGTGGTGCTTTGGGCCATAGTAAGGTTGCCAACCTCCAGGATTGTCCTGGAGTGTCCAGGAATTAAAGATTAATCTTTAATTAAAGATTATGTCATGTGATGAAATTAGGGTTGCCAGGCGTCCACTGACTGGGTCACTAAAAGTCCGGTTGGTGGCACAGTGGGGGCCCGGGGCTAAGGCAGGCTCCCTGCCTCCCCTGGCTCCGTGTGGCTCCTGGAAGTGGCCGACAGATCCCTGCAGCCCCTAGGCTCCGCGTGCTGCCTCCGCCTGAGTGCCGGCTCCACAGCTCCCATCCCATTCCATTCCCCTGCCCCAGCCCTGAACCCCCTCCTGCGCCCCAAACCCCTCATCCCCCCCACATCCCAACCCAATCCTCTGCCCCAGCCCACAGTCCCCTCCTTCACCCCAAACCCCTCATCCCCGGCCCCACCCCAGAGCCTGCACCCCCAGCCGGAGCCCTCATCCCCCTCCTGCACCCTAACCCCCAGCCCGGTGAAAGTGAGTGAGGGAGAGGGGAATGAAGCGAGTGGGGGTGGGGCCTCGGGGCAGGGGGCGGGGCAGGGATGTTCAGTTTTGTGCAGTTAGAAAGTTAGCAACCCTAGATGAAATCTCCAGGAATTAATCCAACCAAAATTGGCAACCCTAGGCCCAAGAAGGTTCCTCCCCCTGCCCCTCCACCCAAAATCTTCCAGAGAAGGTTGCAGTTGAGTGGCAGAGGCGTTTGGAAAGGAAATGCCCAAAGCAGCTGTTAGCACCCTGCTAGGGTAGTAAACAAAGACCCATGTGTGGAGAGCAGAGGCACAAATCCATGGTGGGATGGAGGATGTGAGGTGAGAGAATACCTTGGCTGGGGGTGGGAGGACGGCTGGGAAACACACAGGAGCAAAAGGGTGTGACCCCCATCCCTCGCTTCACCCGTGAGCCCAAGGGACTGGGTGCCACCCCGCAGGAGCCATCTTCATATGGGTGGGGTGCGGAGAAGGGGGCAGCCCTGCGTGTGGCTGGCCTGGCTGGTCAATTTGCATTTCTGGGATTCAAAAATCTTTCAGCTGGGATTTTCACTGGGTTCGGAGCTGGATTTTAATGCGTTTTAACTGGGCTTCGGAGACTAGCAGGGGAACAGCTTCAGCCGAACCAGCCCAGGATTGCACAGGCCAGGGCAAATCGTGGCACCAGCCCTGAAGTCGCCCATGGCCGCTCCCCAGGAACTGGGGGTCTCTCCCCTCCCCGCTGTAAACCCTCCTCTCCCCCAGGACCTTCAGCACAAAAGCCCAGGCCTGTGCCACCTGAGCCAAAGCAGAAATGCCACTCGCTGGCAACAGTAGGAGATTGTTCAGTGTGGACCAGCCACGAGAGAGGCCATGGCACACTTCCGCCATTGCTCCACTGCTTAACCTCAGCCTCTGAGGCAGGATCCTGGGTGTTGAGGAAGGCTGCGATGAGTGGCGAGCCGGGGGGAGCACACAAGAAGGGGTGTCTGCTTCCTCCTGCTGGCAGTGCGATGGGGACAGTTACTGCTTGCCAGCCGCATGTTTCCCTGCATGCTGGAATGGCCCTGTGGGCAGGCTGCAAGATGGGCACTGGGAAGAGCTGCATCGCCCCAGCCCAACCCGCCTGGGAGTTCAGCTAGGAGCCACCTGCCTCGCCCCTGCCCTGCCCGCCCTCGCCCCCAGTGGCTCTGCTCTCCCAGCCAGCCCGGCGCCTTCCCCTCCTCCCTCCCGGCTCTTCCTCCTCCTCCTGCACTGGGCCCTGGAAAGCTGGGAGGGCTGTACACGGAAAGCCGTTTGCAGCTGCCCCAAAGTCGGAAGCGCTCGCAGTCAGCCAAGGGTAACCAGGCCTCTCCAGCTGGGTCAGGAGCTGGTCGCTGGGACAGCAGGTCACTGAATGGGGCCGCTCCGCTTGGGGGGAGAGGGCCGGGCCAGAAGGCTGGGCACTCCCACCCTAGCTAGGGGAGAGTAAATAGTACTTTGCCCACCCTGTGTTGGGGGCAGGGCCGGCTCCAGGGTTTTGGCTGCCCCAAGTAGCCAAAGAAAAAAAAAAAAGCCGCGATGGCAATCTGCGGTGGCAATTCGGCGTAAGGTCCTTCGCGCCGAGCGGGAGTAAGGGACCGTCCGCCGAATTGCCGCCGAATAGTTGGACCTGCCGCCCCTCTCCGGAGTGGCCACCCCAAGCACCTGCTTGCCAAGCTGGTGCCTGGAGCCGGCCCTGGTTGGGGGCTGCCTGGCGCTGCGGTTCCAGCAGCAGCCCTCCCCCCTTTTGTAATCTCGCCTCTTCAGGAGGATTTTGACCTGGTCATGGCGAGATGAGGAGAGGCATGCGGGAGGGGGCAGGTGCAGAGGTCTCCCACAGGGCAGGGCTCTCCCCTAGCGGCACCAGTCATGCCAGTGCCACTGCCTGGCACCCCGGGACCAGTGCCTGCCCCCCGTAGGAGAGCGAGCAGAATCACAATGGCCTCACCCCTCCACACACGTATGAACACGCACAAACACATGCACATGCAGCACATACACAAGCAGCACACATACAATATGCACATACACATACTTGCACACACATACACCCATGCAACATATACACACATGCACATTCAGACATGCAAACATGTGCACACATACACTCACACACATACACACAGTCATACACATGCACACAGGCATACACATGCATGCACACATACATACCTGCATGCACACACATTCATACACATATGCACCCAGACATGCATGCACATGCACTCACACCCATACACAGACATACACCCATATGCACACTCACAAACACATACACATGCATATACATACACAAATCTATGAACCTATGCACACACATATTCACACACATACACATGCAAACTTACACACACACACTGATGCACACACACACACAAACATACATATACACACGCACACATACAAAACATACACATGCATACACAAACACACACGTTCACGCCCACACACAGGCACACACATACATGCATGTGCACACAGACAGACGTACAGTCACTTGCATACACACACACATGCACAAATGTATGTAGACTTACACAAAGACATACACACACGCACTTATGCACATACACACATTCACACACATGCACACATGCAAACTTACATGCACCCACACATACACTGAGGCACATACACACACATACATACTCAGATACACACATAAGCACATACATACACACACACGCACATACACACAATAGACATATACACGACCACACAGCTACACCCACGCACATACCCATGCATACGCATACACACACACACACCCCCTCTGACTCTGCTTCTCTCTCTGCTCTACCCTCACCCACTGCAGGCCATGCGGCCCCTGCTGGTCCATGCTGGACGAGGTGGGAGGTTGTCCTTGGTCGGTCAGGTTCTACCCAGGGATGACGTGCCTACCCAGGGCTGGCTGATGGCCGTGCAAGACTGATCCCACCCTCCCACCGAGGCAGGGCCTGGGGAGGTGATCGATGTTGGTGATCGCTTGCAGACCTGCGGCAGGCGGGGCTGGGGAGAGCGGGCTAGGATTAGTGCAGTTTGTTCTGGGATTACAGCATTGTTTAGCAGTACCACTGCCGGAGTAACCCCACTCCGCTCTCCTGATCTCCATAGGATTAATACTTTGTTCCAGAGGATTATGGCCATTATGAATGTTGTGGGGGTTGGACCGCAGGATGCAGGCTGTGCTCACAGGCAGCACAGAATTAACGGGAGCACCGGATCAACAGAACAGTACAACAATCGCCACACTGCCGAGCCCAGCGGGCAGGGGCAAGGGTGCCAGGCTCCACAGCTAGGGGCAACAGGATTAGGGATACGGATCCAGCCCCCAAGGGCAGTTGTCCTGCCCCAGCCCCCTCACACCAGACTCACACTCCCAGCCCCCAGGGCACCAGCCCCCTTGCGACCATGTGGGGGATCCATCAGTGCACATATGGATTCTGGTTGCATTGCAGCTCTGAAGTTGTTCTTATGCAATTCCTGTATCAGTATCTGTTAGTCTTTAAGGTGCCACCGGACTCCTTGTTGTTTTTGTGGATACAGACTAACAGGACTACCTCCTGATACCTGTATCAGTGAATACCTCTGTATAAATGTGGAATCCACCATGACTGGCAGGGCCTGTAGCCCCCACCCCTCAGCTTAGGGGGGACAATGGGGAGCAGTTAACCTTAATGACTGTACTCTGTCCACACAATGGGTATGCTAAGAACGCTGGCTGATTCCAGGAGACCCAGCTTTCCCCACCCCTCAACGGAGAAAATTCCCAGCAGCAGAACAAAGGAACCAGATGTTGATGGTGAGACATGAAACTCCAAAACTCACAGAGACAGGAGGAACTCAAGGTTTGGGCAAGCGGGAGAGGAGAAGAGTCACCTGCTTTCAGGGTGAGAGGAGGGCTTTAGCTTCTCTGGCCAACCAAGCAGTCAGAGGACGCAAACTGAGACTGAGGGAGAGGGCTTACAACCCCCCTCCTCACCCAGCCCCCCAGAAAAGCAACCTCCACTCAGTCCCCCAGCAGAGTTCAGCCCCACCTCCTCACCCAGCCACCCAGCAGAGAAACACCCCCTTCACCCAGCCCCTCAGCAGAGCAACCCCCTTCACCAAACCCCAGCAGAGCAACCACCCACTGAGCCCCTCAGCAGAGCAACCCCTCCCCAGCACTCTCAGCAGAGCAACCCCTCCCCAGCAAAACACAAAGGCAAACTGAGTACTGAGAAAGGAAATCCCAGCCTGCCTGACCCAATTTACATAATCCCACACCACCCAATACAACTCAGCCCCACCCAACGCCAGCCTGCCTCTGCAGTCCAACCCCACAACCTGGCAACCCACCCAACCCAGCAGCCTCCACCCAGCTCAGCTGGACAACAGGTGCAGAAAGAGGAGAGCAGCACAGACCTTCACCAGCATTTGGGAGGCTCTCAGACAGCCCCACCACAGAGTCCTAGAGACCCCCTGAAAGACATAATTCAGGGGTTCCCAGGTGCAGCCCCGAGTGCAACAGGGCTCCCTCTTCCTGACGCCAGGCCCAACTAGCTGTTCTGCAATGGTCCACTTGTGCCATTCCAGCATCAAAGAGGGGCCTTAGAACCAGCGGCCCTCCACTGGCCTGACTCATCTTCATGGGGGGCAAACAACAAACATCTTTCATCCTCTTCAGTGTTCCACAATAGTCCATCTGGCGTTGATGGATCTTCCCTGCTGGGCAGGACGTCACACCTTTTCTTGGAGATCAGCACTTTATTCCAGTTAATGTCTCTCTCCTGTCTGGTGACTTACTCAGTCATAGAGGCTTACCGTACAACTGCTTAAATATTACCTTACAATATGGGTGTAACACCGACCCACACAGGGCGTCGGCAGCAGGACTCAAACCTGGAACCTCTTCAGCTAAATGCATGACCCTCTTCCGCCTGAGCTAAAAGACATGTCTCTGTTAACCAGAACTGTAGCAGGCTCATCAAGTGCTAGCTGGCCTAGCCACCACTAGAGGGGGGACAAAGTGTCACTCTGACCAAGCAGGGTTACCTTTGATGGTCACCTTCCCTCTCTCCCTCTGGCAGAGTCCCATGGGAGTCACTACAGCAGCTCGCTCTCTGCAGAAGGGATAATGTCGTCTCCCCTTTAGCTTGCATCTGACTCCAACCCACACAGGTTCCCTGTTCTCTGACACAGGCCATCTCATCTTCAGTTTGCCTCGTTCCCCATTCAGTCAGTGAGCATGAAGTGACGCTCAGGGTCAGCTCCCTCCAGCACACACAAGGTTACAAGTCCCCCCGGTAATCCAGACTGGGAATTTACTCCATTTCCCTGGGAATCAGCAGGGGTGTATTTAAGGGCTGGGTTTAAAAGACAGGATCCCAGCAGTGGCTCCAGTGTAGCACCCCCTCTCGACCCAGTTACCTCCTTTCATAGAATCATAGAAGATTAGGGTTGGAAGAGACCTCAGGAGGTCATCTAGTCCAACCCCCTGCTCAAAGCAGGACCAACCCCAACTAAATCATCCCAGCCAGGGCTTTGTCAAGCCGGGCCTTAAAAACCTCTAAGGATGGAGATTCCACCACCTCCCGAGGTAACCCATTCCAGTGCTTCACCACCCTCCTAGTGAAATAGTTTTTCCTAATATCCAACCTAGACCTCCTCCACTGCAACATGAGACCATTGCTTCTTGTTCTGTCATCTGCCACTACTGAAAACAGCTGAGCTCCATCCTCTTTGGAACCCCCCTTCAGGTAGCTGAAGGCTGCTATCAAATCCCTCCTCACTCTTCTCTTCTGCTGACTAAATAAGCCCAGTTCCCTCAGCCTCCCCTCGTAAGTCATGTGCCCCAGACCCCTAATCATTTTTGTTGTCCTCTGCTGGACTCTCTCCAATTTGTCCACACCCTTTCTGTAGTGGGGGGTCCAAAACTAGACGGAATACTCCAGATGTGGCCTCACCAGTGCTGAATAGAGGGGAATAATCACTTCCCTCGATCTGTTGGCAATGCTCCTACTAATGCAGCCCAATATGCTATTAGCCTTCTTGGCAACAAGGGCACACTGCTGACTCATATCCAGCTTCTCGTCCACTGTAATCCCCAGGTCCTTTTTTGCAGAACCGTTGCATAGCCAGTCAGTCCCCAGCCTGTAGCAGCCTTTATCACCAATTTCCTTACAGGTTTGGATGGGCAGGCCTGGGTTCTTCTGGGTCCCCACACATCCAGTCCTGCCTTTTCTGTGGCTGGCTCCAGACTACCCCCATAATGGTTTCTTCCCCCTCCAGGGCTCCCAGGGGAGGGCAGCTCATGCCCTATTAGTCAGGCTAGCTCTTCTTCCCAGGCTTTCCCTTGTCAGTCATTTGACTTTGCCCCCTCCTCCTAGCGGGCCTCCTGCAAAATGCAATCTGTCTCCAAACCAACAGGACCACTGCTGTTCTACACAGCAACTCTCTTCACTCCTTATGGGTTGCTGAGCAGACTCTGAGTCTGCCCTTGGTTCCCCCTTCCTACCAGGGATGGGGTGCCTCTCCCTGAGCTACCCACACACAGAGCCCGGGGACCTCAGTACACCCCTGGGGGTTACATGGGATACAGATGTTATAAGTGGGATTAATGCATGCGGAACTCACCAGCAGTCAATTAAATCTAAACACTAAACACACTTTATTTTAACAACACTGATACACGGGGTGAGCCAGACTGATCCCAGCTCTGTATTTGTCAGCGTTGTGACACCCAGCGATGCAACACCTAACTTTCATGCACCTAGAAAACCACAGAAACCCACTGCAGTTCACACAGCCTGGGTCTGGGCACATGGACTCCCAGTGCAACGCATGGGGAGAGCGAGGCACCCTTGAATGGGATCTGTGACACTGCACCCCATATTCTTCACAATGATATTATTTTGATATGATTACAACATAGTTATGATGTATTTTATGCAAGATAAGTCATGTGAGATGTCATTGGAAAGGTTATGATTTGCTGAATATGATTATCCTATTTGTATGTATGTATCATTTTTGCATCTGAAGTTATGAATATTGACTATGTATCTGTATTTCACATGTAGTTACGCATGGGTAACGCCCACTTGACAAGATGCTTTCAGTCTAGATAGTGGGTGGGGAATGGACCATTAGGAAAACAATAAGCATTAGAAGAAGCTTATCTCCCACCTGGGGAGCCTTCCTGAGGACTCTACAGACAGCCTCCAAGTAATGGCTGCTATGACTGTAAAAAAACAAGTGATGTGACCACATGTCTCTAGACTCCATCTTGAGATGTAAGTGTTTTTCCACAGACTAGTCTGGGAACCAAGCTTTGAAACAAAGGGTTCCCGCCTAGGGTTACCATCCGTCCGGGTTTCCCCGGACATGTCCGGCTTTTGGGTCTTTAAATAGCCGTCCGGGGGGAATTTGTAAAAAGCTAAAAATGTCCGGGATTTCCCCCCGGACGGCTATCTAAAGACCCAAAAGCGGCTGACAGGGCAGCCGCGCCGGATTGAGCCACTCCGGCAGCAAAAGCCCCTCCCCGGCAGCTTCAGCACGCCGGTAGCAAAACGGGAGCAGGAGCTGTTTGTGCCGCTACAGCCCAGAAAGCCACCCCCCTGCCCATGGCAGCCGGCCCTGATTGGCCAGCCCCGCTCCCTCCCCCGCGCTGGGGGCGAGTCAAGAAACAGGGAGCAGGAGGGTTGGATGGGGTGGGGGTTCTGGGGGGACCTGTCAGGGGGCAGGGGTGTGAAGAGGGATTGGGGCAGTCAGGGGACAGGGAGCAGGGGGAGGGTTGGATGGGTCAGGGGTTCTGGGGGTGGCCTGTCAGGGGGCAGGGGTGTGAAGAGGGATTGGGGCAGTCAGGGGACAGGGAGCAGGAGGAGGGTTGGATGGGTCAGGGGTTCTGGGGGGACCTGTCAGGGGGCAGGGGTGTGGAGAAGGATTGGGGCAGTCAGGGGACAGGGAGGGTTAGATGGGTTGGGGGTTCAGGGGGGGCAGTCAGGGAACAGGCAGCGGTTGGATAGGCGTGGGAGTCCCGGGGATCTGGCGGGGGCAGGGGTGTGGATAGGAGTCAGAACAGTCAGGGGACAGGTAGGGTGGGGGGGTCTCAGGAGGGGGCAGTTGGGGACAAAGATAAGGGAGGCTTAGATAAGGGGTGGGGTCCCGGGGGGTGATTAGGGGCAGGGGTCCCGGGAAGGGGCGATCAGGGGACAAGGAGCAGGGAGGGTTGGATGGGTTGGGGGTTCTGTGGGGGGCAGTCAGGGGGGCGGGAATTGGGAGGGAGTGGCTAGGGGGCAGGGCTACACCCCCCCCCCCGGAGTGTCCTCTTTTTTGAAAGTTCAAATATGGTAACCCTATTCCCGCCATATGCAAATGCTATATAAGGCAGGGAGTGACATCATCTGGTGTTCTTTGCTCTGCACCCAAGGACACTCCTGGAAACACCTGAGGAACAAAGACTGAACTGGGGGAAGTGCTGGACCCAGGCTAAAGGGATTTTTAGCCTGTGAATGGAGCACCTGGGGATTCCAAACTGTAAAGCAAGTGCAGCTTGCCCATTAAGAATCTGCAGCCTGTTTGTATCATCTCTTAGGGTGCAAAGCTGTTCTTCATATCCCATCTATTTAGTATATTAAGCTTAGTTTGTGGGTTTTTGTTTATTTGCTAGGGAATCTGCTTTGATCTGTTTGCTGTCCCTTATAATCACTTAAAATCTATCTTTTGTAGTTAATAAACTTATTTTTACATTATCTAAACCAGTGATTTGGAGTGAGGTGTGTGGGAATCATAACTCAGGGGCAAAAGGCTGTTGCATATTCCTCTCCACATTGAGGGAGGGGGCGAATGTTATGAATTTATGCTGTACGGTTCCCTGTGCAGCACAAGATGGTATAATTTTGGGTTTATACTCCAGATGGGGTGCATGCCTGAGAAGCTGGTACTTGTCCTAGCTGTAGCCTTCCTATGCAGGGGCTGGTCTAAGTGCCTGCATGTAACTGCAGTGGGGTGTTTCCCTACCTGTATGAATGCTGGTGAAAGTGCAGCCTGGAGGGCTTTGCAGTTTGTCACACCACTACAGTGTAAGCGGGAGCCCAGGCTGGTGGGTCAGGGGGGCTCAGGGGTACCCCAGTTCCAGGTGGCACCCCGGGGGGAACCCATCACAGGATCCACCACCTCAGGAAACCAATGGGAAATACCGTCAAGAAGGGTGTGTGCTAAGCCCCAGCCCTCTCTCTAAATCCAGGCTGCGGTGATCCATGAACGGTAGCTACAACCTGGAGCCACCCAGGTAAGTGCCTAAGCCGCGTCTTGTGAGAGTGAACCAGGCAGGCGTCTAACTACACACACAAATGCCGGGGTGGTGCCTGCCCCCATCTCTCCTGGAGAAGCTGTCCCACTTTGGATAAATAATGAAAGAGGGAGTGGAGCAGGGGGATGGACCTGGGGTCTCCCATGTGGGAGCCCTCACCACCAGGCCCCATGACTCTTTAAGTAATTGAAGCTGTGACCCCGTGTCTAAATGGATCAGAGAGAAAGAGCATGAGAATGACTCTGTAGTCTGGTGGCTAACGCACCCACCTGGAAGACCCGGGGTCCAGTTCTCCTGCTCCAATCAGTCTTGCATTATTTATCCCAATAAAAGCACAGGGGAATGGGAAGCCTGGGGCATAAGCTAAACTGAGAAGAGGCCACTGTTGTTGTGCATAAGAGTGTCCACATTGGGAGTTATCGCAGTATAGTAATAGCAGTAAATCTCCCTGTGTAGATGAGCCCTGAGTGTGAGTAACATGGGCTGGGCTGGTGAGATTTGGGGTGAAAGGGAAGCTTAAATGGAGAAAAATACTAGACAGGATGGTATCATAAATGATACTGAGAGGTGGCAAATTCAAAACTGTTTAAAGGACACACTTTCACACACCCTACAGGGAGTCTGCAGAACTCCCTACCACATGAAGTCATTGAAGGCAAGAGCTTAGCAGGATTCAAAGAGGACTGGACATTTCTATAGAAAACAAGACTGTCCAGCATTTAATTAGTAAACACTAGGGAAAAAACACATTTGGGAAGGGTTGAAACCTCCCCTGCTCCAGGGCAGGAGCCCTCTTCTCCCTGTGGGGTTGGGAGGGGGCTTTCCCTGCCCAGGTTAGCCCAGAGCTGTTGATGCATGAAGGTTTGGTATGGTTTGGTTTTGCTCCCTGCTCTGAAGCAGCCGATCCCTGCCCAGAGACAGGACACTGGGCTAGATGGACCTGGTCTGATCCTGTCTGAGGATTATGCTTCCCACTGTGTTCTTGCCACAAGCCAGGCTCTGACTGTGCAGTGAGGAGGTGCGGGGACAAGCCTGGCTCTGCAGTACAGCGGGGCCTCCAGTGAGCACTCTCACAGCCAGTGAGTCTCTGGAGTAGAGTTGCTCAGTGTCTCTTTCTGCTCTTGCTTTCTTTGCTGAGGAGGTGCCATCTAGAAAAGGAAAATGAAATCAGGCAGATTTCCTCCTCTCCGTGGCTGTGCTAGCCCTGCCTGCTCTCGCTGTCAATCTCCGGGGTTCTTCCCTTCCCTGGCTTTTGTGACTTACCTGTTACGGCATATTGCCACAGGTGAGAGGAGCCCTCCTGGAAATCTCAGCAGAAGCCTCTGACTGTGGTTTGTGGCCCACAGTGCTGGTATGGGAGGGACGCTCCGGGCTGGCCTCAGGAATGGGGGCCCTTCCCCCGCAGCATGCCAATGCTGCTCTGGCATTTGGGGGAATGTCCTAAGGGAAGCAGGGGGGATGTGTCATGGGTGCACTCACCATTTATGGGAGTGGACGCCATGCACTGGCTCTGTGCACTGAGGAGCCAGTGGCATTTTTTCCAGAATAAGCAGTGAGCTGTTGTTGCTGGTGCTAATGCCCGAATGTGGCTCAGTGGGGTGAAGGCGCTGAGCAGAGGCTTCTAAAACCTCAGGCAGATACGGGGCTAAGGGCTCCATGCCTAAGGGAAGGGCGGGGATCGAAAGCTGGGAAAAGTTCAGCCAACCTTCCCCCACCCCCTCAGGTGGACAAAGTTTTGCACATTCCTGGCACCTGCAAGAGATTGGGGGAGGAGGGAGGGAGACTCCTGCCTCAGGCCCTGCCCTGTCCCTTGGAGGTTTGGAAGAACAATGATGGCGCCTTGTCCGGCGACTGGCTCCGTGTCTCCGAACCACACAGCTACGGAACATTCGTTGCTCTGAGTTCGAGGAAAGATTTTTAACATGAGAATTTTTACAAACTGGAGCAATGGCTCATGCTTTATGATGAGGTTTGGATTTACCTGAGTCCCCTAGGGGTCGGACAATGAGCCCATTGGCTGGCCGGCCTGATCTGCACTAGATAGCTATACTGGCATGGCTATGCTGGCAAACCGCTCCCAGTGGAGACAATGCAAATAAGTCGCTTAGACCAGTTCCCCTATCGATGTAACCTATATAACTGCGTCTACCTCAGGGCTGTCGCTGGTATCAAAATGTCACCCAAATGTCACCCACATAACCACCATCGCTATACTGGGACGGGTCTATGCACACCCGGCCTTAGTCTGCAGTTCTGTCATAGATCCGAAGGCCAGATGGGACCATAGTGATCATCTAGTCTGACCCCCTGTATAACAGGCCAGAGACCCATAGGCACCGACTCCGTGGGTGTTCCGGGGCTGGAGCACCCATGGAGAAAAATTAGTGGGTGCTCTGCACCCACTGGCAGCCAAGCTCCCCGCCCTGCCTCACCTCCTCCTCCGCCTCCTCCCCTGAGTGCACCGCGTCCCTGATCCTCAGCCTACCTCCCAGCGCTTGCCGCCGCCAAACAACTTTAGTAAGCTCCGGGAGGGAGGGGGGAGGAGTGGGAACAGGGGAGGAGGCGGGGAAGAGGCGGGGATTTGGGGAAGGGGTTGGAATGGGGGCGGGAGGGGGCGGATTTGGGGTGGGGACTTTGGGGAAGGGGTTGGAATGGGGTGGGAGGAGGCATGGCAGGGGTGGAGTTGGGGTGGGGCCAGGGGCAGAGGGGGGTCGAGCACCCACCGGCGCCAGAAGTCAGCACCTATGCAGCGACCTGCACCCAAATCATTCGTAGAGCAGATCTCTTAGAAAACAGCCCATCTTGACTGAACAATTATCAGTGATGGAGAATCCCCCACGGCCCTGGGTAAATTGTTCCAATGGTTAATTACCCTCCCTGTTAAAAATGTATGCCTTGTTTCAGTTGGAATTTGTCTAACTTCAGCTTGCAGCCACTGGATGGGATTAGACCTTGCTCTGCAAGCCTGAGGAGCCCATTATCAAATATTTGTTCCTCAAATTTCTTTAGCTGCCCAGACTCAAGCCAAGCTCAATACTCGGCTTGGCCAAGGCCTGGCACATATTCTTTGTTTTTTAACCATGGCGCCAGGAGCAGTGACTACAGGGGTGAGCTCCCTGCCCCTTGGTGCCCGCATGGGTTTCTTTCCTTTCATCCAACGAGTGCATCCCCCAAACATCCTGGGTTTGCATCCCTCTCATGTGCACTGCCGGCAGGGAGCTTTCCTGGACGAGTCCATCAACCTCTCCAGGTTCATTAAAGATTTGAGCCCTTCCAGGAGCGGCACCGGCTTCCAAACATGCCCTGAGTTCTGTGGAGGCTGGGCTGTCTTCCCCAGCTACAGCAAGGTTCTCAATGATGTCCCCCAAACCCTGTGGGAATTTGTGAACCAGCAAGACTTTGATTGATTCTGCTCTGCAGCTGGGAAAGCTCCCAATGCCAGTGGAAAGGAGCCAGGAACTATTCACGGGGGCTCCGTTGGTGTATAGTGGAGACGCCCCTCCACTCTTCTCCTGTCCCACAGCCAGGAAAGGGAGGCCCAGGGTCTAGGACAGGTCAGGGCTGGTGGATGGAGCCAGGTTGAGGGAAGGTAACAGCAAAGCCAGAGGAACCATTGTAGAGAATGCTGGGATATGGCTCTTGCCCACCCTGCGGAGTTCTCCCCAGCGGTAGGTGTCGGCCCATGGACATTGCCCCAGCTGGACTCTATCAGGCTCAAACTGTGCACACCCAGGAGTGGCGCTGATCCAGCCCCATCGATCCAGGCCCAGCCTGGGTTAAATCGGGGCAATTTCTGTTAGAACCGGCACAGAGTCTCCTGCCAGCAGATGGGAGCTCAAGGCAGGCTTATCTCTCTATATATCATCTGTAGCTATGTGGCTCGCTGCGTGCATGCGCGTGCACACACAGACTCAGATTTAATTAAGGAAAATTGTTTATCACTTTGCACTGTGCGCAGTACCAGCTCTCATGCCGGCACCCAGTGGCTAACGAGTGCCTCTCCGCACTATGGGCCATTCATGGCTGGGATCTACTGCAAAGCTCCCTGCAGTGAGGGACCGGAAATGAACTTTCCATTTTTCTGCCACTCCAGGCTCCATTCACGTACATTAACCACACTTGTCTCTCTCCTGTTTCATGGCGCTCTCTTGCCTGCGGCTCGTCTGTGGTGCTGTTCTTGTGGGGTGGGTGGTAGGAGACGAGCTGGTGGCATGGTTTGCAAGCATAGCTGGGTGAGCCAAAGGCAAATGGGAAGAACGCAGCCTCCTGAGTATGGTGGCTTGGCCTAGCCTGGCGCGTCCAGCTGTGCTGTGGTTTGAGTTAACTACCAGTTAACTTGATGTAGCTAACAGGACAGTAACGCTAACACAGCCATTTCACAAGGGCTGTTCTCTGGTCATATGCATTCCTGTCAGTTAACTTCACTTAGCAGGTGATCAATTAACTTCATAGAATCATAGAATATTAGGGTTTGAAGAGACCTCAGGAGGTCATCTAGTCCAATCCCCTGCTCAAAGCAGGACCAACACCAACTAAATCATCCCAGCCAAGGCTTTGTCAAGCCAGGCCATAAAAACCTTTAAGGATGGAGATTCCACCACCTCCCAAGGTAACCAATTCCAGTGCTTTACCACCCTCCTAGTGAAATAGTGTTTCCTAATATCCAATCTAGACCTCCCCCACTGTAACTTGAGACCATTGATTCTTGTTCTGTCATCTACCACCACTGAGAACAGCCGAGCTCCATCCTCTTTGGAACCCCCCTTCAGGTAGTTGAAGGCTGCTATCAAATCCCCCCTCACTATTCTCTTTTGCTGACTAAATAAACGCAGTTCCCTCAGCCTCTCCTCATAAGTCATGTGCCCCAGCCCCCAAATCATTTTCGTTGCCCTCCGCTGGACTATCTCCAATTTGTCCACATCCCTTCTGTAGTGGGGGGGACCAAAACTGGACGCAATACTCCAGGTGTGGCCTCACCAATGCCGAATAGAGGGGAATAATCACTTCCCTCGATCTGCTGGCAATGCTCCTACTAATACAGCCCAATATGCTGTTGGCCTTCTTGGCAACAAGGGCACACTGCTGACTCATATCCAGCTTCTCGTCCACTGTAATCCCCAGGTCCTTTTCTGCAGAACTGCTGCTTAGCCAGTCGGTCCCCAGCCTGTAGCGGTGCATGGATTCTTCCTTCCTAAGTGCAGGACTCTGCACTTGTCCTTGTTGAACCTCCTCAGATTTATTTTGGTCCAATCCTCCAATTTGTCTAAGTCATTCTTGACCCTAACCCTACCCTCCAGCATATCTACTTCTCCCCCCAGCTTAGTGTTGTTGTAGGAACAGCAGTGATCTGTATGCTATGTATAACCTGTATGCTCAAAAGGTCTGTTACACCTTCCCCCACCTTTTGTCTCCTCTCCCTCTTTGACTACCTGTGAAGTGGCTTTCCCCCTCCCGCTCCCTCCTGGAATACTTGTGGGATGAATGGGCTGCTTTAGCAGCTAGAAGATCAGAAGAGCTCCCAGGTAGACAAGGTGTCTGGCACTCTGATTAGGCAGCGATCACACACCTAATGCATGGACACTGCATGGACATTGTCTGAGGTGGAGTGTGACCAACCAGACACGGCCAAGTCATCTCTAGTCGCAGGCCATGAGGACAAGGTCCTTAAGAGGGGAAGGGGCCATGGGCTCAGGAGTGCACTCACAAAGATTGTACCTCCCGTAAAAGCCGTCTGGCCAGTGGTTCTCCGCGTTGCATTCCATCATGCCTCGGGAAGACTTACCTTCATTGCACCATCCATCGCTGCGCTGTGGGACACTTACCTTGAAGGATCCTGACATCTCCAGTGCCATGCCTGTCTTGGTAGCGTGAGTATGCGAGTGTGAGTGTGACCCCGCTCCCCTTCTTTTGAGCTTAGCAATCAGTATAATAAATGTGTCGCTTTCTGCCAAACTCTGGTGGGTCATTAGTCCTCCCTAAGCTTACTAGCTGGCCCAATTTCGGGTAACGAGTATCATCTGCAAACTTGCTGAGGTTGCAATTAATCCCATTATCCAGATCTTTAATAAAGATGTTGAACAAAACCAGCCCCAGGACTGACCCCTGTGGCACTCCGCTTGATACTGGCTGCCAACTAGACATCAAGCCATTGATCACTACTCGTTGAGCCCAACAATCTAGCCAGCTTTCTATCCACCTTATAGTCCATTCATCCAATCCATACTTTTTTAACTTGCTGGCAAGAATACTGTGGGAGATCGTATCAAAAGTTTTGCTAAAGTCAAGATATATCACATCCACCGCTTTCCCCATATCCACAGAGCCAGTTATCTCATGATAGAAGGCAATCAGGTTGGTCAGGGATGACTTGCCCTTGATAAATCCATGTTGACTCTTCCTGATCACCTTCCTCTCCTCCAAATGCTTCAAAATGGATTCCTTTAGTACCTGCTCCATGAATTTGCTGGGGAATGAAGTGAGGTCTGTAGTTCCCTGGGTTCTCTTTCTTCCTTTTTTTAAATATGGACACTATATTTGCCTTTTTCCAATTATCTGGAACTCCCCCGATCACCATGAATTTTCAAAGATAATGGCCAAAGGCTCTTCAGTTCTCACAGGACCAAACCTTCTAGTCCAGACAAAGCCCTGGTGGAGACAGGGCTTAACACCTATAACACACATAAAGTGCTCATGGCCAACGCTGTTTCCAAAGTTTCCTTTCCAGGCTATGTCTACACTCAACACACTACAGCTGCGTGGCCACAGTGCTTCAGTGTAAACACTCAGGGCTTGTCTACACTTACATTTTATAGCGCTCTAACTTGCTGGCTCAGGGGTGTGAAAAATCATCCCCCTGAGAGCAGCAAGTCTGAGTGCTTTAAAGCGCTAGTGTAGACAGGCTCCCAGCGCTGGGAGCTAATCCCCTCGTGGAGATGGATTACCGGGAGCTCTGGGAGAGCTCTCTCCCAGCACTCGCACGGGACCACATTTGTACTTCAAAGCTTTGAAGTTTCCACTGTAGACATACCCTCAGTACAGTGATGGGAGGAGTTCTCCCATCAGCACAGGTAATCCACCACCCCGAGACTTCTTTTGTCAGCCTAGCGCTGTCTACATCGGGGTGCGGGGGGGAGGTTGGCTTAACCACATCACTCAAGGGGGTGGAGTTTTCACACCCCTGACAGGCATACCTATGCTGATGTAACTTTTCAGTGCAGACCAGCCCCAAGGCCACTTAGGGGCCATCCAAGCCCAAGGATCCCCTGTGCCTCCATGCAGGCTGCCCATGCCGTGGGCTAGGCTGCCTTCCAGCTAAAGCAAGGGAAAGGGAGTCGCTGCCCTTCGACTAGGAGGCAGACCCTGGTCAAGCTCTGACGAGGTGATTGTGGGAGCCAGGCACTTTTCCTAGCCCAGACCGACTCCTTGTGGACTTGTTGGGACCTGCGTGAACTGGGAATCAGTTAAGCAAACAGCTCCACGCACTGAGGGTCATAGCCCTAGAGTAGCCATGTTCCATGTGGGCTGCCATGCTGGGCACAGGAGCAGAGAGGTGCAGAGTGCAGTTCCCTGTTCTCTGCACTGCTGGGATGCTCAAGGGGTGCACACATTGCAGGGGGATTGCAGGGGCCTGGCACAGATGGGGCTGGCCCTTCACTAGCCCAGTGTTTGCCAGCCGCGCCCCCTCAGCCCACTGCCGAAGAACGGGAATGACATGAGACCAAATTGTGTTCTTCAACTGGTTCGTAGGCTCTTGTGTTCTGGACAGATGTGTCCTGGATGCTGCCCGTTCAGTCCAGGGCACTTTGTTAGGTAAAACTGGGCTGGAACACAGCACCTCAGGGCAGGGCTGGATTAATCTTTTGGGGGCCTGGCATCAAAAATATTTGTGGACCCCCTTGGAGGCAATTGGAGCATGGAGTGGGGGGGTTCAGTCCCTGGAGTGAGGGGAGCCAGGAGCATGGCATGGTAGGGATGGCCCCGCTCCACTCAGCCCAGTGCGAGGGCACTATTTACAAACTGGCGGGCCACTGTGCATCTGGCAACTGCCCGGCCCTGTGCTGCCAGCATGCCCCTTCCCCTCGGGGGCGGGCCCATGCCGCGCCACAGTCCCCCCCTCCCAACCCCCTCCAACTCCCTATGGCCAGAGACCCCCGGACCTGCTATGCTCACCACTCCTTCCACAATCCCCACAAATGCACAGTGACCTGCACAACACCATCCCCGCCCAGCGCCACTCCTGATCACAGACCCCCCACCACTGCCCAGTACCCCACACAGAACCCCCACTTCCTAGTGCCCCAACACACACACATCTTCCCTGCCCCCTCACAGCCCAGCACCCCCCCCCAGGTCCCTCCAGAAACCCACTCCCATGCCTTGCCTCCCAGCCACACTCACCAGCCCTGCTGGGAGGCGACTGTGTCTGCCCGGCTGAGCCGGAGTGGGGATTTGCTCCAGCTCCTCGGGAGTGGCACCATCAGCCAGGCCAGGGTCTTCCCTGGCCGGGCTCCCTCAGGACCCACTTGCCTGGAGGGGCTCAGCCAAGCCCTCCCACGCTGTCTCCCCTCCCACACACACACACTGCAACTGGCCGAGATTGGCCAGGCTTCTGCACCTGTCTCAGGTGGCTCCGGGGAGACAGGCGGGACCCCACAGGTGATGGGAAGCAGAGACCACCCGGAGCCAGAGGTGCACTGGGGTCTGGCCAGGGGGCAGAGAGGAGCCGGCGGGTGGGGCTAAGGGGTGGAGAGGAGCCCTTGGCTGGCAGGCAGGCTAAGAGGAGCAAGTGGTGGGCAGAGGGGAGCCAGCGGGCTGGCAGGGTCTTGGGGCGCAGTGCAAGCGGAGCAGGCCGGGGCTCCTTCTGAGCATAGGCCCGGATCCATGGCACCACTGGCGCCATTGTAAACCCGGACTGCCTTAGGGTCACTTCCTGGCAATTTTAGAGTCGTTATTGCTAAGTGGCAACATGAATCTTTTCTCTAACAAAACACTTCTCCTGTGGGCTCAGCTGGGTGCCTGGGCCTGGCTTCCCTTCAGTGTGGCTCCAGTGCCCGGCAGGTACCCTGGGCCTGGCTTCTTCTTGACTAGCGATAATGTCAGTGGACTCTGTGTGCAGCCCACCCACGTCTGCAACTAAAGGAGCTGTTGCTCAGCGTGACCTAGTCTGGTCTCCATACTCTGACCATTCCTCTCCTTCCCCACATGTGCTCAGGTGCAGTGAGATAATTAACAATGTTGGCATCTAACTAGCATCACTGACCATCCCCACTGGGACTGGTGGGGCAGGTCCCACCTCCAAGCCTCATTCAGGCTCTCTCTGCAGACACAGGCAGAGACAGCTCCTTTATGCGCCGTTCACCTTTTCAAGGTTTCCTTTGCAGCCATCACAGCTATAGAATGAGGTTTTCCAAAGGAAAGCTGAGATTCAGGAGAATAAAGGAGAGGCCTGTGAGTGCCCCCTGGCTAGTGCTGGGCAGCACTCCACTCTCTGGGAGACCCTACACTCTTATTGGGAGGAACAACTTCAGCTGATGTGCCCAGTGTTCCTGGCCGGTCAGTGCCTCTGCTGGTTATGGACTGAGTGTATGTGTTGGGATTTTCCAGCAATTGCAATACAAGTCATAGGCGTCAACTTTTACTTTTCCCTGGGGGTGCTCCGCCTGGAGGCCCTGCTCCCACTCAGCCCCTTCCTCCAAGGCCCCACCTTCACTCTGCCTCTTCCCGCCCTCGCTCCACCCCCTCCCCAAGGTCCCATCCTCATTCCCCCTCTTCCTGCCCTCCCCCCTCTTCCTCCCTGGAGGCCGCTCTTGCTGCTCGCCACCCTTCCCCAAGCCCTTCCCTGAGCCACCAAACAGCTGTTTGGTGGTGCCCCCGAACAGCTGTGGCTGGTGGGTGCTGAGCACCCACAATTTTTTTTGTGTGGGTGCTCTAGCGTCAGAGCACTCTCAGAGTTGGCACGTATGATACAAGTATCATTAGAAATCCCCAAATGACAGAAGCACTAGACTGAAGGGGGGGGGGGGGTCTCTGCCCCAAATGCCATGCTACCAGCTTGCAGTTTGTTCCGGGGCAGAGTGAGCTAGCTGCAGGCCAAGTGTTTGTTCCTCATCCAATGGGTTTCCCCCCGCAAGTAATCAACAAAAGGAAGTCAAATTTGGTCCCAGTCTGGGGCCTGTCCTGGGCCTCGTAGCAGGCCTTTTCCTAAGGCAGAGCACATGGCATGACTGCAGAGAGTTGCTGCTGGTGATCTGGGAGAAACCTGCATTTTGTGAGCATCAAGTGCCACCTGGCCAAGACCCTTTTGAGTAAGAACATATTGATATTTGGCAATTTACCAAAATAGCTATGCTGGGTGCCAGAATTTTGGTCAATTTCCAGGTGTAGAGAAACCCTGAGTCTCTCGTCCTGCACACAGCCAGGTGCAGAGGGCTGCATTTCCCTGCATCATATGTGACAATGCCATTCCAGAAGTTTTGGCATGAGGATTTGGTGTACATTTTTAATGGCAAGGGTAGTTAACCACTGGAACAGCTTCCCAAGGGTGGTGGTGAATGTGCCATCACTGACCTTGTGCAGTCAAGATTGGATGTGTTTCTAAAAGGTCTGCTGTAGTTCAAACAGGAATCATAGAATCATAGAATATCAGGGTTGGAAGGGACCTCAGGAGGTCATCTAGTCCAACCTAGGGTTACCATCCGTCCGTATTTCCCCGGACATGTCCGGCTTTTGTGTCTCTAAATAGCCGTCTGGGAGGAATTGGTAACAAGGTTAAAATGTACGGGGGTTTTTTCTCCCTCGCCTCCCTCCCTCCCTTCCATGCAGAGTGCGGCTGCTGATTGGGCAGCTGGGCCAACTGACCCACTCCCATTGGCCTCCAGCAGCCAGAGCCCTCCTCTGCTCCCCCCTCCCTCTGTCTGCAGCCCTGGGTAACACACAAACCGACCCACCGGGCAGAGTATTTTGCAAACACGTGGAGCCAGAATGGTATGGGGGGGGGCAGTCAGGGAGCGGGGGAATGTTGGATGGGTCCCCGGCCTCCACCTGCCAGCCCCCCTCCTTGCGTCCCGTCCCCCCGTGGACCCCCCCCCCCGCCTGCCTCTCCCTTGTCTGCTGCCCCCAGGTCCTAGTGTCCCCCATCTACTAATGGGAAGACAGGCTGCCCTTACCCTGCCCTTCCACCCTAGCCCTGAGCCTCTCCAATGCCCCAAACCCCTCAGCCCCAGCCCTCATCCCCCACACCCTAATCCTCTGCTCCATCCCTGAGCCCCCTCCTGCATCATGAACCCCTCATCCTCAGACCCACAGCCCTCACCCCTGCATCCCCTCCTATCCCCAAACCCCCTCCCCACACTCCCCTCCTGCCCTCAAACTCCCTCCCAAAGCCTGCACCCCCTCCCTTTGCACCGCCTCCCACCCCCAAACTCCATCCCAGAGCCTGCACCCCTCACCCCCTCCTGCACACCCACCCCCTGCCCCAGCCCGGAGCCTGCACCCAGCACCCAAACTCTATCCCAGAACCTGCACCCTGCACCCCTCCTGCACCCTAATCCCCAGCCCAGGACCTGCACCCCAGACCTCCTCCCCCCACCCAACCCCCCTCCCAGAGCCTTAGGCAGGTGTGGGGGGGGTGGGTTCTGGGCAACACCCAAATTTCTACAACCCTGCCACCCATGCGAGTGGATAAGGGTCGGGGCAGTCAGGGGACAAGAAGCAGGGGGGGTTAGGGTTCTGAGGGGGGCAGTCAGGGGGTGGAAAGTGGGAGGGAGTGGATGGGGGCGGGGTGGGGGCGGGGCTAGGGCGGGGCTCCCCCCGTGTCCTCTTTTTTGATTGTGGAAATATGGTAACCCTAGTCCAACCCCCTGCTCAAAGCAGGACCAATCCCCAACTAAATCATCCCAGCCAGGGCTTTATCAAGCCAGGCCTTAAAACCCTCTAAGGAAGGATATTCTACCACCTCCCTAGGTAACCCATTCCAGTGCTTCACCACCCTCCTAGTGAAAAAGTTTTTTCCCAATATCCAACCTAAACCTCCCCCACTGCAACTTGAGACCATTACTCCTTGTTCAGGGCACTTCTCTGGCATGACTAGATAGTCACAATGGTCCCTTCTGGCCTTGGAATCTGTGAATTTTCTGGCTACTTCACCTCTGGAGCCCCTGGACTGGAAGGCTGGAGTGAGGAACTGTAGGGGTTGGAAAAAATGTATCCAAGTGTGAGGCCTGTGAAGCTGGCTTTGCTCCTGAGTCAAGTGGCTGCCCTTCCAGCTTACTGAAAGCCCGAGCTCCCAGCTCATTCTCCTGGTATTCTTGTTGGCACAGGACAGCAGCTTTTTTTGCTGTGAGGGAGCAGGACTCTCATTCAAAGCCTTTATCCAGGTTTTCTTGATGGTGCTAGTATGAAATCTGGCAACACTTTGCATGCACTGAGAATCTGTATCAATAGGGTGGAAATCTCTCCCACGTTATTGACAAGTTTCTAGTCTCCTGTGGATTTGGAATAAAGCCACAAATGTTTTGGATTTTCTCTCTGACCGTTCTCCTTGTAGTACGTATTAGGGCCAGGTGGGCAAGTCGCTCTGGATGTAACATGCAGAGAGTTGTCTGTTTGCACAATCCTTGTTCTGTGTAGGATCTTACAACAATCTATTGACTGGAGTGTGAGGGGTCACAAGGCCCCGCCCATCAGATGTTGTTCAGTTCTGTTTGCTGAGCTTCTCAAGAAGTGAAGTGATTAAGGAAGAAGTTGGGGGTAGTGCACCTTGCCCCCAGTTCTTGCACTGAGATTCTGTTTACCCAGAGCTATGAGCTTGTAAAGAGCAACTTTGATAGCCCAGTGGGTTTGAAAGGGGCAAGCAAACCTTGGTAAGACAGACAATGTCACTGTGTTACCTCTCCTGATAAGACACCAGCTGTGGGGAGGGGTGCCACTGGAATCTGCAGATTCCTTCTAGTGCTGGCTGCTCATTTAGGATGTTGATTAGATCTCTGCCCTTAGTTGTGCTTGTCTGCATGTGAAAGGGGACGACTCTCTAACAGGATCTGTTCCCAGTAGAACTGAATAGTGGGGCTCCCCCTTTCTTTGCAGCCCTGGGCATTTCCCGCAGCCTGCCATTGCACACACAGGGACAGGCATGGGACTATGCAGAAGTCGATCCCACCCACCAGTGAGATCCCAGCCTGACTCCTGTGACCTGGGGAGTTTGCGGCTCTGACCTGTTTGTCAAATCTCTCTTACTGCTCTGTGAGCACTGTAGGATCAGAGCTGAGGACTCTAGTGCCAGCCAGGGCAGAGTTTGGGGGGGGGGGGGGGGGGGGAGGGGCCATGCTGCCTGCGCCTCTTAGCAAGGCCAGGCTACAGATCAGAGTCCAGTTTTTACAGAGGTTGGGTGAACAGCCCTTAATTTATAACCTGCTGGAGCCACCTGGCACTGAGTGGGCTCATTCCAGAGAGTGGGAAATGGGGCCGTTCTGCCACTGGATGACAGCTGTCATCTGTCCTTCCTTTGCCACTTGCTCAGGGACAGGGGTTTGAACAACCTCCAAAGCCCGTGTGAAGTGGGCCAGCCCTGGGCAAAGCCGGAGTGATGGCTAGGAATGACTGATACTGATCCTCAGCAGCTAGCGGGTACGTCATATGGTCAGAGTGCCACTGCCGGCCACCTGCTGGCACTGGAAAGAGTTCACCCTTTAACGGTTAATTCCCAGGCTGGCGCTTTTGGAAATATTCCCTGTGCCTCAGTTTTGCCTGCTGTAACGTGGGTGAGAACTGGTCAGACTCGGCCCCTCCATCCATGCTGGGACAATTAACTAAGGTGTGAGTATGGAGGTGCCTCGTGTTACGTACCCGCCTATGGCTTCATTGATTTCCCTAAGGGCACTGAGTGAGTCAGTGGCACAGCCAGGATTAGGGCTTCAGGATCCTGATGCCTATGCCTCTAGGCCAGTGTTCTCAGCATTCCCCCCACGGCGGGACCCCAAACCCCCTGAGGCTCCCAGCCCCACAGGCCTTGGTGCTCTTCCTTCCTGAACAAGCATCTATTTGAACACCACCACCACTGGCTAGAGGGGCTGGGTGGGGGGTGCTGGAGGTTAGGGCTGGGCTGGTGGCAGCCTGGTATCTGGCAGTGGGGTTGCCAGGGCTAGATGGGGTTTGCTGGGATGATGTCATGGTGAAATGGGAGCCCGGGAAGGTGAGGGAGGAAGTCAGGGACGGGGAAGAGGCAGGGGTGCTGGAACAATTTATAAAGTGGGGTTGCTGAGAGCCATTGAACCAAACTGTAAACCCTGTATATAACAGAAACCACTTCAAGCCAGGGGGTGCTGCAGCTCCCCCAGCGCCCCTAGTTCCAGCACCTGGGGGGGAGAGGGAGGTTAGTTACCTGTGCATGTCTGTGCAGTGGCCAGAAGTAATTTATAATTGTTTTCTTGGCAGGCTCCAGGGGCTGCTGTTCCCTTAGCTAGATTGTTAGCAAGGTCTGCTGCAGGGTCTCCACCCTGGCTCAATTGCCATTGATTGTGGGGACTGACAGTGGGCTGGCTCTCTATTCTCAGCCCAGAGGCCCATTGAAATTAACAAAGCAGGGTTAAGTAGCCTCTTCATCATATCACTTAATGTCTCCTCCTGCAGCCAGGCCAATGCATCAATTTAGGACTAATGCTGAAATGAACAAAGGCTTCCCTCACAGGGAGGAGAATGGAAAACAAGTGAATGCTCTAGATTTGGTGCCTTGTTGGAGTCCATGGGTGTGTCTCCACAAGGATAGATAAGGAAAAAGGTGCAGCATGACCCGGGAGTACAGATTTGAAAAGTGTTAAACTACTTCTCTGCCATCTCTAGGCAGCACTTCAAATCACTTGAGCAAATTTGATTTGAAAAAGCACCCTTTTCCTTATCAATTCCCCATGTAGACAGACCCAGCCCTCGTGTCCTTCCCTCCCTCTGGCACAAGGCTGTGGATCTCCTCGCTCCCTGCAGTTAGAGGGAGAGAATTGCCCTGCACTCCTCTGACACTGTTAACGACAGCTGGGGCAGCTAGGGCTTGTCTACACAATGAAATGACATCACTAGTCATCGTGGTATAATGCCCTATTCTGGGCTGAGGGCCTTGCTCTTGTTGCTCTGAAAGTGGCTTAGCTAAACCAGAAAAAAGGCCTTGTTATTCTGCTATCCAAGCGTCCACGCAGGGATTTATCCTGCTGAAAGTAGTGCATAGGATTATGCCAGTAAATGTCACTGTGTAGACAAGCCCTTAGTAATGCTGAGAAATGGACGTGAGCAGCTATTATGTGAGAGACCCACCTGGGATGCAGAACCAGACCAGCAGTGGGAACAGGGTTTAGGGCCTCTGGACATTTCCCCTTCATCCCCACCCCAAAGCAGGCCACACTCTAGCTCCAGGCTCTCCAGGATGTGCTCGCTATTGACTCTCTACTGCATCCAGTTGGGCATAGTTGGGTTTTTCTCCTCTTTTTTTTTTTTTACTGTTTGTTTATTTAGGAAGTTTTAACAGGTTTGCAGCTTCTTGCAATGTAAACATCAGAGCCAAAATAATAATCATTACATTACAAGAATGAGCTGTTGTTTAGAACCATTGTACAGTAATACAGCAGAGTCATCAGGTATCTCTGTGGAACAGCCTGTTCCCATACTACAGACTGAGCATCTGTACGCTACCCACCATGTGTTGCTTCTGGTGATTGTACTAAATCGAGTGACATTTTTAACAAACCAGGCATGTCTATCAAATGTTAATAGTAAAAAAAAACAGACAGGTGTGCTGGGGTTTTTGCAGGTGACTGAATGTACTTTGTCTGAGCATTGAATACATAAAAACCAAATATCTACAAATCTGTTTGTCTTCTGTCTGTTTTGCTGGGGATGTAATTGGTGTGTTCATTTTTCCATAACAACCACCTCCCTTATTTTCTGACCCATTCCTCTAGAGCTGGACTAGTTTTCTTTCCCAATGACAGGCTATCAGCCGCTGAGCAGCTACTAGCAGATGAGAGATTAAGGCTTCATTTCCTTTTGTGTCATTTCCACTAGGCACCCCCAAGAGGCTTGCCAAAGGAGCATTTGGTAATAAACACCCACCCATTTGTGATGTTTGGTGATGGAGCATGTCCCAACACTCGCTAATTGGACATGTCCACCAAAAATCTTTTCTTTCACCACGTCTCCAACATTTATCCCCATTCAGATCGCTCTGTATTTTAACCTGACAGTGGTGAGTTGCTATCGTAGGGATTTTTTCTTGTATCATGTTACAGACTGAAGTTGTTGCTATGTCTGGCATAGTTTTTAATAACGGCAATTGTCTGTACATCCTCCTCTCCCCGCAATCTCTCATTCTTTGTTCTCTTTTCCTCTCCCTTCCTGCTCTTGCTTTTCTTCACCATCTCAGTCCAGTCTCCTCAGCTCCTAGCCCTACTTCACTGTGTATGCAACCAATTAAGAAGAAAGAGACCGTGCACCATGCCCACTCCAGCATGTATCCAGCACTGGGTACACTCTTGAGCCTTGTCGGGCTAAGGGGCGGCTCTTCAGACAGACTTGCACTGAAATACCTACACATGTGAATTCAAAGCCATGTCCATAGGTGCTGGAACAAGGGGTGCTGGGGGTGCTGCCACACCCCCTGGCTAGAAGTGGTTTCCATCATATACATGGTTTACAATTTGGGTTAATGGCTCTCAGCCGCCCCACTACACAAATTGTTCCAGCCCCCCAGCAACATTGTTAGCTCGGTGCAGGTTTGCATGTAGCCCAGCCCTGAGAGATCAAAGGTGTTCTAAATTGTGTGAGCTGGCACATATGCTTACACCTCAGTGCCAATAGGACAGGCTGGTTGAGGTGAACCCAACCAGGGAGGCCAGGCTACAACTTGGCCTGCTCACATCTTCAAACCCACTTGCCCTGTCTGCGCTAGGGTTTTACATTGTGTTAGTGAAAATGCAGTGCCAGCGGGCTGGGCCTCTGTCCATAATTCAGACTAGGTCATGACAATAGCAACCCAAACCCTGCTTGCCTTCAGGGATTTTAGCAAGAAGCCTGACCAAGGTCAGTAAAGTTACTGAGCTTTACTCTAACAGGGAGTTTCCTGGCAAGTCTAAGGAAGTGTAGCCACAATCAGACAAGCGGGTCTGGGAAAGGTGGTACCTTAGCAAGGTCGTTAGGCCTTTGAAAGGTGGCCTATCCTCAGCAGGTTGGCTTCGGCAGAGAATGGCCTATCTGGATCCTACGGTGTGACATGGAGCTGGAGAAATCTGGTTTGGAAGTGGGGTTTGCTCTGCTGAAATGGGGCAGGGGGTTTGCTAAGGAGATTGAGGGAGGGAAGTGACTTGCCCAAGGTCCCATGTTATGGCAGAGGCAGGACTAGAATCCAGATCTCCCAACACCCAGCCCCTGGCTTTGCCTCAGGACCACCTCCTCACCAAACGAGTGGCTCTGTTTTGCTCAAGCTGATGTTCAGATGGTGTGATGGTGCAGCTCCTCGTAGAGCGCAGTGCACTGACCCAGCCTGCAGGTGGCAGGCAGGGGTAACCAGGCGAGTTCCCATGTCTGAAAGGAGAGGTTGGCGCTCCTGGCCAGGCACAGGTGAGCAAAGTGCTCTGGCCTCTGCTGCTACCTGGAGAGCCAGAAGCAGCTGTGTATCCAGCAAGGCCCCCAGTTTACAGACCTGAGTCAAACCCCTCAATGGAGGGAGCCAATATCTACTCAGCCAGCCCCTCCAATTCATCCCCTAACCTGCCAGCAAAACCTCTGCCATCTCTGGCCCATGCTCAGGGCTGATGGCATGATCTTCTCCTGCAGAACTGAATGGGCCCTCATTTATCACTGTCCTTTCGGGCCAGCCCCCCGCTGTAGGGCAGGCCTCAGATTGCCACTAAGACCACACGTTAGATTCATTGGCTTAACACTTTCTTCCCCCCACTTATGGGTGGGGGAGGTAACATGAGCCTCCCTCCAGGGCCGGCTTGAATATCTGCTCCTGGGGCGAAGATTTGGTTGGCATTTCCAGCTCTGTGAGCATAATGCAAGTGTCTTGGTCCCTGTGCTGGGCCAAAGGTCTGTTTGCTCCAGCAGCACTCACAGGGCCAAGCACACGCTGCTGGACTCTCCCACCACAGAGCTTCCCTGCTTTCCATTTATAGCCACCCATGCTCTAGGGCATCAGGCAAGGGACTGGGCTCACTGGGAGTTCCCCCTCCAGCCTAGAACCTCTCATCTTCTAGGGAGGCCTGGTTGCTAGACTGTAGGTCCCTGGAGCCTGCGGGGGTGGCCTGGCTGACCAGGGCAGTATTGGAAGCCCATGACTGTCCCAGCAGCACAGGTTTCACCTGCCCCATCGCAGCCCCTGGGCCTGGATGCACACTCCTGATGGACGCATGTGGTCATGCTGAGTGTGCTCTAAGAGACTCCACAGCTGCTCCAGTGTCAGTGGGTCCAACAGCAGCTTCCCCCTCGTCTGCCCTTCACTTGGGTGGTTTTCTGCCCCAGGCTCTCTTGTGGCCTTAGCCCCTGACCTGTGCTCTGCCCTGCAGCATCGCATGTCATAGAAGGACCCATGCTAACAAGTTCTGGCACTAGCATAAGCTGGGGACTGTTTCTCTGGCCCTGACCTCTTTACCTGCCAGGCTCCGGGAAGTTGGGCCACCCCCCACCCTTGAACAGCTCTGTTCTCCCATGTGCCGTGTCCTGGCAAGTGTGTCCGGCAGCATTCACTGGGGGATGGAAGTGAAGGGAGCGATTTATCTACAGGGGGCAGAATGATGACAGGTTCCCCAGCCTGTCACTGGCTTCCAAGCACCACTGGGTGCTAAAGCCAGCTCCACAAAGGCCAGTGCCCAAAGGGGAAGCAGCAGAGCACGCACCCTTGTCTCTCAGGGACAATCTGCACTAATAGTGGCACTGACTCATCCTCCAAGCAAGCCCAGCCCCACACCGAGGCTGCTGTAAGGAGGGAGGTGCCATGCAGCCAGTGCCTGAGAACGCTGCCATGCAAAGCGAGCTCCAGGAACAAACAGGGTCCAGAATCCCAGCATCCCCCTTCCCCCCACTTGAACACAAGCTCCCACCAGATGCCCTGAGCCAGGGGAAGGACTCATCCGAGAGCCTGCTGCTGTGGAATGCAGAAAGCAGAGGAACAAAGGCCTGTTCTGGGATGAGCTCGCAGGAGCAGAGCTTGGCCAGCTGGCCAGGCCTCTCATGCCGCCCACATTAGCGGCCTGCCTGGGATCTGTGTATTAGCCGTGAATTAATGTCCTGCAGAGACTGGGAACCTGGATCAGGCGGGGATTAAAGAGGCATTACCCCTTTGTTAAAGCTGATGTTTTGGGGATAATCTGGAAGCTTTAGCTAATACATTATTACAGAAACTTCTTCAATCACAGTGGCAGACAGTAAGCAGATTTGGATATTACTGTCTAACCGTGTGCAGGGCTGCTGCTCCCGGGAGAGTGGGTTTGCATCATGGCAAACACATGCCTGAACTCCTCAGGCACTCTGGAGGAGCAGCAGGGGGGCAGCAGGAAACAAGGGAAACTCAGCCCCACCCAGGGAATAGGCTCCTACCCTGCTGGGAGAGGGCCCCAGGTAGGGTGACCATATGTCCCATTTTGGCCAGGACAGTCCCTTTTTAAAAGCCCTCCTGACTTTTTTTGGCAAAAGTGGGCATTTGTCCTGTTTGCTCTCGCTGACTTGATCAGTTGGCAAGAGCAAACGGGACAAATGCCCAGTTTTGTTAAAAAAAAAAAAAAAAAAAAAGGGGGGTGCGGGGGGGGGGGGGGGGGGGGGGGGGGGAGTGAGTGTCACTGCCAGCCCCAGCCTCATGTGGGGGGCAGACAGGGCTCAGGTGAGCAGTGACACCAGCCCCACGTGGGGTGGGGGTGGGGGGCTTGGGAGTGCAGCTCGGCTAGCCCCGTGTGAAGGGGGCCTCAGGAGAGTGGCTTGGGCCAGTCCCAGGGGGTACGTGGGTGGGCTCAGGCGAGCGGCTCGGGCCAGCCCCACGTGGAGGAGGGGGCCTCAAGTTAGCCCCACCCTGTGTATCATTTTCCCTTAGGGAAATATGGTCACCCTAGCCCCAGGGAGTGCCATGCAAAAAAATTGGCCTGGTCTCACCCACCAGAGGCAGCAGCAACCAGGGAGACCTCAAGAAGAGTACCTATACACAAATGCAAGAAGCCTGGGAAACAAGCAGGGAGAACTGGAAGTCCTGGCACAGTCAAGGGATTATGATGTGATTGGAATAACAGAGACTTGGTGGGATAACTGACATGACTGGACCACTGTCATGGACTGTTCAGGAAGGACAGGCAGGGCAGAAAGGGTGGGGGAGTTGCGTTGTATGTAAGAGAGGAGTATGACTGCTCAGAGCTCCGGTATGAAACTGCAGAAAAACCTGAGAGTCTCCGGATTAAGTTTAGAAGAGTGAGCAACAAGGGTGATGTCATGGTGGGAGTCTGCTATAGACCACCAGACCAGGGGGATGAGGTGGATGAGGCTTTCTTCCGGCAACTAACAGAAGTTACTAGATCACAGGCCCTGGTTCTCATGGGGGACTTCAATCACCCCGATATCTGCTGGGAGAGCAATATAGCGGTGCACAGACAATCCAGGAAGTTTTTGGAAAGTATAGGGGACAATTTCCTGGTGCAAGTGCTGGAGGAACCAACTAGGGGCAGAGCTCTTCTTGACCTGCTGCTCACAAACAAGGAAGAATTAGTACGGGAAGCAAAAGTGGATGGGAACCTGGGAGGCAATGACCATGAGATGGTCAAGTTCAGAATCCTGACACAAGGAAGAAAGGAGAGCAGCAGAATACGGACCCTGGACTTCAGAAAAGCAGACTTTGACTCCCTCAGGGAACAGATGGGCAGGATCCCCTGGGAGAATAACATGAGGGGGAAAGGAGTCCAGGAGAGCTGGCTGTATTTTAAAGAATCCTTATTGAGGTTGCAGGAACAAACCATCCCGATGTGTAGAAAGAATAGTAAATATGGCAGGCGACCAGCTTGACTTAACAGTGAAATCCTTGCTGATCTTAAACGCAAAAAAGAAGCTTACAAGAAGTGGAAGATTGGACAAATGACCAGGGAGGAGTATAAAAATATTGCTGAGGCATGCAGGAGTGAAATCAGGAAGGCCAAATCACACTTGGAGTTG
>NW_020665189.1:1495828-1534197 GCF_002925995.2 Terrapene triunguis | reverse complement strand
CCTCAGTCCCTGGAAAAATCATGGAGCAGGTCCTCAAGGAATCAATTCTGAAGCACTTAGAGGAGAGAAAAGTGATCAGGAACAGTCAGCATGGATTCGCCAAGGGCAAGTTATGCCTGACAACCTAATTGCCTTCTATGACGAGATAACTGGCTCTATGGATGAGGGGAAAGCAGTGGACGTGTTATTCCTTGACTTTAGCAAAGCTTTTGATACGGTCTCCCACAGTATTTTTGCTGGCAAGTTAAAGAAGTATGGGCTGGATGAATGGACTATAAGGTGGATAGAAAGCTGGCTAGATCGTCGGGCTCAACGGGTAGTGATCAATGGCTCCATGTCTAGTTGGCAGCCAGTATCAAGCGGTGTGCCCCAAGGGTTGGTCCTGGGGCCAGTTTTGTTCAATATCTTCATTAATGATCTGGAGGAAGGAGTGGACTGCACCCTCAGCAAGTTTGCAGCTGACACTGAACTGGGAGGAGTGGTAGATAAGCTGGAGGGTAGGGATAAGGTACAGAGGGACCTAGACAAATTAGAGGATTGGGCCAAAAGAAATCTGATGAGGTTCAACAAGGACAAGTGCAGAGTCCTGCACTTAGGATGGAAGAATCCCATGCACTGCTACAGACTAGGGACCAAATGGCTAGGCAGCAGTTCTGTAGAAAAGGACCTAGGGGTTATAGTGGACAAGAAGCTGGATATGAGTCAACAGTGTGCCCTTGTTGCCAAGAAGGTTAACGGCATTTTGGGCTGTATAAGTAGGGGCATTGCCAGCAGATCGAGAGACGTGATCATTCCCCTCTATTCAACATTGATGAGGCCTCATCTGGAGTACTGTGTCCAGTTTTGGGCCCCACACTACACGAAGGATGTGGAAAAATTGGAAAGAGTCCAGCGGAGGGCAACAAAAATGATTAGGGGTCTGGAGCACATGACTTATGAGGAGAGGCTGAGGGAACTGGAATTGTTTTGTCTGCAGAGGAGAAGAATGAGGGGGGATTTGATAGCTGCTTTCAACTCTGGCCTGAGCTCCTGGCTCCCTGCCTTTATAGGGCCTGCTGAGTCTGTTTGGGGCGTGGCCCCAGCTGCAGCCACTTCCCCCAATCAGCTCAGCCTTCACGCTGCCTGCTTCCTGGGCTATGTCAGGCCCTTCCAGGCAGGAGCAGGTGTCCACCCTGCTACAGGGAGGTTTAGGTTGGATATTAAGAAAAACTTTTTCACTAGGAGGGTGGTGAAACACTGGAATGGGTTACCTAGGGAGGTGGTGGAATGTCCTTCCTTAGAGGTTTTTAATGTCAGGCTTGACAAAGTCCTGTCTGGGATGATTTAGTTGGTGTTGGTCCTGCTTTGAGCAGGGGGTTGGACTAGATGACCTCCTGAGGTCCCTTCCAACCCTGATATTCTGTGATTCTATGATTCAGGTAAACTGTCATTTCAGTCAAATGGGTGAAACTGTCGTGAGTACACAGGCTCTTACTGATAGTGAGCATGACGTAATGCCACGGGGGCCAGAATCACGCCAAACTCTAGCACAGGGACTCGAAACTTTACAAGGGAAAATTTAAAAAAATGAAGGCTCTTGTCAAAGAGACCATAAAGTCAAAATGTGAGATCACTGAAATCCCTGGACTCAAGATAGAAGGCACTTAAGTAATTGTAACAGAGTCCCAGAAGGCAATTAAAAACCAGTATGCTTAAATAGCCAGGAGTGATACAATGTTTGAGCGAAACAGGGGTCCTTCTGAACATGGAAACTCAGCGAAGCCAACAGAAAGAGGCATAAACTATGGCAGGAAAATGTAAGATGGAAAGTTGAAGGATCACAGGGACTGGAAGAACGAAGAGCCAAAGACAGAAAACAAAAACGCAAGACAGTCTTTCAGTATATCAGAAGCAGGAAGCTAGACCACCTGGAGAAAAGGAGCAATTAAGGGGGATAAGGACATTCCAGAGAAGCTAAATGAATACTGTGTATCAGTCTTCACCATAAAAGATGCTGGGGAGGAACCGACACCAGACCTGCTCTCGTGGGTAGTAAGAGATTGAGGTCAGCGACTGAAGTTTCAAAAGAGGAGGTGCTGGAACAAACATAAATAAAGAGCAACAAATCCCTCAGCCCAGACGGCACAGCCAAGAGTTCGGAAGGAACTTCCGAATGAAGTACCAGGGCTTCTAGCAGTAATGTCTCATCTCTCATCAAAATCAGCTACTGTAGTGGAGGGCAGCAAATGTTGTGCCTCTATTTTTAAAGGGCCCTAGGGTGTCCCAGGAATTACAGACTGTGACATTCACCTCTGGTGTTATCTGGACCCGTGATCTGCTAGGCCTCTCCAATCCTTGACTCTGGGAGCCAGCCTTACCCTGCTCTGCTGTGAGAACCCCCACTCCTGGGCTGTCCATGCACAGACTCTGGCATGTAAGCTGCTCCCAGCTACTTGCAAGCAAATAACACTAGCCAATATCTCCGGTCCCAGACACAACCCTAGGAACCTCCGTCTTGCAGTGTCCAGTTATGCCCGCTGGATGCTGCAAGCTTATATGAGTTCATCAATTTAACAAAGAAATTGAAATGTACCAGGCTTGTTATCCCAAGGGGAGTCTCTGACACGCTTCAAACCAAACGCACTGCTTCAGGTAGAATAAACAAACAAATTTATTAACTATAAAGATAGATTTTAAGTGATTATAAGTCAAAGCACAACAAGTCAAGAGTGGTTACCAAAATAAAATAAAAGCACGCAGTCTAAACTCTCAACCCTATTAGATTGAGCAGCAACTAGATTAAGCAGTTTTTCTCACCCCACTGGATATTGCAGTCCTTAATATATAGGCTTTTTTCCTTAAACCTGGGCCAATCTCCTGTGTTGGAGTCTTGTCTTCTTCTCAGTGTCTTGGTTGCTTGCAGCATAGGTGGAGCAGGAGAAGGGCTCTGTATGTGTTCACTCTGTTTTATTACCTCAGTCCATATGCTTTTGGAGCACAAGTCCAGGCATGTCTGGGGGGCATTGCTGAGTCTCTCCAAGCAATGTTGAGCAATTTCCCTGGTGTGGCCTCATGCAAGTGAGTCATCGCATTGTAGCTCCCTTGCTGGACAATGGCTGTTGATGGGTTGATTGATACTCCGCCCGGGCGTTGGTTACTTTCCTTGCTGTTGCCTCTGGGGAGCTAATATCTGGCTGATTCCCCCAACTTACAGCATGTTCTAGTGACAACTATACTACACAATTCTCATAACTTCATATGCATTAATGATACACACATATCAGTGGTTCGCAAACCTTTTTACTGGTGACCCCTTTCACATAGCAAGCCTCTGAATGTGACCCCCCTTATAAATTAAAAACACTTTTAAGTATATTTAACACAATTATAAATGCTGGAGGCAAAGCGGGGCTGGGGTGGAGGTTGACAGCTCGCGACCCTCCCATGTAATAACCGAGCAACCCCCTGAGGGGTCCCGACCCCCCAGTTTGAGAACCCCTGACATATATTGATAGAGAAATTACTTTCAGCAGATCATAACCTTTCCCCTGATACCTTACAAGGCATGCTTTCTATGTGAGATCACGATTATATGAAAATGAAGAATATGGGGGTCACAATACGCTCCCCCTAGGTACAGAATGTCACACAGACCAATAAGCTTTGCTTCAGTACAAGATAATTGGTTGAAAGAATCACTTAGAGCCATACGATAAAACACCTAGAGGGATGTAATTATTGGGCTACTCAGGGCAGGAGTATCCCAAACCCCTAGAGCGGGGTAGGCAACCTATGGCACGCGTGCCAAAGGCGGCACGTGAGCTGATTTTCAGTGGCACTCACACTGCCCGGGTCCTGGCCACCGGTCCGGGGGGCTCTGCATTTTAATTTAATTTTAAATGAAGCTTCTTAAACATTTTAAAAACCTTATTTACTTTACATACAACAATAGTTTAGTTATATATTATAGACTTATAGAAAGAGACCTTCTAAAAACATTAAAATGTATTACTGGCACACAAAACCTTAAATTAGAGTGAATAAATGAAGACTCGGCACACCACTTCTGAAAGGCTGCCGACCCCTGCCCTAGAGTGCCAGTAGCGTGCCAGGAGTACCACCACTCTCCACATTGCAGGGGCTATAGCTGTGGTGGGTCCCAATAACCACTCAGGCACATGGCTCAGGGAAAGAGTATTTTCCTAGGGGCGGAAGGAAAGGGCAGGGTACAGACACCCCTAGGTACAGAGGCCTAAACAGTTACATTTCAAAGTGAGCAGCTGCAGTTCCTGGTTGGGTCCCTGCTAGGGCTGTCCAGTCCAGAATCAGAGCCCTTCAGCGCTAGTGCCTGGGGTGTCTCTCCAGTCCAGGCTCTATTCAAGCCAGCAGGAGCTTGCAGGTTTCCAGGCCAGGCTCAGGGAATGTCTCTCACTGGCTCCCTGCCCAGCTACTGTTGCTCCCCACACAGACCTGCCCTCAGCTTGACGTCTGGCCGTCACAGCCTGTTCCATATGAGGCTCACATTTGTGGGGAAATCTTTCTGCCCTCATGCGGCTGCTGCTTCATCAGCCCACCGGCCCTCCTCCTCGGTCAAGAACCTCCCCTCACCTGGCCAGAAGGAAGGGGATGTGCAGTGGGGAGGAGGGTGATGGGAGTTGCAGTCCCCTGCTTAGCAGATCCATTGCAGGACATTATTATATGATAGGACAAAGCAGCTCAGTTTCTGCAACACTTGCCTCTCCAGTCTCCTTTGCGTATGTCAAGGAAATAATGGATGGAGGAGAAGCGATGGTGGGTATAATTTATCTGAACTTTCTAAAAACCTTTGACAATGTCCAATGCTATTAAAGAAACTAAGTAGCCATGGAGTGACAAAAAAAGTATTGTTGTAACCCTTCTGCCAGGTGGGTAACAGCTGCGCTCAGGGCCGGGTTCAGTGTGTCTAGGGTCCTCCTTGAAAAATAGCTAAACCAGCTTGAGTCCAACCCAGAGCCTTGGGGAAATGAAACTCCCCTCCCTGGTGCCTCCTGCTCACCAGCACTCCGAGTTGTGCACAGACAAGGGGATCTTCATGAAGGGAACAGAGTCAGACATGGGAAAACACGGACTAGAGATGCAAATTAAGAGTAAAATAATCCCTCCTCCTGCTTCCAGTAACGTTGGCCTCAGTCTGTGTAACTCACATCCCACCCATTGGTGAGTGTCCCACAGGTGCTAGCCCCTTGGCTGCCCCTCCTCACCCATCTGTCAATCCCCACTCACAGCTGGGATCAGAAAGAGCAGCATCTAAGTGTTTCTGGGGCTCTGTCTCCCATCCCAAGGCTGCTGGTCCTGCCTGGAGGTGCCACCACCTGACTCAGCTGGTGATTCAGCTTGATTGAGGTGCTGGGTGCACGGGGCCTCACTGGATCCTCTGAGCTCTGCTGCTATCCTTTGGGCCATTTCTCCCTACAGAGCCTTTTGCAGCAAAGTCCTCAATCTGCACCATCTCTCACTGGGAAGTCCGCACTGGAGGGGAGCCAAGAACACTTATGACCTTGAGAAGAGTTCTGGCTGCTTGGAAATGAGCTCTTTGCCTCTTTCCCCTTTGCACCTTTCTGGGAGCCCCCAAACCTATTTAGATTAGTCAAGTCCAGAGAAAGCTGTGAAAAACTTTGGAGAGAGCTGGGCAGGCTAGGCCAGTGCATAACACGAGGGCAGATGAAATTCAGTGTTGACAAATGCAAAGTAATGCAAACTGGAGGAAAAAAATGGAATCTTGCAGGGTTCTAATTAAGTGTATATGCTCAGAGAAAAGACCCGGGCATCAGAGCTCAATGAAGACATCTGCTCAATGTGCACTGGTTCTCAAAAACGTATACAAAATCTTGGCTGCATAAGGAATGGGATAGAAAATAATGTGGAGGATATTATAATGCCTTCAGCTGACTTAGTGTTCAGTTCTCAGCCCCCATTTCAAAAAGCAGGACCTTGAAGTAGAGGGGCTGAGAGACGAGCAATGTAAATGATTGGCAGAATGGAGAGACTTTCATAGGAAAGGAGAGAGAAACACTGGGACTGCGGGCTGGGACACTTTGGTCTAATTCCAGTTGGGTTTAGCCTGCGGGTGCTGGGTGGTGGGGTGGCCTGTGCCATACAGGAGGTCAGTCTAGGTGATCTGGGGGACTCTTCTGGTCTTAAACTCTATGACTGCTTATAGATTCCTAGATTCCAAAGCCAGAAGGGATCATTGTGATAATCTAGTCTGTCCCCATGTATAACACAGGCCAAAGACCTGCCCCCAAATCATTCCTAGGGCAGATCTCTTAGAAAAACAGCCAATCTGCACTTAAAAATTGCCAGTGATGGAGAATCCCCCACACCCCTGGGTCAATTGTTCCTGCTGTTCAGAGACTCTTATGGTTACCAGTAGAGCTGGGGTGTCTAGCACATCTGAGCCATGTGGTTGGGGGGCAAGACAGGTTGTTGGGGGTGATGAGTGCAGGAGTGACTGAGTCACAAGAGACTCTGAACTGCAGGACTCCAAGACCAGAGAGGAAACTGTGTGCTAGGACGGGGTCTGCATATAATGCCCTGCATGGACCACATGGCCTCCTCTTCTCCAGCCATATTGCCTTGCTGCCTGGCCTAGTGTATGCTTTTGCTACTGGCTCCTCCTCCTCACATGCATCTCTTCTGCACAATCTTCACCGTGAGAAGGGAAACCCAGCTTTGTTCAGAAATCTAAAGAAGGGCAGTTTGGATAATGAGGTCCCAGTTCTTCCTGCTGGGGTCCATGGGAAAGCTGCCATTGGCTTCCATGTGACCATGATCAGGCTATCAGCAAGTAAGGAGCACCTTGTACCAATCACTCTTGGGCAAAGCACTAGTGTCTGCACAGCAGGTCCTGAGTGACACAGAATGCCACACGTCCCCCGTGGGAAAGGAAAGCACCATTGAACTGACAGCTAGCTGGGGAGTTATGGAGAACTGCAGCAGTGAATGACTGGAGGAAAGCAATGAGGTACTGAGCTTCAAAGAGGACAGAACAGAGATCCTGGCACCTCCTGCCCAGTGAATCTAAGTGTGACGAAGTGGGACTGTTCTTAATGTTTCCTCTGAATACTGTGTGGGTGCCTCAGTTTTCCCTATGCATTTCTTAAGTCTCTAGGTGGTGGGGAAAGGCCAGTGTGCATAAATCACTGACACTCTGTCTCCCTGGCAACAAATGGCCAGGGCCCCTTCCCCCCTGCAAGGAAATAGCTAAAGATGAACAAAGAGATCTATATGCATCCGAAGAAGTGGGCTGTAGCCCACGAAAGCTTATGCTCTAATAAATTTGTTAGTCTCTAAGGTGCCACAAGTACTCCTGTTCTTTTTGTGGATACAGACTAACACGGCTGCTACTCTGAAAAGAGATCAGGTGACCTCCTGGCCCAGGAAAGAGACAAAGCCCAGAGAAGGAGGGGCTGGAGGGGTTTTTCAGAGTTGGAGCTACCTGGGGACTAGAAGTGAGGGCAGACGTGGGTGTCTGGCTCTCTGAACCCCATAATGGACCCGGCCGAGGGGTCCCGTTCGCCGCTGTACCTACAAGCTCTGTTTTAGACCGTGTTCCTGTCATCTAATAAACCTCTGTTTTACTGGCTGGCTGAGAGTCACGTCTGACTGGGAAGTGGGGGTGCGTGCAGGTCTTCTGGCTTCCCCAGGACCCCGCCTGGGCGGACGCGCTGTGGGAAGCCCATGGAGGGGCATATGCTGAATGCTCCCAGGAGAGACCCAGGAGGTGAAGACGTGTGAGCTTCTTGCCCCGAAGACAGTCTGCTCCAAGGGAGAGGAGGCTCCCCAAAGTCCTGACTGGCTTTGTGGGGAACAGTTCCAGAGCATCGTCCGGGGACTCCGTGACACTAAGTCAATTAGACAATGGGATGACGAGTGAGGAATGAAATCCTGGTGAATGGTCTGAGAGCGCTGAGCACCACTGAGGGCTGCAAGGTGCAGGGCAGGCCCGGCATGCGTTACTATTGAACTGCCAAATGAGCTGAGGAAGGGAGCACAGTAGATGGCATCTGGTTGGCTTTCAGTGAGACATTTGATACCTTGTCTCATTAAGTCTTGCTCACAAAATTCACTGTGTATTGGCTTGGGTCTGACACTGCACTGGGTCGGAAAGTGGGCTCCACAGCCATAAAGGAAGGCAATGAGAAATGGCAGCCTATCAAAATGGGGGCGGTTTGTAGTGGGAACTGCTGGGCTCTTTGTTAACATTTCATTAACACTCTCAAAGCTGGAGTAAATAGCACACCAGTGATGTTCAGAGACCCAAGAAGGGGTGGGAGTGGGGAGGAGAGTAGGCAGAGAGCTAGGGCCCAGCCAGCTCCGCGGAGAGTCTGGCCTGCATGCGGGATGGCTGTAGACCTGACAGGGGATTGAAGGCTGGTCTGGCAGCAAAAAGACCAAGGTGAGCTGGGACTGCATGTACAGAGAGCTCAGATCACGGGAGGGAGGGGGATGGTCTGGCCTGGTCCCCATGCATAGCGCCCTGCTGAGATGACAAGAACTGGGGCTGGATCTCAGGAAATGTCCTGATGGTGATGCTGTGCGGTCAAAGGGGTGGGAACCACATGGCCTAGGCCAGCCCTGCAGAGTGCCCTGGGCTGGATGGTGCCGAGATCTCCGCTCTCCTCTGAACAGCCTTTCTTTGGGGCAGGACTAAGAGTCCTTTTCTTGCCATAGCTTCTGATTGGATGAAAATGAAAGGCCTGGGGAGCAGAAGCTGCAGCCCCCCCGCCTGTAACGATGCGTTCTGGCGGGACCCAACTGAGAGTGCCAATTCAGGACCAATTGCTTAAAACAGGGTAGTTACAGCCCAAGGCTGGGGTTTTTCCACCTCTAAGGCAAAACAAACTAGCCAGACAAAGAGGACTTTGGTCTCACCCCCACTGGCTAACCACAAGTCACACAAGAAATTCCCTTAGACACTCCAGTTTCCCGGTATCACCACCAGCGCCACTCGTTATGGGGACAAATGGTTATGAAAACCAATACCCCAGTAAAAGAAAAAAAGGTTCTTCTGATCCCACAGGACCAAGCCCCAGACCCAGGTCAATATACAAATCAGATCTTACCCACAAATCACGCTGTTGCCAATCCTTTAGAATCTAAAATCTAAAGGTTTATTCATAAAAGGAAAAAGATAGAGATGAGAGCTAGAATTGATTAAATGGAATCAATTACATACAGTAATGGCAAAGTTCTTGGTTCAGGCTTGTAACAGTGATAGAATAAACTGCAGGTTTAAATCAAGTCTCTGGAGTACATCCACAGCTGGGATGGGTCATCAGTCCTTTGTGTAGAGCTTCCATTTGTAGCAAAGTCCCTCCAGAGGTAAGAAGCATGATTGAAGACAAGATGGAGATGAGGCATCAGCCTTTTATAATCTTTTCCAGGTGTAAGAACACCTTTTTGCCCTCACTGTGGAAAATTACAGCAAAATGGAGTCTGGAGTCACATGGGCCAGTCCCTGCATACTTTGCTGAGTTGCAAGGCGTATCTGCCTTCTCTCAATGGGTCAATTGTATAGTTGATGGTCCTTAATGGGCCATCAAGCAGGCTAGGCAGAGCTAATACCAACTTGTCTGGGATGTCTCCCAGAAGCATAGCATAAGTTTGAAATACAGACAGTTTAGAGCCAATATTTATAACTTCAACTACAAAATTGATACACACATATAGACAGCATAATTATAACCAGTAAACCATAACCTTGTCTTAGACACCTCATTTGACCCCCTTTATACAAGATTTGGTGCCACTACAGGACTTTGGTTGCAACCATGTTCTATATGGTCCCAGATTATATCAATAACGTGACACCCCCCCAAGGCCTGCCCAGTGCAGGTCCCGGGGAATGAAGCTCAGTGCGCAGCAGGGGTTGATGGGGGGAGAAGAGGGGTCTAGCAGGGTGGAAGGCAAGCCTGCTGTCCCTTCCCCTCTATCTTTGATACAGAGGCACATGCAAAAACCTCTCCTAGGAATCAGGATCTCTCTGAGTTTGGAACTGGCCATCAGGGTGATCTGGCCCCGCACCACGTGGCTGAAGCGCACCAGGGCTCTGCCCCAGCTCTGCCCTGGAACAATGTGAACAGACAACAAATGTCCCAGGGATGGGGCAGGCGGATTCGGAGCAGCACTGCGCTTCATGCACCCCTTGGCCCACTATCGCTTTCACTCATCTCCACCCTCTGCCGCTTGGCTTGGTCCTCACCTTTGAGGAGGCACTGGGCATGGACTGGCCGGAGACATGGCAGCGATGAGCTCAGGTGGGTACCTGCCGGCAGCTCTCAGCCTGGGCTGCCAGGACAATGTGGCAGAGCCTGTTCGGGAAGGCATGTGGGGGCTGGGTGGAGGCAGACTGGGGAGTGCCCAGAGGCACTGCAGGAAGCAGCGGAGCTGAGCCTGGATGGGACATGGGAGGTGAGGGGGCGAGCAGGGGGTGAGCAGGGTTCTGGTGTCAGAGAGACCAACCCTGGCTGAGGCTATAAGATGTGCCACGTATATGTGGCAGCCATTTCAGCCCGGCCCCCTTTAAACAGCCTTGCCTCAGGCTAGGGTTACAAACTTTTTAATCATACAAAACCAAACACCCTTGCCCCGGTCCCGCTCCTTTCCAAGGCCCCTCTCCTTCTCCAAGTCCCCACCCCTGTTCACTCCATCCCCCCACCCTCCATCACTCACTCTCCCCCATCCTCACTCACTTTCACCAGGCTGGGGCAGGTGTTTGGGGTGCGAGAGGGTGGCTCAGGGCTGGGGCAGAGGGTTGGAATGTGGGAGGGGGTGCGGGCTCTGGCTGGGGGTCTGGGCATTGGGGTGGGGTCAGGGATAAGGGGTTTGGGGTGTAGGAGTGGGCTCAGGGCTGGGGCGGGGGGTTGGGATGTGAGAGGGGGTTCGGGGTGCATGCTCCGGTTGGCATGTACAGCTCCTAGGTGGAGGAGTCGGGGGCTCTGTGTGCTGCCCCAGCCCGCAGGCGCTGCCCCCTCAGCTTCCACTGGCCGCGGTTCCCGGCCAATGGAAGCTGCGGAGCTGGCGCTTAGGGCACGGGCAGCGCACAGAGCCCTCTGGCCGCTCCTGCGCCTAGGAGTGGGAGGGACATGCCAGCCGCTTCTGGGAGCCACATAGAGTCGGGCAGGGAGCCTGCCTTAGCCCCGCTGCGCTGCCGACCGGACTTTTAGCAGCCCGGTCAGCAGTGCTGACCAGAACTGCCAGGGTCCCTTTTCGACTGGGCATTCCAGTCGAAAACCGGACGTTTGGCAACCCTACTTCAGGTACCCCCATGGCTGGGGCTGTAGCAGTTTTAAAACTGGTGGAAAGTGTCCCCTGTGTGGACAGGCCATGACCTCCCAGCTCACCCGCCTGTGCAAAGGAACGTAGGCAATGGGCCACAGCTAGTTCATGGCATCCCCACACCCCTGGGCCAGGCCCTGGCCTTCTGCAGAGTTCCCCCTTTGCCATAGCACTGCTCCGCGTCAGTCTCTGGCCCAGATGCAGTGCCTTTCAGTGCCGTCCACACCAGCCCTGTGCTGGGAACCGTGTGGCACAGTCCCTGGAACATGGCAGGCAGCCACTCCAGGGACGCCAGCCACAGCCATGCTGCAGGAATCACGGGCAGGGCTCAGTCACCAGCGTTTCCACCCCGCCATGTCAGTTAGGAACAGCTAGGGTGACCATATTTCCCAAAGGGAAAATGGGACACAGGGTGGGGCTAACCCAAGCCCCCCTCGTCCACGCGCAGCTAGCCCAAGCCACTCTCCTGAGCCCCCCTCCACACGGGGCTTACCGAGCTGCTCTCCCAAGCCCCTCACCCACACCCTGCGCGAGGCTTGCGCTGGTGTCACTGCCTGAGCCTGCCTGCCCCCTGTCCGAGCCCTGCCTCCCACACTGTGCGGGGCTGGCATTGACGCTCACCCCCCTTTGCACCCTGCCTTTTTTAACATAACTCGGCATTTGTCCCATTTGCTCTTGCCAACTGATCAAGTCAACAAGAGCAAACAGGACAAATGCCTACTTTTGCCAGAAAAGTCAGGACATCCGGGACAGGGCTTTAAAAAGGGACTGTTCCAGCCAAAATGGGACGTATGCTCTGGGCATGGGGTGTGAGGGGAAACCCCCTTTTGCAGACAAGGCCTCAGCGCAGGTCTGCATTCGAGAGACTAACCCTTCCTCATTGCACCAGCTGGATGCACTGCTCAGGGTGTCTGTGCCCGCCAGTGCAATTGGTCTGGGCAACTTTACAAGTGGGCTCGAACCTTCCCCATTTGCACTGCCCACTGCGTATGCATCTGAGACCTCCTGCAACAGCTGTCAGCAGCAGTGCCTTCTGTGTGATTTCAAAAAGCCTCATGGGGTGCCACATGGGTGCCCTGAAGAACTGTGGTAGAGGAGGTCCAAGTCCCAGAAGCCCCTGGGAAATCCTCAAGGGACTCTCATAAAATTCCCTTGAGCCGTGGCATTTGCAAGCAGCATTTGCAGCATGGCAGGCAAACAGATTGCTCAGATCCTACGTCTCACCTGGAAGAAAGTGTCATGCTCACAGCTGCCAAGGTTTGTGCTGCTACCTGTGCGACATTTTATGTAAACTAGTTAACAAGGTCATTTGAACATAAGAACGGCCATACTGGGTCAGATCAAAGGTCCATCTAGCTCAGTATCCTGTCTTCTGACAGTGGCCAATGCCAGGTGCCCCAGAGGGAATGAACAGAATAGGTAATCATCCAGTGATCCATCCCCTGTCGCCCATTCCCAGCTTCTGGCAAACAGAGGCTAGGGACACCATCCCTGCCCATCCTGGCTAATAGCCATTGAATTTGCATATTTACACATATTTTGCATACAACCCTAAACTTCATTTGCAACAAATTGTGTGGCCTGTGCAGCCCTGGGGACAAGCCCTCTGATTATCCCTGGGCAGCAGCAGGACAGCTTCACCCACTCCCCACCACCCTGCCAGCAGCCTCACACCAGTCTGGGAGTTGCCTCTCGGGGCCATGGGGCGGTTCAGTTGCCATGGTCCAGGCTGCTCTGCTGGGTCAACCAATCCGTGCAAAGCAGTTGACATGGGAGCTGGCACTGAGACCCCCCCAAACTCATCCCATACAGGATGAACTGCCCCAAGGATGGAAACAGCTGGTTTCTGGGGAGTTCTGATGTTACACGAGTGGGGCTTCATGGATATTGCCCGATCGGACCCATGGAAACAACAGGCTGGGGGAATGGACACAAAGGGGAGCCAATCCAAGGAATACAGTGGAGCCCAGTGCATCCCTGCTCTGACGCAGCCCTGCCCCGGCACAAGGGGCCCAGTATGTCCCTGGCCTGGCCTGGGGAGTCTGGTGTGTCCCTGCCCTGTCCTGCTTCCTGCCAGCCCCCTTGTGCAGGATCACACTGTGGGCAAGGACCCAAAAAGAAAAAGGCTAAAGGTGCCAGGAAGAAGTTGAAAGAAATGGGAGAACCACCCAGTTTCAGGTACCAGAGGGGCCATCTTCAGATATGCCAACTCCCCATATCTGACCCTACATCTTTAAAAAAGGGGAGAAGAAGAACCTGGGGAACTACAGACCGGTCACCCTCACCTCAGTCCCTGGAAAAATCATGGAGCAGGTCCTCAAGGAAACCATTTTGAGGCACTTGGAGGAGAGGAAGGTGATCAGGAACAGTCAACATGGATTCACCAAGGGCAAGTCATGCCTGGCCAACCTGATTGTCTTCTATGATGAGATAACTGGCTCTGTGGATATGGGGAAAGCAGTGGATGTGATATATTTGGACTTTAGCAAAACTTTTGATACGATCTCCCACAGTATTCTTGCCAGCAAGTTAAAAAAATATGGATTGGATGAATGGACTATAAGGTGGATAGAAAGCTGGCTAGATTGTCAGGCTCAGTGGGTAGTGATCAATGGCTCAAAGTCTATTTGGCAGCCGGTATCAAGCGGAGTGCACCAGGGGTCAGTCCTGGGGCTGGTTTTGTTCAACATCTTTATTAAAGATCTGGATGATGGGGTGGATTGTACCCTCAGCAAGTCCACAGAGGACACTAAGCTGGGGGCAGAGGTAGATACGCTGGAGGGTAGGGATAGGGTCCAGAGTGACCTAGACAAACTGGAGGATTGGGCCAAAAGAAATCTGATGAGGTTCAGCAAGGACAAGTGCAGAGTCCTGAACTTAGGACGGAATAATCCCATGCACCGCTATAGGCTGGGCACCGACTGGCTAAGTGGCAGTTCTGCAGAAAAGGACCTGGGGATTACAGTGGATGAGAAGCTGGATATGAGTCAGCAGTGTGCCCTTGTTGCCACGAAGGCTAATGGCATATTGGGCTACATTAGTAGGAGCATTGCCAGCAGATCGAGGGACGTGATCATTCCCCTCTTTTCGGCATTGGTGAGGCCTCATCTGGAGTACTGTGTCCAGTTCTGGGCCACACACTATAAGAAGGATGTGGAAAAATTGGAGAGAGTCCAGTGGAGGGCAACAAAAATGAACAGGGGGCTGGAGCACATGACTTACGAGGAGAGGCTGAGGGAACTGCGCTTGTTTAGTCTGCAGAAGATAAGAATGAGGGGAGATTTGATAGCAGCCTTCAACTACCTGAAGGGGGTTTCCAAAGAGGATGGAGCTCGGGTGTTCTCAGTGGTGGCAGATGACAGAACAAGGAGCAATGTCGCAAGTTACCTAGGGAGGTAGTGGAATCTCCATCCTTAGAGGTTTTTATGGCCCAGCTTGATAAAGCCCTGGCTGGGATGATTTAATTGGGAATTGGTCCTGTTTTGAACAGGGGGTTGGACTAGATGACCTCCTGAGGTCTCTTCCAGTCCTAACCGTCTATGATTCTACAGAGCACCCTGCTCCGTCCCTCTGTGGGGATATGGAGTGCCCGGCTCCATCCCTCAATGACCCTCTGGAACGCCCAGCTCCGCCCCCCTGTGGCCCTATAGTGCGCCCAGCTCCATGTCTCCCATCACCCTACAGAGTGCCCGGCTCCATCCCTCTCTGACCCTACAGGTCATCCCCCTCTGCCCCTGTTCATGGCTCTGAAGGTCACGCTAGGCCAGTCTCTTTATTTTGGGGAAAATGCCAGCTGAACCCCAGGGCCTGACCACAGCCAGAAGGGTGGGCCCAGCACTGTGCGATTGTTCAGTGGGGGTGGGGAAGGCTGACTCGCTCCCCTGCACTCCGTGAGGTTCTTAGTGATGGCGTAGTCAGCATGGGTCCCGGTCTAGCTGTGTGTGCATCTCACGTGCGAGGTCAGACTTTTGTGCCTGGCTCTGTCCGGTCAGGGCCGTGTGTGTGCCCCAGCCTTCTGCTGCTCCAGTGCAGGGCAATCAGGAGCAGGGTGGCCGTGGTTCTCCTCCAGGCCCTCACAGTGCGAAGCCTTGTTAGCTGGGGACTCTGAAGGCAGGATGGAGGGCAGGTCGTGGGAGCCACAACAGCTGGAATAACCGGAGTTACTGGAGGGCAAGGAGCTGCTGTCTCCTCCTCCCCTACATGTGCGAGTGGATCCCACCATCAGTGACCAGCAGGCTGCGTCCCGGCTCACACCGGTGGTGACCGGCAGGCAGCATCCCCTCAGGGTGATGGGCTGAGGAGCATCAGCTGCATCAGTTGAACAGTGACTGGAGTCCCGCTCTCCAGAATTTGGGATCTGCCCTAGCAGCTCGGTCCAAGGCCTAGTGCTCGACAAAGGTCAGGGATTACTCCACCTCGCCGATGCTGATACCAGGAGGTGCACCAGCCAGCCGCTGACATATGACAGTACATTGAGCTGTGTGCTTGGGAATCCTCTGATGACACAGCCTGACCTTTTGAATGCCCGGCCAAGGCTACAAATAATCGAGGAGACAAACTGAATCCTTTAGTTCTGTCATGTAATAAAGCAAGGTGCCGCAGCCATCCAGAGTGTGACGCTTCCTCTCTCCCAGTAGTGGGGGTCTGGAAGAAGACTAGTAAGTTAATGGACTGGTTCAGGTGAAACGAAAAATCACCTTGGGGATGAATTTTGGGCACAGTCTCAACACCATCATGCCCTTATAAAATGTTGAGCAGGAAGGCCCAATCAGGAGTGGATGCAGCTTGCTGACTAGCCTAGCCAAAGTGATGGTGACCTGAGCATGAGATGGTGCAAAGAGCAAACTGAGAGCTCCAAAGGGGGCTCCATGGGATCCAGGACAATGTTGAGGTCACACGCTGGAGCTGGGTCCCTGACAGGTGGGTAAACAATTAACAGGCCTTTGAGGATCCTTGAGGCCATGGGGTGTGATCAGACATCAGATTGCATCAGATGACAAGCCAAGATTGCTGCAGGGTGGACCTCGATGGAGCAGAATGACAAGCCAGACTAATCAAGGATTTTTGATATCAGAGACTACACTGGGCCTAGGCTGTGCTGAGCTTCCCACACTGAGAACCTCTTCAATTTCAAGCCATGTCTCTCACAAATATGTTTTCCTGCCCTGTATCAGGATCTCCTGAACTCATAGGAGCAGTCTCTGTCCATGGCACTCAGCAAGCCAACATTCATGCTGTCCAGTGCAGTGACTTTGGGTCCAGATGCAGTATCTGATCTGCCTGTGGTTCTGTGGGAACAGCTCTGGGCACTCTGGCCGAGCTGGATAGATGGCTGCATGGGCATCTGCAGGAGGTGTCAGCCAGAACTATCTCAGCTAGTAAGGCGCTACAAGGATGAGTGTGGCTCTGTCTCATCAGATCTTAGTGTCACGCTGGGAAGCCAAGGAATCAGTGGGAAGGCCTACAGGAGGCCTTGATTCCGCAGCAGAAGGAAGGCATCTGGTAGCAGTCCTGGGCTCATGCCCCCCCCGGAGCAAAAGTGCATAGATTCCAAAGCCAGAAGGCACTGTTGTGACTATCTAGTCTGACCTCCAGGATAGCACAGGCCAGAGACTTGCCCGAGAATCAGTCCCGGGGCACAGCCAATCTCGATTGAACCATTGCCTGTGATGGAGAATCCACCATAACCTTGGGTAAGTTGTTCTAATGGTTAATTACCCGTCACAGGTTTCACTGTGGCACCTGCTCATGGCGGGGTCCAGAGATCAACTCCCATCAGGTCTAGCACCCTTTTCCATCGCTCACTCGCCCAGTGGCCCCACTCGCTTTCCAGGTGCTCTCTCTTCGTGACTCAGCTCTCCAGCCAGGTCACTACACAGTTTTCTCCTTCCAGCGTAACCAAGTCCCACCTGACAATCTGTCCCTGTGCCATCTCAGGCAACCTTCTGTAACTCCCAGTCTGTGCCACTTCCCCAGTGGCTGGCAGGGGAACCCAGGCCAGGGATTCTATTATTAGCTGCCAAGATCTACACTGTTTCAGCCCTCGCTGCTCTTTCCTTGGGCTTCTTCCCACTCTGCCTTCCACAGGCATTCTTCCCCGCACCATCTCCGGGTAAACTTGTCCTGCAGGGCTGGGAAACCAGTGCCTTTGCTTGCCCCACTCCACCCTCAGGGTTTCCTTATATCCACCTCTCTGTGCCCGGACAGTGCCTGCAGCCTCTCCCCCTGCAGTCCTCTCCTGCTCACAACGTCCTGGCTTTATACAGGCCCACCCTGCTCTTTCCCAGCAGGGATTCATCTCCAGTTAGTTATTATTAATCAAGCCGGACTCTCCCACAGGTGTGCCCTATAAGGTTAATTAACCCCTTCAGGGCAGGTGTGTGTGTGTGGGGGGGGACACCCTATCACATCCTCCCTATTTAAAATGTATGCCTAATTTCCAGCCTGAATTTGTCTAGCTTCAACTTCCAGCCATTGGATCATGTTATCCTTTCTCTGCTAGACTGAGGACACCATTGTAAATATTTGTTTCCCATGTAGGTACTTACAGACTGTGATCAAGTCTGCTCTTCACCTTCTCTTTGTTAAACTAAACAGATTGAGCTCCTTGAATCTATCAATATCAAGCAGGTTTTCTAAACCTTTAATCATTCTCGTGGCTCTTCTCTGACCCCTCTCCAATCTATCAACCTCCTTCTTGAATTGTGGACACCAGAACCGGACACAGGATTTCAGCAGCGGTGGCACTACTGCCAAATCCAGAGATAAAATAACCTCTCTGCTCCTACTTGAGATTCCCGTTATGCATCCCAGGATCCCATTAGCTCTTTTGGCCACAGCATCAGGCTGGGAGCTGCTGTCCAGCTGATTATTAATACCCTCCCTCTTCCCCCTCCCAACAAATCCTTTCCCTTGGCTAGAGTCCCTATCATGTAGGTAGGGCCCACATTCTTTGTTCCTAGATACACACATTTACATTTAGCTGTATTAAAACACGTTGTTTCCTTGCACCCAGCTTACCAAGCAATCCAGATCACTCAGTATCCATAACCTGTCCTCATCATTATTTACTATGCCCCAGTTTTTGTGTCATCTGCAAGTTTTATCGGTGTTGATTTTGTATTTTCTCCTAGGTCATTGATAAAAAAATGTTAAAGAGTGTAGGGCCAAGAACCGACCCCTGTGGGAGCTCACCCATTCAGTGATGATTCCCCATTTACAAACACATTTTGAAACCTATCAGTTAGCTAGTTTTTAATCAATTTAAAGTGTGCCACGTTAATTTTAGTTTTTTAATCAAGATGCCTTACAGACGTCTAAGTATATATATATTATAAAAGCTCTGAGACTTTGTGTTGTTTTTTCTGGCAAACAGGTCTATTATGGGAATTTCCCATTGGCTGAATACCAGCTCCAAGATGGACGCTGGCAGTGGCTGGGCACCGACTGTCTTCTTAGGAAATCCGCTAGAAGTTTCTGACTCTTGGTAGGAGAAGATACATTGGGGTTATTCTGTGTCAGTGGCACTGTGTCCAGAGCCTGATACCTTACTGGCAAAGTGGTGATGAGCAGGAAGCTCCTTGTGTGTTTATGTAGTATATTGATGTCACAGAGTGGGAATTTTTCATAATATTGTATATGAATATTGTGTGTGCCTCAGTTTTCCCTATGTGTGGCATGGTTAACTAGGTGTGGGGGGGTGGGAAGGTCATTTACTCTTTGCAGAGGTCCAGGTGTGACTGATGCCTGGCTGTCTGGGGCCTGGGCTCATGCTCACAAAGAGTCCCAGAAAACAATGTCCAGTTGGCCACTCCAGTTGCCCAGACATTTGGTACCTAGCAACTAAAGACCATGGTTGGCTGACCCCTCTGCAGGAAGCCAGCCAGGTGTGACCAGCTAAGGAGGAGGCCAGGTGACAATGTTTGCCTGTGAACAATGATAAAGGACTGGGGAGAGACCATGTGGGGAGATTAAGTATGGGCTGCTGGAGGCCGAGAGATGCTTCTGGACTGGGGACTCTTTACGCCATGTTCCAGACATCTAATGAACTGTCCTGCTTTTACAATGCTCCAGAGCCAGGAAGCTGGGAGTGCATGGCTCCCTTTGGGTGTGTAAGTCTCCCTCCTGTGTCCAATCCAAGTTCGTTGCAGGGAGCTCACGGCGTGAAGCAGGAGAGTGGAAGACTCTGAGGTTCAGTCCCAGGAGATGGTGAAGCCTAGGGACCTATACAGAGAGAGAGTGTGACCCTTTGGGGGATAACAAACTGAGGGGTCCTCACAGACACTGTTCCAGAGCCGGGCCTGTGGATCTGTGACAACTGCAGATGTTGTCTGTCAAGATATGCACTGTGGAAATCCATAGAACAGGTAGGAATGCCATGCAAGCTAGTCTGATGACCCAGAGCTCCACCATGTTTATGTGATGTCCCACGTCTGCAGTGGACCAGCTCCCTACATTTGTACATGGCCGAAGTGGGCTCCCCAGCCTGTAGGAGCCATGTAAGATGTGTCCAGAATCAAAAGTCATTGTTGGGGAAGGGGCCGAGACAATACCTCCCTTCGCACATTTTGGGGGCTTACCCAGTGTGACGGGATCCCCGGGGTGCAGCCTGGGACCGTGGGACCACTGTGCCCCTTAACTCTCTCCAGCCTGGGCTGTCTCTCACAATGCCCTGCTAGTGACCAGCAGCAAACTCCTCCAGGCGCTGTGATCACTTAGCACAACAGCACCTGAAGCCCCCCACACCCAGCTAGATTGCATGAATGCTCCCAGAGCCACTCATGAATCTCACAGAGAAAGGCACCAGAGCCAAATCTCCCTAGGTCCCAGCACTGTACCCCAGGAATATACCATCTCACACTGCTCAAGATGAGCAATGAAGATGTATTAATTGGTTCACTACTTCATCAATGGAAAATGGATATACACCAGCCTTTGCAAAACCTGAGCAGATTTGCCACACACTTCATAAAAACTCACTGGTGAAGATAAACAGTTAAACAAATTTATTGACTATAAAAGATAGATTTTAAGTGATATTACGTGATAGCCAAAAAGTCAGAGTTAGTTACCAAAAGAAAAGAAAATATAACCACACAGTCTAAACTCTCAACCCTATTAGATTGGGCAACATCTAGATTAAGCAGTTTTTCTCACCCCACTGGATATTACAGTCCTTAATATACAGTTTTGTTCCTTAAACCTGGGCCAATCTCCTCTGTTGGAGTCTTGTCTTCTTCTCAGTGTCTTAGTAGCTTGCAATGTAGGTGGGGCAGGAGAAAAGGCCCCGCATGTGGCTACTGTGTCTGTTTTATACCCTCAGTCCTATGTGCTTGGGGAGCACAAGTCCAGGCATATCTAGGGGCATTGCTGAGTCTCCAGGCAAGGTTGAGCAATTCCCCTGGTGTGCAGTGGCGTAGCCAGGTGGAGGGAACAGGGGGAGCAATAAAAAAAAAGGCGCCACCCGCTGCAGCGCTTTTACTCACCCGGCGGCGCTCTGGGTCTTCGGCGGCGGGCCCTTCACTCGCTCCGGGTGTCTTCAGCGGCACTGAAGGTCCCACCGCCGAAGACCTGGAGCGAGTGAAGGTCCTGCCACCGAAGTGCCGCCGAAGACCCGGAGCGCCGCTGGGTGAGTAAAATAAAAGCGCCGCAGTGGGTGGCGCCTTTTTTTTTTTATCGCTCCCCCAGGTGAGTACAAAGGCGCCAGGAAATTGACAAGGCGCCACTTGTGCTCAGTGGGGAGTGGCCGCTCTCCCCCAGCTACGCTACTGCTGGTGTGGCCTCATGCAGGTGAGTCATCGCATTGTAGCTCCCTTGCTGGACAATGGCTGTTGATGGGTTGTTTCATACCCCACCCGGGTGTTGGTTACTTCCTTGCTGTTGCCTCTGGGGAGCTAATATCTGGCTGATTCCCCAATTTACCGCATGTTTTAGTGACAACCGTACAATGCAATTCTCATAGCTTCATATGCACAAATGATATACATATATGGATAGAGAAATGACTTTCAGCATATCATAATCTTTCCCCGATACCTTACAAGGCATGGTTTATATGTAAGATCATGATTATATAAAAATGAGGAATATGGGGGTTACAAGACGCTCCTCCAAGGTATAGTATATCCCACCCACGCATTCAGCTTTGAGGTGACATGAGCTGGGATGTGACTTTCTTGATCATCTGGCAACTCATTGGGGAGTAGACGGACCTAAGCCAAAGCTGAAGGGGCCAGAGGTGAAGTCTGGCAAGCGTTGGTGTGTAAGTGCCCTGGACATGCTGCCCAGTCGTGTGAGGCAAAGCTGGACGATGTGGTTGGATTTGATTATATTCCACTTAGTAACAGTGGCAATGGTAGAAATCTGTCCTCCAGAAGATAAGCCCCAGCTGACCTGGAAACAACCATGGCTCCTACGAGCTCTATTGCCTGTGATGGGGTGAGCGATGATTTTTCACAGTACACAAGAAGGCCCGCAGAGAGAGAGCATATTTGGGGCTTGCCATCATCTCTTATGGGGCTCTGTCCCTAATCAGCCAGTCATCAAGGTCAGGGTAGATATGGCTACCTCCCCTCTTCTGGCATGCAGCCTCCACCACTAGGCATTTCTCAACGACTCTCAGCGCCATAGAGAGGCTGAATGGCAGTACCTTGTATTGGCAGTTGCTAGGCTACAGCGCAGATCTGCGGTACTTCCTGGGTGCTTTGTGGAAATTCACATCCTACAAATTGAGAGCCATGAGCCAGTCTGAGGCTGCAGAGCTGGAATGATGGAATCTAGGGTTACCACCCGATCTGAGGCAGTGGGGCATTTGTTCAGTCGCCTCCATTCTAGGACAGGCCGACCCTTTTTCTTTAGGTTAAGGACATATCAGGAGTAGATGCTTCTTCCCCTGGACTCCTATGATAATTCTTCTGTGGCTCCCAGACAAAGCAACAAGGCCATTCCCTTCTGCTTGTAATAGGTTCTTGTGAGAAGGATCCCTGAAGAGGGCGGGGACATGGGGACAGTGGTGGATTTGGGGGAGAGTGTGGTAATGGATGAGGTGACAACATCTAGCACCCATTCGCTAGCTGTAATCATAGCCCAAGCCAGTGGAAGGGGAAGGAGGAGGCTTCCAAAGATGATGGTGGGCTCTAGGATGGTGTTAGGGACACCATGGGTGGGCAGGCCTAGTGGGCGGAGCAGGAGCCAGGAAGAGGATCCAAACCAAGCGTCAGGGGCTGGAGTCAGGACCCAGAGTCAGGGAGAGGAAGCTTAAAATCTGAGAAAGGTGAGGTAGCAGGGACTGAGCGGGAGCAAGGCAGGGGAACAAGGCAGGAACGGTAGTAGGAATAGGGCTTGAGCAAGCCAGGAGCAAGATGAGGAGCAGCAGACTCAGGGAGCATCACAGCTGCAGGTTTAAATGCATGGAGCAGCCAGAGAGCTGCTTCTGCTACTGGGCTTAAAAGCCAGCCAGCCATCCTTCCTACCCAGTCAGGTGGCACAGTCAATCAGACAGCCTGCGCAGGCCAGCGGTGCTTGTTGGGTGGCCAGGAGACGGATTCTGCCACAGGCCCTGATCCCTGACGATTGGCTCCGGTATGGCACCAACAGTCCCGTCAAGACTGCTGCCTCTGCGAGAGTGCTGGTGTGTGAGGGAGAAGAGCAGTCACCTCCTGGAGTCAGGGCTTCTTCCAGGAGGGGTACTGCAGCTGTCAAGACTGGAGTAGGAAGGGGCTCTCTGCCTCAGTGAGGCTGGTGGTTGCATGGCTTGTGATGGAGTGTAAATCCCTGATTGCAGGCTGGCCCTCGAATCCTTCAGGCAGCGGAGCCCTTCATCTGCTCGACTGCTGAAACGGCAGGTCCTGCATGGTGCACTGTGCCTCCCATGGTATGCCAGACACTCGGGGCCAGGAGGCCCTTCTCGGGGTGACCACCACGGCCATCATCCTGGCAGCTGTGTCCACTGTGGCCATGGCCACTTGTCAGGCTGTCTGTGTGGCCGTTTTGCCCTTATTAATGAGCTCTCTGAGTTCCTCCCCATTGTCCTGTGGTGGGAGTTTGTCAGGAAAGGGGCCACTTGCTCCCCTCTGAGGAAATGATAGTTCATGCTCGTGGCCTGATCGGTCATGACACAGTGCTGTAAGACAGCAGAGGAATAAGTATTGTGCCTCAGGAGTCCAGTTTCTGATGTCCCTTCCTTTTGGGTGCCACTTGTAGACCTGGATTTTTCCTGCACTGGGTTAGGATGGGCACAAACGTGTTCAAAGCCCTTTTATTGAACCTGCTACCTCTTTCTGATCCTTTTGCACAAGGGAGGAAGAGTCATAGAATCATAGAATATCAGGGCTGGAAGGGACCTCAGGAGGTCATCTAGTCCAACCCCCTGCTCAAAGCAGGATCAATCCCCAACTAAATCATCCCAGCCAGGGCTTTGTCAAGCCTGACCTTAAAAACCTCCCTAGGTAACCCATTCCAGGGCTTCACCACCCTCCTAGTAAAAAAGTTTTTCCTAATATCCAACCTAAACTCCCCCACTGCAACTTTAGACCATTACTCCTTGTTCTGTCATCTGGTACCACTGAAAACAGTCTAGATCCATCCTCTTTGGAACCCCCTTTCAGGTAGTTGAAAGCAGCTATCAAATCCCCCCTCTTTCTTCTCTTCTGCAGACTAAACAATCCCAGTTCCCTCAGCTTCTCCTCATAAGTCATGTGCTCCAGCCCCCTAATCATTTTTGTTGCCCTCCACTGGACTCTTTCCAATTTTTCCACATCCTTCTTGTAGTGTGGGGCCCAAAACTGGACACAGTACTCCACATGAGGCCTCACCAATGCCGAATAGAGGGGAATAATCACATCCTTCGATCTGCTGGCAATGCTCCTACTTATACAGCCCAAAATGCCGTTAGCCTTCTTGGCAACAAGGGCACACTGTTGACTCATATCCAGCTTCTCGTCCATTGTAATCCTAGGTCCTTTTCTACAGAACTGCTACCTAGCCACTCGGTCCCTAGTCTGTAGCAGTGCATGGGATTCTAACGTTCTAAGTGCAGGACTCTGCACTTGTCCTTGTTGAACCTCATCAGATTTCTTTTGGCCCAATCCTCTAATTTGTCTAGGTCCCTCTGTATCCTATCCCTACCCTCCAGTATATCTACCACTCCTCCCTTGATGATGCCTACAATGCCTCTCAGTGTCATCTGCAAACTTGTGACAAGCGTTCAAGCCACACAGAACTCTGCTTCAGGGCTGGGAAAGGTACCCTGAGCATCGCCCTTTCCCAGACCTGAAGAAGAGCTCTGTCTGGATCAAAAGCTTGTCTCTCTCACCAACAGAAGTTGGTCCAATAAAAGATATCCCCTCCTGCACCTCATTTCTCTCACGTCCCGGGACTGACATGGCTACAACACCATGGCAGACAAAAAGCTTGTTGGACTTTTTCTGGATTCTAGATGTTTTGATGGCCACGGTCTCTGCAATCTGGGTCAACTTTGAAGTTGTCAGGTGCCCTTGTCAGGGCAACTGCCTCGCCTCGTCTGGTGACTGTGATGACTCCTTCACAAGAGAGGGAGGTGCTCCCTGTGTCTGGCTCTGGCATGGGAAGCCTGGTTAATGACACCACTGAGGAGCAAGGTCTTCTCCTCTTCCTTGAGACCTGAGAGGGAGATGTGCTCCATACTGCACATGATGGTGCTCCCCGTAGTGCCAAGGTGGCATGCTGCACGAGTATTGTCTAGCTTGAGAATGATCCACCCACTGCCACTCATGCTTTTCCTGCAATGGAGTCCTATGTGATCCCTCTGATTGTAGGGGAGACAGGATCTGGCTCAGTGTTGGAGAGAACACATGGGTCAGCCAGGGCGATGATGAGTATATGTCCTTCAATGGTAGCATGTTGGACAGCGTGACCCGTGCCAGCCATGGGCTCAATGTGGGGAGTGGCCCTAGTGGAGAAAGGGATTCCTCCACCAAAATGTCTCTTGGCATCATGATGAGCTTGGGCCTCAGGGTCAGTGCTAGTGTGATAGGAAGGGGTTGGAGGTTTGTCACTAGGGGACTGGTGTTTATGTCCTTCCATCTGAGATGAGCTGGGATGGTGCTCAGAGCTACACTTCTACCCAGGACCTGTCCACACCTGTCTCTTGAGGCCAGTCTTTGGTGCTAGGTCCATCAGTGCCCAGGGTTGGTGCCAGGGCTGACAGTACAGAGAGTGCTGGTTCTGGGGATGCTGGTGCCAAGGCAGATGCTGGTTTGGAGGCTGCCCGTTCTGGGGTTGCCAGTGCCAATGTTTTCTGCAGCTTTTTCTCATTGTCAGATTGTGGGTGCCTGCTAGAGGGGGCACTTGGCGGGGACAACTTCTTTGGCTCTGGTTTGGGTGTGGCTGTGTCCTCAGGGTCAGAAGTGGCCCTCTAGAATGCTCTAATAGACGCAGTTTGAGATGAGCGTGTCTGCACTTACAGAGGAAACGGAGCAGCAAATGGGGAGGAAAAGGCGCAGCAAACAGAGCGTAGGTTTGGAATGTGGCTCTCCCCAGGGCACAAGAGGCAGTGGCTGGGGCTATCTGCAAGTGGGAGGAGCCCACCAGAAGATGGGCAGGGCTTAGATCCAGATGTTTTAGATTCACCCATTAGGTGTGGCAGTCTCTGCACAGAGACAGGCCCCACTGTATGAGGGGTCTGCAGGGCGATTTCCAGGGGTACATGTCCAGGACTGTGCATCCGGGGGGAGGAAGTCATCCTTTCCTCTCCTTTGTTTGGTTGTTTTCAGTCCCATCAGATCTCTTTGATGAGCAGGATTCTGTTGTGGGTTTTGTTTACAACTCAGGGTTAGGAAGCTCCGCAGAGAGCAGCAGGTTGGATGCTCGCTGGGTCCCCTCTCCCTGCTCTGAGCAGTAAGAGGAAACTGAGGGAGGCCTGTGGTTGCTCCATCCTCATGCTCTTGCACAGGGACACAAGGAGGTGCAGGGCTCATGCACTGCCCTGACAAGACACAGCTGTCCTCCCTATGAGGCACATGTGCACCTAGAATAGGATCCACACTGATACATACTGAAAGCAAAGGGGGTACACTATCATGTGCCCTCCCAGACAGGATTTTGGGCAGAGTCAGACAGAAAAGCACAGGCTGGTGCTGGCCATCTCTTCTTCCTTCCCAACAGGGTTTTTCTATTAATGGCTAATTTATTTTTGCAGAAGTTAGTTAGGTGCCTGTATCCCCCTGGGACTCGCCACGGGGCTCCCAGTTCCTGTATCTCCTGGGACTGATGGGGCTCCCAGCTGCCCATATGTCCCTCACATTAATCAGCGGCTCTCTCTCAGGGTGAAGGCTGGGCCCTGCCAGGAGCAGCTGTGAGGTGTCAGTGAATGGTGCAATCCCAGCTCCACTGCAGGTGATCAAAGCAGAGACCCAAGGCAGGGAGGGGGAGTGTGAGGGCTTCTGACTGGGCAGGCAAATCAGATGGAATCAGCCAGCCCTTTTTTCCATGTCATTGAGCCTCAAGTATGAGTGAGACAGAGCTCGCAGGTTTGTGCCATTGGGGCCAGATCCCTCAGATGACATACTGCCTGGGGTCTGACCCCTCTTTCCATGTCAGCAGTGCTGGAACTGGGGGGGCTGCCACGGAGATGGCTCAAAGTGGTTTCCATGAAATACAGCAGGGGTCCCCAACGCGGTGCCTGTGGACACCATGGCGCCCGCCGGGGCATCTAAGTGCGCCTGCATGCTGGCTGGCAGACGAGCATCCACCGAAATGCCACCGACAAGCAGCGTTGACGTTGCCGCTTGTCGGCGGCATTTCGGTGGATGCTTGTCCACTGCCACGGTCCTCCGTGGCTTGTCATCTGGTGCCCGCCAGACGAAAAAGGTTGGGAACCATTGAAATACAGGGTTTACAGTTTGGTTCAATGCCTCTCAGCTCCCCCACTGTACACATTGTTCCAGCCCCCCTGGTGCTCTTGCCTGCTCAGGGGCTGCATTTTCAGCTCCTGTGTTCAAGCCAGAGAGCGTGCAAGGGCCTGGGCCGAGGACAAAGGAAGTGGCGTGTGTAAAACACTCGGAGCCTCTGAAAAAGGCTGGGGAGATCCCCTCCAGGCCAGCAGCACTGTCAGAGCCAGGAACTTTTCCAGAGAAGCTGAAGGTCAGAGCCATGCCCAAGCACAGCAAGATGGCTATTCACAGCATCTCTAGCCGCTTTCACTTGGCTTTACCTGGATTTCCTTTAGGGGTCTGATTTGCCTTGGCAGGTACTGGGAGCTGCTCCCCAGAGAAGGGGAAGTGAGCACTGAGCAGGGGTAGAGGGAGGGAGGGAGGGAGGGAGGGGGCACACTTCCAGCATTCAACCACAGACCTTGGCTTGAGAGGTCCATCAGATGGTGCGATCACAGCCTGGGCAGAGATGGAACCTAGGCACAAAGAGAGGAGATAGGTTTGGGGGGGCTGAGCTAGCAGAAGGGCTGGGGCTTCCCCTAGCCTTCAGCATCTCTGGGCCTCCCATCACTGCAGAAGCTGGGCCAGATCTGCATTTGCAGAGGCCGACACAAGCTGCCTCTGTTTTCCTATTTTTGTTATTTTTGAGAGGATATTTTAGCGCTGAGCACATTCCCTCCTGTTGCCATGGCAGCCGTGACAGGGGTTATATACCGTGAGAAAAATACCAAAATTAATGAGTGAGTGAAAGTGCAGCCGAGAGAAAAACAAGGTTAAAAAAAGAGTTAAAACAGTAATAAAAACAATCTCTCAATAATTCGGCAGCAGGCATCCTGCAGGCAGGAGAGAGAGAGAGAGACCATTCCAAGAGTGCATGCTTCAGCCTCCACCAAAAACCCAGCACAGAGGCATATACCCCACAATCAGCCCACCTTCCCAGCTACAGCCCACAATCTGCGCAATGCCTTCCTAGCTATAGCCCACAATCAGCACACCTTCCCTGCTCAAGCCCACAATCGGTGGTGCAACACCTTCCCAGCTACAGCCCACAATCAGCACAACACCTTAGCTACAGCCCACAATCAGCACAACACCCTCCTAGATACACCCTATAATCAGTGCAACATCTTCTTTGCTACACCCCAGACACTGATGAGTCTCCCTTGGGATCCCAGTTATGGTCTGGATCCTGGCTGGAGTCTACAAGCCTCCCCATATCTCTGCACCCCTACATTATCAGAAGTGGAGGTAGGCATGAGGGGAGTAGTTCTTTCATGTTGCTCATTTCCTTGTGTTTAGTTTTGGGGATCTTTTGCTTTTAATTGTAGGAACGAATGAATTGTCAGAACATCTGGGTTATTAGCATTTGCTGCCCAAATCCAGGCTGCTGCCTCTCTCAAGGAGCCCAGAGCTGATGAGAGAGAGAACAGAAGAGCCTTTGAACTCCTCACAGCAGACAGCAGACAGGTTTGCTGTGTGTGAGTGTTGTGGAGGGGGTATTTATTCTCTTGTAAGGTTCATTTGCTTGCCGTGTTTCCCTTTCTTCTCGCTTTCCCAGAGATTTATCTGGATGCTCTACCCTTGCAGGCTTTTTTCTTCTGACAAGGCCCCAGCGGCACTGAGGAGCAGCTGTCTCTGTGTGATGGCAGAGCAGACCAGCCTGGGGTATCCTGCCTGCCATACTGCAACCTCAGCACCCTCCCAGAGAGTGAACTGGGCCAGGGTCCTCGGAGACTGGTTTTCCATGGGGGTTATTGTGAGGGGTCTTTGGGGATGGAGATGGAAACCAAATGCTATGCCCCAGATTTGGGGGACTCCCTCATGATAGTTCAACTTGCCTGGGCTGGGACCAACACTAGCACCAGGATGGGAGGAGGAAAGGGGAGTGAAGGCAAAAGGTGGTGTGGGCAATAGGGCAGGGGCTCCCTGTGGGACATGCCTAGAATCTTGCTTGGCTCCATTTTCAAATGAAAATTGGCAGCTCAGGGAAGCAGAGAGAAAAATGTCCCTGCCTCCCCTGCACTCTCACACTGCCAGTGCCGATGCCCTATGCTATGGAATCATCCTGACGCCTCCCCTTCTTAGAGGGCATCAGGTTGTTGGTGTGACTGTCACCCAGGCTTCAGCTCATCGAGCCTGATGAGCCTCAGCTGACTGGTCAGATTCCCAGCCAGCACACTGCACTGGGCTGCACTGCTGTAACCCTGGTTTAGACCCTGCCATGGGTGGCAGCTGCGCTCGGCGCTGCACATCCAGGCAGCGGGCAGTGCAATGTACTGTATGGGTTGGCACGCAGCACAAAGCAGCGCAGTGACTGGTGGAACCCACTCCAATACAGACACCTGGAGAGCGTGTCCTATATGTTGGAAGAGGTGCCCATGGCGATATACCCACCCAGGTCTCTGTACAAGGTGGCCCATGTGCCTGGGGTGGCACACCCACCAGGTCTCTGTACAGGATGGCACATGTGCATGTATGTCACACCTGGCCTGGGAAGCAGCATTACATAAGAACGGCCATACTGGGTCAGACCAAAGGTCCATCTAGCCAACAGTAAGCAGTAGCAGGTGCTTCAGAGGGAATGAACAGAACAGGATCAAGTGATCCATCCCGTCACCCATTCCCTGAGGTGTCATTGCCTGGAATACTCTTGGATCTACTAGCTGGTTCCTATCGATGCTGGGCTCCAGACTTTGGGGACTGACTGGAAAAAGGTGAATCCTGGTTCCATCACATTATTTCTTCAATGCTTTTACAGTTGGGGCCATGTGTGAATATGCACTTGCAGATACCCTCCGAGCCTGTACAAATGGGCAGTCTAAGCAGGGATGCATACGCAGTCTCCCTCACTTCATGTACAATTATGGTAACCAGACATGCAATTTAGCCGCACGTTTTTTTGCTCATAATATTGAAAATCTGGGCCTCCAACATCTCTCAGATGTTGGGGCTTCTGCCCTGAGTTTACATCCATGGCTCCATAGTGTCTCTTAATGGGACCCATCCTCAGGGTTCACCTTAGACAGTGCTTCAAACTATCGGCCTCTCTCTGCTTCTGGATCTTGGCCCCTTCTCTGAAGCCCTATGATGAAGGCAGCTGCTTGCATTTTGTCTCTGGGCTGGTTATTCCTTCTCTTTAATAATACAGTTATGAATAATAATAAATAATCCCTGGCTTTCAGCCAGCTCTGATTTCACCAGCTCCCTTTACAGAGGGGCATTGACCTTCAGGGGATCTGGTACACTCCGATTTTGATGTCTTCTGCTGATTGGATTGCAGGTGAATTTACACCAAAGAAAAACCTGGCCCAGCTGGGTAGGAGCAGATAAGTTTGCGATTAAAAAGCTCCAGGAAAGCCTCTGAGTTCCCTGGGAGGGCAAGACCCCCACCCCCCACCTCAAGAGGAACCAGTTCCTGACAACTCTCTGTGTCCCTTCCCTGCCCACCAGGAAGGGAACCACGCTTGGGTGCCGCCCGCTGAGTCTCTCCCAGGGGGAGGCAGATGGATTCCTCCTCGGGGCAAGGAGCCTGAGCCATGGCCAGGGCTGCCGGAGCTGGCTCCATGGAAGGACAAAGCAGCCTCTAGAAGATGGTGCAGTGGGTCATCAAAGGCGAGCTGGCAGCCTGTGCGAGAGGAGGGGGGCGGGAGGCTGTGCTGTGCACGCAACAGGTTCATGTAGCTCAGCAGGAAGTAGGGCTCCTCTGTGCCGCCCCCGCCCTCAGCTGCAGGGGAGCGGAGCAGGAGCTTCATCCCTGGGCTATAAATCTAGGAGTCAATGTGCTCCCGGGCAGGGATGTGAAGAACTGCCTCCTCCCCCGCCGCACTAGATCTCCGAGTCCCCAGCCTACGGATTTCACTCTGCACCACAGAGCACCTAGCCTGTCTGGGCAGCCACCCACCCTTGGCCAGGAGAGTCCCCGCACAGCTCGGCCTGGCTGAATGCTGCAGAGACCGACTCTAGGCTGCACTCGCACATTAAAGGAACAGAGGGGCCAGGTGTCACTGGAGCGGCTGGGACAGGGATGATTATTACAGGGAATGGACTGCCCTAGAGCACACGGTCTGTGGGGCTTACCCTGACAAGGAATTGACTCCCCTCCCCCCATCAGGCTGCCATACACAGAGGTCCCAATAAGTGCAAACGAGGTGTCTGACCCAGCCCTGTAATGGGAGGGGGGCGGGAGTTTGCAGTGTCAGTGGGGAACCTGCAGCTGCTCAGCTCTGCCCAACGGGGGTTTGACGCCTGTAAGAAGAGCGTGCGTGACTCACCAGGGTGCTGACACCAGGTCAGTGACTTGCTCTTTTGCCTCCTGGTCACCCCCGGACCTGGGGCAGGGCTCCAACAGGGTCACTGACTCAGGAACCGGGGATACACCAGCTCTGCGCCTTGGCCCACAGCAGGCCCGCGGAGGCCAGAGCTGTTTGTTGGGAGGTGCTGAGCATCCCTGGGCTCCTCCTGAGCTGCATTTCTTGAAGGGGCGGCTGCTGTGTGGGCCGAGAGCGGCGGGACACAGTCACCAAGGGCCGGTAGGAGGGCCTCGACCAACCCCTCTCCTAGCTCCCCAGCGGGCTAGTGAAGCCAAATTTTGGCCCGCTGTTCCATGGGCAGCACCTGACTCTGGCCCCTTCACTGAGCTGCGCTCCGGGCCCCGGCTGGCCGGGATGCCCAGGGTGGGAAGGGGCTTGGGGGGAGAGGCGAAGGGCAGCCGCGCGGGGTCTGTTGCGGGTGAGGGCCCGGTCGCATGCGGTGCTCATAGGTCTCCTCTGCTCCCGGGGCGCGCACTGGCTCGCCGGGAGCCGCAGGCAGCACTTCGGGCAGCTCCAGGAGCGCAGCTCTGCCTTGGAGTCACGGGGCCAATTCCTCCCGCTCCCAGGCTAAGGCCGGAGAAGGGGGGCTGGGCGGGCCGGGCAGCTCCTCAGTTCCCGGAGAGGCGGGATGGGGGGGGGGGCAGCCGCGGATGCGCCGGCCATCGGGCTGCCCGGGGCTCTGCGGAGTGGGGGACAACGGGGCGCTGGCTACGCTCTCCAGTCAGGCTTTCGGGGGCACATTGCTCGGTCCCCAGAGGACCGGGGGTCGCCCCGGGGCTCTGCCCTAAGCGCTACCGCAAGGCTGGGGTCTGGCTTGGTTCCCAGGGAGATGCGCCATGCGCACACCGATCCGCCCCCGGCCGGGCCGTGCAGGTGCCGCTTGCTGGGGAACAGGCGGGCAGCTCCGGCTCCGACCCAACGCGACGCGAGCCAGAGGCTCCAACTGCCTCTCAGCCGCAGCGCTCGGCGGATCCACTGAGCCCCCGCCCCGCCGGGCTCCACCTCCCGGTGCTGGCGGCAGCGAGAGGCGGAGCAGCGAGGGGGAGGGGGCTAGGCCGGCTCGGTGCGTCCCTGGCACAGCCTCACACACGCCGAGAGCCGGACACTGCGACGGACACGGCTGCGCCAGACCCGCTCGCCGCGCCGGGAGGGAGCCGCAGCCCCGACCGGCAGCCACTGGTCCCCCGGGATTCCGCCTATTTTGTGGGGAACCAGCCGGAGGCGCGGAGCGGAGCCGGTCCCGGCAGGGGATGGAGAAGCCGGAGGTGGCGCGCACACGGCGCTCTCCGCTGCCAAGTAAGAGCCGCAGCCGGGAGCCTGCCCGGTGCTCGGTGCCCCCGCGCGGCTGGACCCTGGAGCCCCCCCCCGTTGCCCCGCAGCTATGCCTCCGTGTGTGTCGGAATGCGGGAGTGCGCGGGTCCTCCTGGCCAGGTCCACGGGCAGGGAGCGAGGCGGTGGTCGGGTCTCGGGGACCAGGCGGCGGCGCTGGCTGCTGGGGCGGCGGGTTTCGTTCCCCTGCGGGGACAGCGGGGTGCCCGGGAAGGGAGAGTGGAGCCCAGAAGCGATGCCGGGCAGGTTAGCGAGGCGGATGCTGCGCCCAGCAAGGGAGGGACGCGCTTCCCTGCAGCCGGGCGAGGGAGAAGGGGCCAGGAGCGGCTGCCCTTCCGCCGCTTGCGGGGCCACCAACTTTCTTTCCAGGCTCTGTGCTGAGCACCTGGGCGCCGTGATCAGAGGCTGCCCGGGGATCGGAGCCTTATTAGGGGCGCATCCGCCCCGTCCCCTCCATGGGCTCCCGGGCTTCAGCTGTCTCGTCCCCGGAGATTCCCGAGGCTTGTTGGGCGAGGAGCCCCCCCCCCCCCCTTTCCGCACCAAGGGTGGATCACGGAGCTGCTCTAGCCCCAGCCAGGGCCGGGCGGGGTGGAGCTGCCTGCGCCAGGGGCTCTCGCCGGTTGCTCAGAGCCGGAAACCGGGGCTGGCAAAGCGGAGGCTGCCGGGCTGCGCTCTGCAGTGTCCCGGAGGGGCCAGGCCGGACAGCAGCGCCGCACGCGGCTCATGACACTTGTTGTGCTGCTGCCTCCATCCCCGGGAGAGGCTGCCCAGAGCCTGCCAGGAAACCAGCGCCTCCCCGATCGCCCACCCCGGCTGAAACGGGCTCATCTGCATGGCAGAGGCTGGCTGCCCCCGGCGCTTCGCTCCCCACTGGCCCCCGAGCTCCAGGCCTGCCCCACAGCTTCCCCGGGATAACCGAGCCAGCCCCGGGGTGCGGGCAAATTCTGCTGTAAGTGCGAGAAAGAGACTGGGAGCGCGCGCGCGATCGCCGCTGGCACGGTGTGCGCGCGCGCGCGCCACTGGCATGGGGTGAGTGGTGTGTGTGTGTATGTGTGTGCGCGCCACTGGCATGAGCTGTGTGTGTGTGTATGTGTGTGTGCCTGTGAACAAGAAGGTACCAGGGAAAGCAGGTCCCTTTCTAAATGGTCCAAATGCCCCCTTATCCACAGCTTTCCTTGCCTGCCCATAGCTCCAAGACGGCAACTTTGGGATTTGGCCAGTGATTAGTTCCCCGAGAGCTTGTAGAGTGTGTGCGGCCGCCCCCCCCCCCCGTGTGTGCGCGCGCGCCTCCCCACCCGCGTGTGCGCTCCCCCCTCCCCCGCGCGTGTGCCCTGCCCCGGGTGTGTACTGGGGAGGGGGGAACCGGGCCTGGCATTTCCCCTTTAATCCCTTTCCCCCTTTTTCCTGGGGTCACTGCCCAGCTGCCAGCCTCCCTCTGGGGCTCAGCTCCCCCGGGGTTCTAGCCCAGGGCCAGGCTGTGCTAAGTCCTGACAGCTCCAGCCTGGCTTGGCTGTGGTTGGGAGGGCTGGTCAGTGCTGGAAATGCCCTGGTTCTGGGGCAAGTGGGCAAGGCAGGGCAGGTGCGATCTCTTGCATAGAGTAATGTGACCCACCCTGTGTGGGTGACAGTCAGGTTCCAGGCCGCTGGTGCCTCTTGTTCCCTCTGTGCTTAGGAATGGTCGGGGGTTCCTTCTGCCTGTAGCTGCTGTGGTGGGGTTGGGCCTGGGAGCCCTGGGCAGGGACTTGCTGTGGCTGGGATGCGCAGGTGTGATTCTCCGTTGCCCTGTTCTAGGCTACATGGCCAGGCAGCGCTGCCTGTAGCTATGGCTGCCAGGATAAGATCTTGTTTTCAGTTGCTTGTTGGTAAGATTTTACCAAACGCCAAATCTTCAGGCTGGAATTTCCCACACTCACTGTCTGCCTCCGGCTGGATCTTTTGGAAGGGTTCAGCTCAAAGGGCTCAGCCATTTCTGAGAAATACCATGTTTTCCCATGTTAGAAATGTTCCCACTGCTGTTGGGTTGAGAAGCTCTGTCACTGCCATGCTTTGGGGTTAAGGCTTGACATTTGGCCAAGGGATCACTCCAGGGCTGGGGAGGTGCCTTTTGCTGGTCCTGGGAAAAAACACCCAAATTTGGTCAAGTGAAAAGCCTTTGAAAAATCTTAGTGTGCACATGCTCAGTAGAGAGAGGTTCAGCCTCTAAAATCTCAAAGATTCTGTCTGAACTGAGCATGTTCCAGCCTAGGACTGCCGGGAGGGGGAGGGAAGGGGGGTTGAGGGGGGTGAGCAGGACTTTCCCTGCTGTTGCTCCCCCCAAAGGCCAGCCAGGGGATGCTGTGGAGCAGGGAAGCTGTCTGTCCTATGCCCTCAGTGCCTCCCTGCTGTGTCCAGGCAGGAGGAGGAAAAGGGGGTGTGGGAGGGGGTGTGTGTGGCAGGAGCTCAGGAGGAGGGACAGGTAGGAACAGAATGGGGGGGGGGCAGAAGATGGGAGGGAGGACAGAACAAAGTAGCGGAGGGAGGGGGCAGGAGCCATGGAGGGAAGAGAATAGAATCAGGGTGTGAGCATGGCAGGAGCTGGGACAGATGCTGGGGGATGGCAGCGGGGAAGGGGAAATGGGGGGAGAAGGGCAGAACCAGGAACTCTGGAGGAGGGAAGCTAGGTGCAGAGTAAGTAGGGGCAGGGAGACAGGAGATAGCAGCAGGGGAGGGACAAGGTGAAATGGGGCAGAGAGATTTGTAACCATTAGAGCACACTCCCCTCCAGAACCTGGGATTGAATCCAGGATTCCTTAGTTTCAACTTTACTGTTCAGCAAATATGTGTGAAACCCACTAGCAAAGTATGACTTCAGCCCCCTCTAGTGGTAGGTCCACATTGAGGTTGATAACCTACTACTGCTATCAGTGAATGTTAGCTCACATGGCAGAGGACTGTGTTGTGGAGCAAAGGATCCCAGCCCCACTGATGACCCACGTTGGCATTGGTGCGGTTTTACACAATGAAATTTGTGGTTTTTTTCAATTGTTAAGTTTTTTAAAAATAGGAAGTAATATCTGTAAAGGAACATTAAGGTTGCAAAGTCAAGCACTCAAAAATTAGGGAATGCCTGAATTAAGTTTGCGTGTAACCTTAATTCAGTCGACTTGTACCTGTGCATTATGATACAGCCTTTAATTATGTGATCACATACTGCTTTTTGCACTGGTCTCCTGCCTCCTTCAGTGCACAGGGTGGATCTGCTCTAGGGATGAATCAGGGTTGTGTAGTGAAGGCGGCTGCTTTCTGTGGAGCCCCTGCCTCCTTTGCTGCAGAAGTTGGAAAGTGGGGGGGGGGGGGGGGGGGCGGGGGGGTTGCACGAAGAGAAAGTTGTGGCAGTTGAATACTGCCCTCGGGGCTGGGGTCTCTCCCTCTTTCTGCAACAGGGTCTGTAGCCTGCATGAGGTGTTGGGTAAACTGGAATATGCACAGGTGGCGGTGGCTTACGACACCTTAAGCCAAAGCTGCAGAAGTGCTGAGTGCTCACAGCTGCAGCTGAAGACCATGGGAGCTGTGCTTTGAACATACTGGGTGTTAACGAATGCTAAGATTGGGCCTTCTCAGATTTGGGCACCCAAAATTCGTTCGACACCTTTGGCAGTTTTGGCCTTAAACTCTCTGTTTCACTTTCCCATGTGCAAAATAGGGACTATGCCCCCTCTACCTGACAGGCTTTGTGAAGACACATTCATTAACGTGTGTGAAGCACTCTGATGCTGTAGTGATGAGCAATATAGAAAAGCCCAGGGGGAAATGAATGATTCTGTATTCAGATCATGGTTTGAGTGGTGTGCAGTAAATAAGATCTGGGGCCATGCAGTGAATGATGAGGATAAACAAAAGTATTGAGCACTGAGCACTGTCCACTCAGTGCCCTGAATGAGGCAGGGTCCTGTGTAAACAACAGTATGTGAGGATGTAATCCAAGACTGTCTCCTAATGCCCATGCACAAAGAGGACTAATGAAGGTCCCACAGGCAACCTTAATTCTGGCATTTCCTAACTTTTGAGTTCTGGATTTCCCACCTCTCGTGTTCCTGTACACAGCCCCTTGGGTGTAATTCTGCAGGGGTTCTGATCCCACCCTCAGCACAGCAGTATCTGAGTGCCTTCTGATGGTGCATTGAATGATGCCATGTGTGGTTTGCTCTGTCACTCACCCTCTCCCTAACAAATAGTTGTGCATGCAGTGGAGTGGTTTGGGTTGTAAATGGACACTGCTCCGGGTGTTTAGCGGTGCAGCTGGGTTGTAGGAGCACGCCTGGCTCTCGGAGCAGAAGCTGGGGAGGTCTGGTACAGTCCTTAGCTCCTGGAGGAGTTGGTTCCAGTGCATCCTGCACAGATGAGCTTTACCATTGGTGGACAGCTTCACTGTACCCAAGGGGCCATGCTGTCGGCCATGATCCTCAGGCTGGAGCTCTGCAGCAAGTCATTCACAGCCACGCAGTGTGTGGGAGTCATTCACGCACCCTCTGCACCAGCAGAGGATGGTGTGGGGGCCAGGGGCAAAAATGCAGTGCCTGCTCCAGCCAAGGTGAGTGGGAGTGAGCGCTGGTCTGTGCTCTGCTTCTGGCCCCTGCTGCAGTGAAAGAGGTAGCAGGGTGAGCCCTGGGTTTGCCCAGCCCCACCAGCAGTCACAGTGGAAGCTGCTGGGTGCGGAGCCCTGCAAGACACCTGGCCCATAGATCCCAGGAATGGCTGACTCAGGCTGCCTGCTGGGCACAGGGATTGCCTTACCTTACAACTTTCACCTTTGCCCCGAACCTCATCCGATGGGAACGACAGCTCAGGGACTGGACACAGTTGCAACCCACGCCTAGAATAAACAAACATGGGCAAACAACCTCTGGGAGCAGCTCCAGCCCCAGCTGCAGCTCCAAAAGAGCCTCACAAGGGAACTCAATAGATCCCGACCAACTCTTGGGGTCTGTCCAACTTGGGCTCTCCCAGGCCCTATGGTTAGATGCTATTCGTTTGTCTTGCTCCATACACAGCCATTATCTAAGGTGCTACCGAGCAATAGGGTGCCCAAGAAGGGCACACGCACTTGAGGTGCGGGCATGTGGCACACTGTGGCTGCTGTCAGCCTTTTGCCTCCCTTTGGGAGCCATTCTCCACCAAAGCGGATTTTGCTCTGTTTCTTCTCTGTGCCTGGGAATGTGCTTCTCCGGGGCCAGGGTTGAGTCTCGGTGTTGGTGTCCCTTATTACTGGGAGGGGCTTGTTTTGCTCTCACACTTCTCCAGGACAAATGGGCCTGCCCCACACATGGGTGGCTCCTGGGCTGGCTGCTCCTGCCATGCCAGAGCCACCTCTCTCACTCATGCTGCCAGGGAGGGGCAGATTTCTTAGTCCTGCGTGAAGGACACTTAGCAAAGTGGGCAGGGCTGGCTCCAGGCACCAGCTGAGCAAGCTGGTGCTTGGGGCGGCAGATTGTTGGAGGTGACATTCTGCCCAATCCTAGGGCGGCATGGCTTTTTTTTTTTTTTT
>NW_020665189.1:1468278-1495428 GCF_002925995.2 Terrapene triunguis | reverse complement strand
CCCCCCCCCAGCCGGTCCCCCTGCACCCGCGCTCTGGCCGCGCTGCAGGTTTTTTTTTTTTTTGCTTGGTGCGGCCAAAAAGCCAGAGCCAGCCCTGAAAGTGGGACAGCCATTCCAGGGAGGGAGAGCCAGGCCGTGGGGCCAGGGCCTTGGAGCAGGGCTGCTAAGGCTTCCCTGTGATTGTCATCTGTGCTTGTGAAAGAGGCTGTGGTCTGTGTGAGAGAGGAGGGGCTGCACAGGGTCCCCTCTGCTGGGCTGGGGTCAGGGACTTGTGATGGGCTGTGAGCTGGTGGCTCGAGGAATGTGCTAAACTGTGTGGCGCCCGAGCTGCTCTTGGCACTGACTGTTGCCCCACTCACTTATTGGCAGGAGCAGGGGCCCATCTGGGGTCAAAGCACCATGTAGCAGAGTTGGGGTGGGGAACAGAGGGATTCCCTGTGTGTGTGGGGGGAAGGGTAGGGGAGGACTGAGTGCGGGGGAGGGGAGCTCATAATGAATGGGAGTTGGGTAGTGCCCCATGGGATCACTTTGTGCCGGGGAGGGAGACTCAACTTGTGGGGCAGGGGTGGTGGTGGTCATATGTGGGGGAGGGGTAGCTCTGTGTTGGGGGGCAGCTTGCTGAGTGTGCGGGTGCAAAGAGAAGGGCTGGGGGAGCTTGCTGTGTGTGGGGTGGTCTGGAGCGTACTCCGTACATGGGAGAGGAGCCCACTGGGCTGGAGGGATCCTTGTGCCTGGGGTTCCCATGCCCAGGTGTTGCCTCCCACAGGCTTGAAGCTGCAGCGTCTCTCCAGGGGCTGTGCTAGTAGCCAGGCATCTGTAACCCTCTCCAATGCCCCCCGTCCTGTGCGCACTCGGAGACGCTCCCCGCTGGATAGGGTGAGGTTGGGGAAGGGCACTGCCAAGGGTCCTGTGCTCTGACCCACTGGGGCCTGGCACTGCTCGTGGGGTTGATGTTCAGGGCAGGCAGTGAGGCCAGGTGTGCTTGGAGGGGCTGGGCCAGGTGGGCATCTCTCTTGCCATTAGCTCAGCTGCAGCCCCAATGGGTGTGCCTGGACCTGAGGGAAGGGGAGCCGGTGTTGTTCTCACAGGCATCTCCTGCCCCCTCTTCGGCCCTCCCCTTGCAGAGCCTGCCTGTTCAGAGGAGAGCCCAGAGCTTAGAGCTGAAGGTAGCAGCCAGGATGGGGGGCTGCATGTCATGGGGGAGGAGTGAGGGGCTCAGGGCTCATGCCCAGGGGAGAGGCTGGCCCTTAGTGCAATAACTGAACCAGGAAGAACTGGAGAGGGGGGAACTGTGTGTTTCGGAGTTGAGCAGGGAGGTGTGTGTGTGGTGGAGGTTTGGGGTTGTGTGGGGTGCATAGGGGGCAGTGTTGAGGGGCAGGGGGTTGCGGTGTGGGGAGGGAGGAGTACGGCATCGCATGTCTGTTCATCACAGGAGGTGTTTCTGTGGGGGTGTGAGGCTGGGGCATGGGCATGGTGACGGGCTGGGGGGAGCAGTGCTGTATGTGGGGCCCTGGGAAATAGGGGATGTGAGGCCATGATTCTGGTCCTGGACAGTCATGCTAAGGGCTGACGAGTTTGTATGGCGCTCGTGTTCGGGTGCTTGGTTGGGATCGTGTTGTTTCTAGGAAGGAAGTTAACGCGTGTATGTGTCGGGTACACGGCTCCCACTGTGGGCTGCTTATTGGATCTGTATTGGTAGTCGAGCCCTCTGTCTCTTGGGGTGCTCCGGTGTGTTGGCGGGGGTCGGACAGTGTGTGTGTGTGTGTGGGAGGGGGTGTGTGCATGTGCATGGAAGGGGTCAGACAGTGTGTGTGTGTGTGTGTGTGTGTAGGGGGAGGTTACTGTGTGTATGTGCATGTATGGAGGGAGTCAGACAAGTGTGTATGTGTTGAGAGGAGGTTACTGTGTGTGTGTGCGTGGCGGAGGTCAGGCAGTGTGTGTGTGTGTGTGTGTGTGTGCTGGGGGTGGGGGTCAGACACCGTGTCTGTGTGTTGGGGAGATGTTACTATGTGTGTTGGAGGGGTCAGACAGTGTGTTTTTGGGGGAGGCTATTGTGTGTGTGCTGGTGGGGGTCAGACTGTGTGTGTGTTGGAGGATCAGACAGTGTGTGTGTGTAGGGGTGAGGTTACTGTGTGTATGTGTGTGTGTGGAAGGGGTCAGACAGTATGTGTGTGTGTTGGGTGGAGGTTACTGTGTGTGTTGGCGGGGATCAGACTATGTGTGTGTGTGTGTGTTATAGAGAGTTTACTCTGTGTGTGTGTGTGTGTGTGTGTGTGTGTTGGAGGTGGTCAGACTGTGTGTGTTGGGGGAGGTTACTGTGTGTGTATATCTTGGAGGGCCTGGGGCAATGAGGAGGGGAGGGAATCTCACCTTGCCTCTCTGCCCCCCACCTCGTGTATGCCCACAGCTCGTACCAATGCGAGCAGGAGTGGAGACGCAGCCTGCCCTGTGTGGCCAGGGAGCCCAGCTCGTGGCCAGCACAGCAGTGCTGTGGGTGTTCCACTCCATGTAAGGGTAGGAGACACTTTATGGGGTGGCCCCAGTGCCCTAAGAGTCTCTTCTCCTGTACTGCAGTCCCCTAGGGCCAGGAGTCAAGACTGGGTCTCCGTGCTCAGTGCAGTGTGTGTGTGTGTGTGCGAAGTGTGTTTCACTGCAGCGTGGGGGGTGGGCGTGTGCTTGTAGAGTCTGTCAGTGCAGCACCCAGGGGGGAGGGGAGGGTGCATTTGTGGCATGTGTCGCTGCAATGCCAGGGTGTGTGTGGGGGTGCATGTTGTAGTGCGTGTCGCTGCAGCGGCAGGGTGGTGGTGGTGGCACTCGCTCACAGCGTGTCTCTGTAGCACCAGGGTGGGGGTGGGAAGTTCATAGCATGAGTCACTGTAGCACAGGGGTGTGTGTGCGCTCATAGCATGTGTCACTGCAGCACTGGGGGGGGGGGGGGGGTGGGTGGGTTGTATGCTTGTGGTGTGTCGCTGTAGCGCCAGGGTGGAGGCGCTCGCTCACAGCGTGTCACTGTATCACTGAGGGGGGCACAGGGTCTCTGGTCTGCCCTGCAAGGCTATCTCTCTGGCTAGAGCACGCTATGCAGTGCAGGCGGAAGCCCTTTGCAGCGTGCCCTGCGTGCGTCTGCCTGGGTGCAGTGTCCGTTTGCGTTGTGACTAGCTGGTGGGCAGGGACAGGCGTGGGGCTGGGTTTCAGTGCCTGTGTTCTTACACAGGCAGGGCTTGTAGGAGCCTTTCCCTTGGGCATTGATGTTGGGCTGCAGAGAGCTGCTGGAAATCAGCTTCTGTGACCAGCTGAGCAGGGAGGTGAGTGTGTGGAGCAGGGAACTGCTCAGCTGCTTCCTGGCTGGCAGCAGGGCTGGGCTTCTCATTCCTAGCCAGGTTGGATGTGGAGTGGCAGCGAACGGGGCATATGGGGAGCGAGGAGGCCCGAGGGATGGAGCGTTCTGTCCCTAATCTGTGGTGTCTCTGCTTCCTTGCAGCCCCTGTCCAGTGCAGGATGACGTGGCTGGCAGCCTGCCTGGGCCTGTGGCTCTTCCTGCAACTCCCCACCTTGGGCGCTGGGACACGCGTGGTCTACAAAGTGCAGGAGGAACAGCCGCCCAACACACTCATTGGGAGCTTGGCTGCCGACTACGGCTTTCCCGACGTGGGGCACCTCTATAAGCTGGAAGTGGGGGCTCCCTATCTGCGTGTGGATGGCAAGACAGGGGACATTTACACCACGGAGACCTCCATCGACCGGGAGAGCCTGCGGGAGTGCCAGAGCCAGTTCCCAGGGGAACTCTGCTTCCTGGAGTTCGAGGTGTCCATCACGGACCTGATGATGAACAGCAGCCCGCGCCTGCTGGAAGGGCAGATCGAGGTGCTGGACATCAATGACAACACTCCCAACTTCGCCTCGCCCGTCATCACACTGGCCATTCCCGAGAACACCAACATCGGGGCACTCTTCCCCATCCCCCCGGCCATGGACCGCGACGCAGGCGCCAACGGGGTCGCCTCCTATGAGCTCCTGGCTGGGCCTGAGGCGCAGGAGCTCTTCGGCCTGCAGGTGGCTGAGGATCAGGATGAGAAGCAGCCGCAGCTGATTGTCATGGGGAACCTGGACCGGGAGCAGTGGGACTCCTATGACCTGACCATCAAGGTGCAGGATGGAGGCAGCCCACCGCGGGCGAGCAGCGCCCTGCTGCGAATCACCATCCTGGACATGAATGACAACACCCCCAAGTTCGAGAAGGCCCTGTACGAGGCGGAGCTCTCAGAGAACAGCCCCGTGGGGCACTCCGTCCTCCAGGTGAGCACACAGCAGGGCACCAAGCATCATGCACAAGCTGCACTGCCCAGGCCAGCTTCCCACTTTCTTCATCAGCTTTCAAAGGAGGCGGGTGGAGCAGCTGGAGCGCCTTTATATTACTTGTTACGATTATTATTTATTAAGTGTATTATGGGAGCACTGATTGGGCCCAGTCACGGACCAGGCCCACATTGCAGTAGACACTGTACATTATTAGGAGCATTACGGTAGCTCTCATGGGCCCCTGTCATGGCCCAGGCCCCTGTGGCCCCAGGTGCTGTACAAACACAGAATAAAAAGAACAGTCTTTGTCCCAAAGGCCTCACAGTCTGTCTGTCTCGGAATGTGCTGAGGCACCACTGGGAACCTGGTTTCAGGCATGGCATGATCACAAGTGGCAGGGGTTTTGTAGGTGGGCAGCTTCCTAGTAAACCACTCAACAATGTGGTAAGATGGAAAAGAAGTGGTGGAAGGCCAGGGCTGGGCTAGCAGGGGCTGCAGATAAGGATTGAGGGGCACCAGCAGAGCTGTGCTTGGGAAGCCTGCTCACTGTCTAGCTGTGCTAAATGCTGGCTACAGACAGGAAATTAGTCTCCCTTTCAGCAGCATTAGACGCCTCTGAAACTAAAGCAGGCTCCTTTGGCTTGGCAACCCCTGGGAAGTGCCTGCTCCCCAGGGAGATGTGGGATGGTGCAGCCTCTCTTGTACATATACAAACAAAATGTGGCACTGCTGTCTCTGAAGCCCTGGGGTAGCCAAAGGCCGCTTGCATGCTACAGACTCCACAGAGAGAATTTTGAGCCCAAGCGTGGCATCCTAATGCCCATTTCGATTGGCTGGGAGCCCTGAGGGGTGGGTCTCTGTGGATTTGGTGGAAGGGGCACTGAGCCGATGGGAGCTGACATCTGTTTATCTGCAGCTGCCATCTTAATAAGCGGAGCGCGGCCAGCACTCAGCTGCTCGGCTCGCTAATTTTGATGTGAATTTTAAGAATTCATTTTTCACTGTTCAGAGAGCGAAAGTTGGAGGCAGATAAGGCAGAAGCGACAGGAGAATGGGCTGCAGCTCTGCTGCTGCCATTGCTCAGCTTTTATCTTTCAGGAAGAAAATGACTCCTCAGCTCAGGGAGTGGAGGTAAAAGGTGGAATTTACATTTAACAACTTTTGTTCTCCATCCAAATCTGCTGAGCGAGATAACGGCAGAGCTGCAAATGGGGCAGAGAGGAGCCCACTTGGAGAGCTGATTAGGAAAGCAAATGTTAGACAAACCTCCGATTCTTTAGAAAGCAAATAATAAATGTGGAAACAGGCTTATGTGAATGCAGAACTCCTGACAGGGAGGAGGGGGGTGGGGAGAGGGGATGGAGCCATGCAGAGTATGGGCAGCTCTCCTCTGTCCCTCAGCTCAGCCAACATCTCTAAGACCCAATCTGGAGCTGTTCCAGCCCTGGGACCCCCCTCCCCCACTTCTGCTGCTGCCTCTTAATCCCAGCCTCTCCCCTACATGCTATTTCTGTCCTGGGTTCCCCCCATTCCCCAGCTAGGCTGGTCCCCTCAGTCCTGACCCACAGCTCCCTGCCACACACCCTCCCCCCCCATGCTATCCCAGCCCTGAGCTTCTCCCAAGATCTGTCACTGCCCCACAGTTCTGAACCTCAGCCTGCCCCCCATTGTTCCAGTCCTGGGCTCCCCCAACACCCAATTCGGCTGGTGCTCCTCAATCCCAACCTGCAGCCTCCTGCTGCCCCATCCCTGGGAATCATTAACTCTCTGCACTGAACTGCAGCAGGCTCTGGGCTGGCTTTGAGTCAGGACAGTCCAGGTGTAGGCACTGGGCTGCCTGTGTGGCTTCGGAGCAGCACCCCAGAATGGGAAGCAGTGGGTTCTAACCCAGCCTTCCCGGGTGGTGTCTTTGGCTGCATGTAACTAGCTTCGCTGCAGTGTGGCGGTGAATCAGGATTCATCTTAGCAAAGGGGTGTGCGCAGTCAGGCTGGGATCCTCTCTGCTGCTGCAAGGTCCCAGCAGGGTGCGGCCGGCTCACCTGGACGAGCTGCGTTCTAGTTCCTGGCCATTCTTTCCTGTTGCTGGGTGTCAGACCTGCTGGCTGGCTGGTTCCCATGGAGAATTCCTTGCATGCCAGAGTGGGACAGCAGGGAGTGGGGCTGAGGCAGCCTAACCGGTTAGGCCAGTTTCACTGGAGCAACATGGACAGGGTTGCTCCTGTTCAACTTGTCCTCCTCTTCCTCCTCCCATAGGTGAAAGCCAACGACTCGGATCAGGGTGCCAACGCCGAGATTGACTACTCCTTCCACCAGCCCACAGACATGGTGCGTCGCCTGCTGCGCCTGGACAGGGCCACGGGCCTCATCACTGTGCAGGGGCCCATTGACCGGGAGGACGTCAATATCCTCAAGTTCTCTGTCCTGGCCAAGGATAAGGGGGCCAATCCCAAGAGTGCCCGCACCCAGGTGGTGGTGACCATCAAGGACATGAATGACAACGCCCCCTCCATTGAAATCCGGGGTATTGGCCTCGTTACCCATCAGGACGGCATGGCCAACATCTCCGAGGACGTGCCCGTGGAGACGGCCGTGGCTCTGGTACAGGTGTCTGACCGGGATGAGGGTGAGAACGCTGTGGTCACCTGTGTGGTTGCTGGCGATGTCCCGTTCCAGCTGAGACAGGCCAGCGAGACGGGCAGTGACAGCAAGAAGAAGTACTTCTTGCAGACCACCACGCCGCTGGACTACGAGGCGGTGAAGGAGTACACCATCGAGATCGTGGCTGTGGATTCGGGGAACCCACCCCTCTCCAGTACCAACTCCCTCAAGGTGCAGGTGGTGGATGTGAACGACAACGCCCCAGTCTTCAGCCAAAGCCTCACTGAGGTGGCCTTCCCCGAGAACAATGCCCCTGATGACCTGGTGGTGGAGGTGAGCGCCAGTGACGCTGACAGTGGCTCCAATGCCAAGCTGGTTTACTCCCTGGTCATGGACCCCTCCTCCAAGGGCTTCTTCTCCATCGACCCTGACTCAGGTGAGATCCGAGTGAAGACGGTGCTGGACCGGGAGCAGAGGGAGCGCTATGAGTTCCTGGTGGTGGCAGCTGACAAGGGCAGCCCCAGTCTCAAGGGCACGGCATCTGTGGCCATCAATGTCATGGACAGGAATGACAACGACCCCAAGTTTATGCTGAGCAGCTACAACTTCTCAGTGATGGAGAACATGCCTCCCCTGAGCCCGGTGGGCATGGTGACAGTGATTGACGCTGACAAGGGCGACAACGCCCGAATCCAGCTGTCAGTGGAGCAGGACAACGGGGACTTTGTCATCCAGAATGGCACTGGCACCATACTCTCCAGCATCTCCTTTGACCGGGAGCAGCAGAGCACGTACACCTTTCGGCTCAAAGCTGTGGATGGAGGGGACCCTCCCAGATCTGCCTACGTGGGGGTGACCATCAACGTGCTGGACGAGAACGACAATGCCCCTTTCATCACCTCCCCTTCCAATGCCTCTTACAAGCACATCCTGCCCCACACCAGCCCCGGGCAGCAGGTCAGCAAGGTCAAGGCTGAGGACATTGACTCGGGGGTCAATGCAGAGCTGACCTACAGCATCACAGGGGGCAACCCCTTCGAGCTGTTCCAGATCTCACCGCAGAGCGGGGACATCACGCTGGAGAAGGAGATCCTGCGTAAGCACCATGGCCTGCACCGCCTGGTGGTGCGTGTCAACGACAGGGGCAAGCCCTCGCGCCATGGCACCGCGCTGGTGCACTTCTACGTCAATGAGACCCTGGCCAACCGCACGCTGCTGGAGACCCTGCTGGGACACAGCCTGGACACGCCGCTGGACATCGACATTGCTGGCGACCCCGAGTACGAGCGCAGCAAGCAGCGCAGCAACATCCTCTTCGGCGTCATCGCTGGCATCGTGGCCGTCACCCTGGTTATTGTGCTGGTGGTGCTGGTGCGCTACTGCCGGCAGAGGGAGGCCAAGAGCGGCTACCAGGCGGGCAAGAAGGAGACCAAGGACCTGTACGCCCCCAATCAGGGCAACAAGAGCAGCAAGAGCAAGAGCAAAGTGAAGAAGAGCAAGTCCCCCAAGCCGCCCAAACCGGCCGATGACGAGGAGGAGACTGGACTGCAGAAGTCCCTCAAGTTCAACCTCATGAACGACTCCGTCAGTGACAGCCCCCGCATCCACCTGCCTCTCAACTACCCGCCTGGGAGCCCGGACCTGGGGCGCCACTACCGCTCCAACTCCCCGCTGCCCTCCATCCAGTTGCAGCCCCAGTCGCCCTCTGCCTCTAAGAAGCACCAGGTGGTGCAGGACCTGCCTGCCACTAACACCTTTGTGGGCACTGGGGACAACAACTCGACAGGCTCCGAGCAGTACTCTGACTACAGCTACCGCACCAACCCCCAGAAATACACCAACAAGCAGGTAGGAGAGCTCGTCCTGAGTCCGCCGGACGCACCCCCTCTGCATCGGGGCGCCATCTGGACGGAGGTGTGGGAGTGAGCATGGACCCACCCCTGGCCGCACGGGAATGGCCTGGGGGGCTGGCAGAGGACTAATGGAGCAGCTAGCCATGGCTCCTTCCTGGGGCAGGAAAAGGCAGGGGCTGAAGGCACTGTGACCTGCGGGCAGCCTCCTGTGGCTGATGGGGGTGGTAGCCACTGGGCTGCATTGCTGGGGGTTCCCCTGATGGGAAGGAGCCCTGCATGTGCTGGGCGAGGGGTCTGGACGGACTGGATCCGCAGCCCCTGTGCCCCAGTAGCAGCCGAGCACTGACCAGGCCTGCCAGCACCAGCAGATGGCAGTGCCCACCCATCCCATCCAGTGAGTCACGCTTGCTCCATCTGTGCTGGGTGCCTGGGGCCTGCACCTTGCTGGTCCCAAAAGGAGCTGGCTTCCAGCCCTGCCCTGGGTCGGGGGTGCTGTGCCCAGTCCCAGCCCATTATTGCTAGCAGCAGCCTCTGAAGTGCCAGCTCGGGGCTCCCTGGGAAGGGGGCTGAGCCTGTTACCGCCCTGGGCCAAAGCAAATCTGTAAGAGAAGCTTTTGCTCCTGGTGCGGCTGCCTGGGGTGAGGAGCCCGGCCTGTGTTCCAGCGCCAGCCCTTGCTGCCCGAGGTGCTTGGCCCTTTGCTCCAGCCTGAGCATCAGGCTTGTCGCTGGAGCTGCAGGAGCTACCGTGTTTCCCCGAAAATAAGACAGTGTCTTATATTAATTTTTGCTCCCAAAGATGCGCTAGGTCTTATTTTCAGGGGAGGTCTTATTTTTCCTGGAGCTTCGGGGCCTTATATTCCAGGGTGGCCTTATTATCGGGGAGGTCTTATTTTCGGGGGATGTCTTATATTACAGCGAGAGGCAAAACTGGAAGTAGGTCTTATTTTCGGGGAAACAGGGTATGCTGCAGCCTCTGCCAAGCCCACTGCAGAGGAGATCAGAGTACAGCTTGTTACCAGAAGTGAGGGGGCTGGGCTGCACCAGGGCTGTCTGTGTGTGTCGGGGCTGGGGAGCCAGGGCTCGCGGAGTTGGGGTCTCTGCTGGGGAGCAGGAGGTGGCTGTGCCGAGGGGAGCTGGGACTGGGGGGGGGTATCTCTGCTTGGGAGCAGGAGGCGGCTGTGCCAGTTGGGGCTGGGGAGCGAGGGCTGGGGAGGGTCTCTGCTGAGGAGCAGGAGGTGGCTATGCCGAGTTTCGGGCAGAGCTGGGGAGTGAGGGCTGGGGAGGGTCTCTGCTGGGGAGCAGGAGGTGTCTGTGCTGAGGTTCGGAGCGGGGTCACTGCTGAGAGTTGGGGCTGAGCGTGTCTTGCTGCATGAGGGGACAGAGCAAAGGTCCTGGCTGCATCTTGAGGGACTTGGGTGGGGGAGGGGAGAGCAAATCTGGGAGGGTTCGAGGCTTTGAGGACATCCTGCCTGACTGCCTCATCTTGCAGGGCTCCTGCTTTGTGGGCCCTGTTGGGATCTGCCCATGGGGGTGGGGCTTCCTGCAGCATTGGCATTATATCCTGTGTGCCCTGGGGCTAGGCTGGGTTCCCCTCCCCCCCACTGCATTGTATGTATCCTGTGTGTCCCATGGGACTGGGCTCCCCTCCCCCTCCATTGCATTGTAGCCTGTGTGTCCCATGGGACTGGGCTCCCCTCCCCCCATTGCATTGTATGTAGCCTGTGTCCCATGGGACTGGGCTCCCCTCCCCGTCCATTGCATTGTAGCCTGTGTGTCCCATGGGACTGGGCTCCCCCTGTTGCATTGTAGCCTGTGTGTCCCATGGGGATGGGCTGCCCCCATTGAATTTGCCCTCAATAAAGTTTTATATTTTTGAATGCTGTGTTTTGTTTTCCATAAGGCCCAGAGGTGGGGGGAGGGGGAGTGAAGGGAAGGGGGCTCTGCCTCCACCCCACCCCATCCCTCCATAATACAGCTGGGGGCAGTGGCACATTATCCACCACCCCAACTGCATCTCCTCTCCTCTCTCCCTGTGGGGACATAGCAGGTGAGCCTAGAAATGGTGTTGTAAGGCCCGGTCCCGTGCAGGCAAGGGGCAGCAATAGTTTGGGCTGCCTCTCCCACACCATGGAGCCTAAGCTGCACCTGGGGAAAATTTCCAGGGCTGCGCCTCACAGCAAAACCCCCGCTCTGGGTCAGGCCCCGCTCCTCCCAGCCCTGAGGTTTGTGCCTGTGCCCTGGTGCTAGTTCCTCTCCTGTACCCTGGCTCCTTGTGCCTGAGTCCTGCTTTCCTGCCTGTGGGATAGGCTGGGGCAGGGCGGCTTGGGAGGGAACATGGCATGTCCCTGGGTGGTTGTACCGTGCTGGTGCGCTCCATTAGGGTTACCATATTTTAATATTCTAAAAGGAGGACACGCCACAGGGCCCCGGCCCCGCCCCTTCCCCACCCCCAGCCCAGCCCCAACTCCGCCCCTTCCCCAAAGTCCCTGCCCCAACTCCGCCCCCTCCCCTGAACGCTCCGCCCCCTGCTCCTCCCTCTCCCCTGCTTCCCACGAATCAAATGTTCGCAGGAAGCCTGAGGCAGGCAGGCAGCAGGTAAACTGGGGCTGGGGCTGGGGCGGTGGGGTGGGGTGGGGGCGCGAGGAGGCACGGCCCAGTCCGGCCCCCCCGGCCGAGCGGCTCCCTCCGGTGGCTGGCCCCGGCCAAGAGGCTCTGGCCCTGGCGTCTCCGGCCCCGCTCGGGCCCTGGGGCGCCGGCCCTGGTTCCGGCCGAGTGCGCCGGCCCCGGCCGAGCGGCTTCGGCCCTAGCGACTCCAGCTTGGCTCGGGCCCCGGGGCCCCGGCCGAGCGGTGCCGGCCGGTGGCCGAGCACCCCCAGCCCCGGTCCCAGCGGCTCCGGCCCGGCTTGGCTCGGGCCCCGGTTCCAGACGAGCGGCTCGGGCCCGGCCCCGGCCCTGGCCCTGGGTGAGCGGCGCCGGCCGGCGGCCGAGCACCCCCAGCCCCAGTCCTAACGGCTTGGGCCCCGGTTCTGGTCGAGCGGCTCCGGCCCGGCCCCGGCCCTGGCCGAGCGGCGCCGGCCGGCGGCTGAGCACGGCTGGCCCCAGCGGCTCCGGCTCCAGCGGCTCCAGCCCAGACCCAAGCCCCACGACCCCTCCCTATTTTCCCGGACATGTCCGGCTTTTTGGAATTTCCTCCCGGACGGGGATTTGAGGACCAAAAAGCAGGACATGTCCGGGAAAATCCGGACGTATGGTAACCCTAGCTCCATTCCATGGCACGCTGCTTGTGAATGATGGGGGCTGCTGCAGACATCCAGCCCCTCCCTGTGCTGGAATCAAGCCTTACCACTAGGGTTGCCAACTTGGCAATATTTAAAAACTGGACACTCCAGCAGGAGTGGAACCTCCCCTGCCCTGCCTCTTCCCCCTGAGGCTCCATCCTACTCTGCCTCTTCCCCCCAAAGCCCCACTCCTGCCCATCTCTTCCTCTGAGGCCCTGCCCCATCCACTCCTCTCCCCCCCCACCCCATTACTTGCTTCCCTCCCCCCCCCACTCCACCCTGTGTGGGTTGGGGCTGGGAGCTGCAGTCACGTGACAAAGGTAGGAGGTGGCCCTGGCTGAGTAAAGGCTGGAGCGGGTGATGACCTGGTGCCTCTCTGCTTCCCCCGCTCACAGTAACTGGACTTTGGGTGTCTGGTCAGTAGATCTGACTGGACACTGTCAGGTCCCCTTTTCAACCAGATTTTCTGTTTGAAAACTGGGCACTTGGCCACGCTACTTGCCACAAGGGAGCTCCAGCGTGCCAGTGCGCGCCTGGAGCTGCTCCATGCACCCCCACTGGGTGCAGCGGGATCAGCGACGGTCAGCGCTTGTGCCCAGCAGGGCAGTGTGGTGTGTGCATGCAGAGGGGCTGCCTGCGGGAGCAGTTACTGATCAGGTCTCCATACTGCAGTGGGGTCTGTGTGAGCAGGGAGAGGGAGCGAGGAGCCATGGTCCAGCAGGAGGAGAGGGAATAGTTATGGACGAGCTCCATTAGAGTTCATAAAGCAACTGCCAAAGTGCTCGGGGCCTCTTCCCTTGCCCCCTCCCCACTGCACAGAGCTATCCCTCTGCTTGGGCCTCAAACCCGGTCCCTGACCCCTGCCATTCTCTCCCTCGCCCCTTATCCCAGGGGTTTGTTCCTGCACTCTTGTGCCCACTGCAGGCAGGTGCCTATGGAGTTGTGGCATAAGAACGGCCATACTGGGTCAGACCAATAGCCCAGTATCCTGTCTCTGACAGTGGCCAGTGCCAGATGCTTCAGGGGGTATGTACAGAACAGGGCAGTTGGAGGGTGATCCACCCCATCTTTTCCCCCAGCTTCTGGCAGTCAGAGGTTTAGGGTCACCCAGCGCATGGGGTTGTGCCCCTGATCATCTTGGCTAATTTAGCCATTGATAGGCCTATCTTCCATGAACTTATCTAATTCTTTTGTGAACCCAGCTATACTTTTGACCTTCACAACATCCCCTGGCAATGAGTTCCACAGGTTGACTGTGTGTTGTGTGAAAAAGTATTTCCCTATTTATTAAACCTGCTGCCTATTAATTTCATTGGGCGACCCCTGGTTTTTATATTGTGGGAAAGGGTAACTAACACTTTTCTAATAATTTTCTCTGCACCATTCATGATTTTATAGACCTCTGTCGTATACCCTCTAGTCTTCTCTTTTTTAAGATGAACAGCCAAAATCTCTCCTCATAGTGAAGCCGTTCCACACCCTTGATAATTTTGGTTGCCTTTCTCTGAACCTTTCCCAGTTCCACTATAACCTTTTTGAGATAGGGTGATCAGAACTGCACGCAGTGCTCAAGGTGTGGGTGCAGCATGGATTTATACAGTGGCTTTATCTTATTTTCTGTCTTATTTTCTATCACTGTCCTAATGGTTCCTAGCATTCTGTTATCCTTTTTGACCACGGCTGTGCTGATGTTTTCAGAGAACTATCCACAATGACTCTGAGATCTGTTTCTTGGGTGGTGACAGCTAATTTAGACCCTATCATTGTATATGTATAGTCGGAATCATTTTTTTCAATGTGCATTACTTTGCATATCAACATTGAATTTCATCTGCCATTTTGTTGCCCACTGACCCAGTTTTGTGAGATCTCTTTGGAACTCTTTGCAGTCAGCTTTAGAATTAACTATGTTGAATAATTTTGTATCATCTGCAAACTTTGTGATTTCCATTTTCCAGATCATTAATATGTTGAACAGCACTGGTCCCAGTGCAGACCCTTGGGGGATCCTGCTGTTTACCTCTCTCCATTCTGAGAACTGATCATTTATTCCTGCCCTTTGTCTCCTTTTTTTTGAACCTGTTACTGATCCATGAGAGAACCTTCCCTCTTATCTCATGGCAGCTTACTTTGATTAAGAGCCTTTGGGGTGGGACCTTGTCAAAGGCTTTCTGAAAGTCCAAGTACACTATATCCACTGACTAACCCTGGTCCACATGCTTGTTGCCACATCAAAAATTCCAGTAGATCCATGAGGCACAATTTTCCTTTACAAAAGTTTTGTTGACTCTTCCCCAACTAATCATGTTTATCTATGTGTCTGATAATTCTGTTCTTTACTATAGTATCAGCCAATTTGTCTGTCCTGAAGTTAGGCTCACTACCCTGTAATTGCCAGGATCTCCTCTGGAGCCCTTTTTAAAAATTGGCATTGCATTAGCTACCTTCCAGTCATCTGGTCCAGAGGCTTGTTTCAGTGATAGGTTACATATACCACAGTTAGTACTTCTGCAATTTCATATTTGAGTTCCTTCAGAACTCTCAGGCGATACCATCTGGACCTGGTGATTTATCACTGTTTAGTTTATCAATCTGTTCAATTTGTACTGCCACATCAATGTGGGGCAGTACTTTAGATTTGTTACCCACATCAGAGCTAGCCTTTTGGGTATCCTTTTTGAAGACTGATGCAAAGAATTAATTTAGCTTCTTTGCAATGGCCTTGTCTTCCTTGAATGCTCCTTTAGCACCTTGATCGTCCAGTGGCCCCACTGATTATTTGACAGGCTTCCTGCTTCTGATATAGTTAAAAAAATTCTTACTGTTAGTTTTTGCGTCTTCATGTGAATGCTTTCTTGGCCTGCCTTATACTTTTACACAAACCTGTCAGAGTTTGTGTGTTTTCTTTTTATCCTCACTAGGATTTGGCTTCCAAATGTCAAAGGGTGCCTTTTTGCCTCTAATGTTTAGCCATGGTGGTATTCTTCTGGGCTTCTTGTTGCTTTTTCTGATAAGGCTATACATTTAGTGTGAGCCTTGGTGTTTTTAAATAGTCCTTGTGCTGGTTGCAAGTATTTACCCCTTGTGACTGTTCCTTTTAATTTCTGTCTAACAAGCGACCTTGTTCTTTTACCCCTTTTTAAAGGTACATGTTACCAGGGTGGGATTTTTTGTGTGTGGCGTGGGTGGGTATTATTCCCCTCCAAGGGTGTTAAATTGAATTACATTGTGGGCACTATTGCTGAGCGGGTCAGCTATATTCACCTCTTGGACCAGATCCTGTGCAGCACTTAGGACTAAATCAAGAATTGCCTCTCCCGTTGTGGGTTCTAGTAGCTGGTCCAAGAACCAGACACTTATGGTATGTAGAAATTTTCTCTCTGCATCACTCCCTGATATGAGGATAGTGGAAATCCCCCCTTATTATTGCGCTTTCTGGACTCGCTAATCTGGGTGAGAGTTCCCCCTAGGTCTCCCCCAGCCGCTGCAGGATTGGCTCCCCATCTTTCGTGCAGGCTTTGAGAGCAGTGAAATAGTGATGTGCTGACACTTAGCTCAGGAACCAGAGGGTGAGAATGTGTCACCCCCTTGAGAAGGGCTAGGGCAGTTACCCCCTCTTGCAGCCATGGCCTCAGGCTCTCTGCAACCTCAGGCAGTCGTGGTGTTGCTCATGCTGGTGTGTGTGTGTGTGGGAGGGGTTGGGTTCCATGAAGGCTACACACTGACATTCTGGAGAATAAGACACAGCGTCAGACAAGTGCCAGGTCACTGCCTGTGCAGCCCAGCCCAATGGCAGCTCGGGTGATGTCAGGCCTTGGCTCAAAACGTTCCAATTTTGTTCTGTTTAAACGACTGTCATGATGTTTTGCCTTATGCTATTCAAGGCTCGAAAATGTCACCATGAACTTTAAAGGCAGGGAGTGGGCTATGTAGGGGGAGGGGAGTGGGCTGTGGGGGAAAGCAGTGGGCTCTGGGGGCGGGGAGTGGGCTGCAGGGGGGGGGGGGGGCTGCAGGGGGGGGGTGGGGGGGGCGGGGGGGGGGGGGGGGGGGGGGGTGCGGGGGGCGGGGAATGGGCTGTGGGGGAACAAATAGAAAAAGAGAGGGGAAACAAACTCCAGGAGGAGCATTCTGGTGAGGACCACCCCAACCTCCTGCCAGCCCTTAAGGGTGGTGGTGGTGGTGGGCAGGGAAGTCCCTGGCCTCTGCCCAGTAGCCTGTGGCTGGCAAGGACCTGCTTCCCTTCCTTGGCTGCTGGAAGGAGCATTCTGTTCTTCCTCACCACCAGTCTCTTCCTGCGGTGGTGGAGGGAGCAGGGCCAGCTCTACCATTTTTGCCGCCCCAAGCAAATAAATAAATAAATAAATAAATAAAAATACAACGCTCGGACTGCCGCCCGAACTGCTGAAGCAAAAAAATAAAAAAAAAAAAAACTGCTTGGACACCCCCCCCAACCACAAAAAAAAAAAAAAAAAAAAAAAGCCGCCCACACTGTGCCGCCCCAAGAATGGACGGAATGCAGCTCCTTAGCATGTGCCGCCCCAGGCACATGCTTCCTCCGCTGGTGCCTGGAGCCGGCCCTGGGAGGGAGGGAGGGACCACCCATCTACCCCCTCCTTAGCTGCTTGTCTCTGCTACTCTGCACCTTGGCCAGCCTCTATGTTTCAGGCCCCTTTCCCCAGGGGTAACCCCAAGGCCTGCCCCGATGCTCAGATCCACCTGATTCTGAGCCCCTGCAGCCCCAGGGATCTGCAACCATCTTATTAGTTCCCAGTTGTCTGACTGAGCTCTGAGTCCCAGCAGAGCTCAAGAAGCTGGAGCAGCGTTGGCTGCACTCACGCACGCAGCAGCCATTGTAATCTTACCAGCTAGACATTGAACGCATCTCTTAGAAAGCAAGCTTAAATTCTGCATACGTTGCAGGCACTGGCATCGGAAGGTGCCTGGCAAAGCTGCCTGCTGGCCAGCGGTGCAGGACCAAGGGGTTTTTGTAAGGCCAGTCATAGACTATAAAATAGTGGCAAAATGGTCCAGAAACCTGGGGCACTGGGGATGTACGCCGAGCTGATCTGGCTTCTCCCTCCCCCACAATGCCAGTGTGTGGGTGAGTAGCACACACCGTATGTCAGACCAGGGCTGCTTGGCTGTGACACTAGCATGGTGTGACCCCAGCTGATGGAGCATGACACCGGGCTGGGAACTGAACAGAGGGCAGGGTGGCTGTAGGGAGCAGTGCTAGGATGCAGCTGAGTATGTTTTGCCCTTAATGATCTGCAGGGGCGAGAAACAGAACCCAGGTGAAATTCTGTGAGGATACTAAACTGGGGAGAGCTGAGAGCATCAGGGAGCAGAGGGTGCGAGGGGAGCCCAGAGCATGGGAAACTGCAGGGCCAGGAGACAGCACGGCAGGATTTGGGTGGGTAGGGCTGAGGTAGGGGAGTGAGAGACCCTGCTGTAGCTTGGCTGACTCCTGAGTGGGGGCAGCTGGAAACCATCCTGAGAGCTGGCAGGGCAGTGAGGGAGCAGGGAGGTGGCGATGGGAATGGGGTGCAGTTCTGAGGGGAAGATGGTGGTTGTTTACCTGGAGACCCAGCAAGATGTGTTTGGCCCCCGAGTGGGAGGTCAGGGAGTCCCTTTGCTGGGGACTGCACCCTAAACACAAGCCCCACAGGTACTGACGAGCCCAGGCCTGAGAAGAGACTGGAGTTTCCCAACACCGGAGTTGGGGATTCCTTCTCTGAGCAGCATCCAGGTCCCTGAGGACTCACTTGCCCTGGGTGCCCACCCACAGCCCCTGGGATACAGGCCCTTGGGGACACGGGCTGGGGGGAAGTTGGCTCTCACCTGGTTGCATAGACAGCAGAAGCCGGCCATGCGCACCTCGTTATCCAGAAATGAACAGATGCTGGGTGCCATGAGCAGCCTGTATCCCAAGGGTGAGGTAACATGGGTGCCGTGTGCTGCCTGTACCCTGGGGGAGGTGAAATGGGCGCTGTGTGCTGCCAGTACCCTGGAGGAGGTGACGTGGGAGCTGTGTGCTGCCTGTACCATAAGGATGGTGAAATGGGGACTGTGTGCCACCTGCACCCAGGGTGAAGTGACATGGGTGCCGAGTGCCGCCTGTACCCTGGGGGAGCTGTCATGGGTGCAATGTGCTGCTTGTACCCGGGGTGAGGTGACATGGGGGCCGTGTGCATCCTCTACCTCAGGGGGGAGATGACACAGGGGGCATGTTCTGCCTGTACTCTGGGGGGAGATTACATCAGGGCTGTGACCAGCCTGTACTCATTGTGGAAGGTGACCTAGGGCTGTGAGCAGCCTGTATCCAGGCATAGGGGGTACTTATGTTGGTGGGAGGTTGTGATGAAGTGGGAATTGTCTGTAATATTTTTATGAAGCCGATGCGTGCCTCAGTTTCCCCCATATGTAGTAGTCGTACCCAGTGGTGGGAGGATAGGACTGTTTGCTCTCAGGGCAGGCTAAGACAATGGGTATGAAATGTGGCCCATCTGTCTGAGTCATTGGAAAAGGATGGGCCGCAGGCAACCCCATATCAGTGGAGAATCTGAGAAGACAACGGCAAAGCTAGTCACCAGCTCATGGACACCTAGCAACCAATGACCCGGGGGAGATGGATTTCCCAGCTCTCAGCAGGGGAGCAGACCACAGACCCCAGCTCGAGAACAAAGGGCTGGGAAGGGGCATGGGGGGGATCAGAGGTGTCTGCAGGAAGGAATCGGGGCTCTCACCTGGGAACTGACCAAGGAGATCAGTTGGAGAGAGACAGAGCTTGAGCAAGGGGGTTCACCACAGCACGACTGGGCTCTGGGCTGGCCAGGATGGACTATGCTTTACCCTTCCTTCCTTGGTGCTACCCTGAGGCCTTCCTATGCTGTGCCCAGCTGACTAATAAACCCGACTGTGTCGACAGTGCTGGGTGAGTGTCCCTGCCACTGCAGGGCGAGGTGCATTGATCCCTGCAGAGTGGACAAGTCTCCATCGGGGTGTGTCTCAGTTGGACTCGCTAAGCGGAGCTCATGGGGTGCAGCAGGGGGGCTGCAGGCCCAGAGGTCCAGTCTGAGGAGGTGGTGAAGCTGCATGGCTGACCCTGGGGGAAGAGTGAGATCCCCCAGGGGTCTGGCACACTGAGGGGTTCCTCCTAGACACTGTTCCACAGCTGGGGCGGTGCACCGATCCTGTGGATCTGTGACAGGTGACATGGGGGGTCATGTTCAGCTGGTACCTCAGCATTGTGGTGACACTGGGGTTGTGTATAGCCTGTTGTCACAGAGTCAGAGGATGGGTGCTATGTCCCCCACTGTGGAACAGTCTCTAGGAGGAACCCCTCAGTGTGCCAGACCCCCAAGGGCTCTCTTTTCCCAGGATAGGCCATGCAGCCTCACCCCCTGCAAGACTGAACCTCTAGGGTTTCACATCAAGAACTCTGCTCAGCGAGTCCAGCCGAGACAGACGCCTGGAGAGACCTGTCTCTCTGCAGGGTCAATGTCCCTCGCCCAGCATTGCAGTGACACTCCCACAGTGCTGTCAATCAGCCAGCTGGACCCAGCACAGGATGGCCTTAGGGTAGCACAAAGAGGAAGGTTAAAGCCTCGTCCAGTGGTTCCCAAGATTTTTTCTGCCAAGGACTCCTTTGGTATCTGCCTAATTGTCCCAGGCCCCTTTCTTGTCTGGTACTACCGGAACGTCCCCGCAGCGTGGGATGGCCCCCGCCAGCAGGACCGCTCATGCACAGAGAGGGAGAGTCACGGAGTGCAGAGGATGCTCTTTCGTTCTGAAACCGGCTCAATGCAGCAAAGGTGCAGGAACGCTGTTTCAGCCCGGGCTCAAGGACAGACCCATAGTCCATGGCAGTCCCCACTTTGGGAACCACTTTCACAGTCCATTCTGGTCAGGCCAGAGCAATTCACCAGCCAAGCTGGAGTGAGTTCTATTTTCAGGCTCTGTGTCTCCCTGCCACCCTTCCTTAGTCAGTTCCCAGCCGTGAGAGCCCCAAATTTCCTCCAGAGCCCACCCTGATGGCTCGTAGCCTGCCCTCAGAGCAAATGTAATCCCTCTCCCCCCACTGGATAGCCATGTGAAATACAGGAGGAAACTGAGGCGCGCATAGGATTAATAACAAAAATCTCAACTTTGTCACACCTGTACCTTAGGGGGAGGTGGAGTGGGCACCTGTGCAGCCCATACCCCGGGCAGGAGGCTCCATGAGGACCGTGCCCAGCCTGTACCCTGGGCGGGAGGCACTGCGGGGGCCATGCTCAGCCCATACCCCGGGCGAGAAGCACTGCAAGGGCCGTGTCCAGCCCGTACCCCGGGTGGGAGGTGCCGTGGGGGCCGTGCCTGGCCCGTACCCTGGGCAGGAGGCTCTGCGGGGGCCGTGCCTGGCCTGTACTCCGGGCAAGAGGTGCTGCGGGGGCCGTGCCTAGCCTGTACCCTGGGTGGGAGGCTCCACGGGGACTATGCGTGGCCTGTATCCCAGGCAGGAGGCTCTGCGGGGGCTGTGCCTGGCCTGTACTCCGGGCAAGAAGCGCTGCGGGGGCCATGCCTAGCCTGTACCCCGGGTGGGAGGCTCCACAGGGGCTGTGCGTGGCTTGTATCCCAGGCAGGAGGCAGCGTGGGGGCCGTGCCTATCCTGTACCCCGGGTGGGAGGCAGCGTGGGGGCCATGCCCGGCCCATACCCTAGGCAGGAGGCTCCACGGGGGCCATACCCACCCCATACCCCTGGCAGGCGGCAGTGTGGGGGCCATGCCCAGCCCATACCCTGGGCGGGAGCTGCCGTGGGGCCTGTGCCTGTCCCATACCCCAGGCAGGAGGCTCCGTGGGGGCCATGCCCAGCCCCAACCCTGGGCAGAAGGCTCCACGGGAGCTATACCCAGCCCATACCATGGGCAGGAAGCGCCGCGGGGGCCGTGCCTGGCCCGTACCATGGGCGGGAGGCAGTGTGGAGGTCTTGCCCGGCCTGTACTCTGGAGAGTGGGGGTGATGCTGAGTCCGTATGTAATTCTCTGGGAATGGGGCCCATCAGGATTTGTGAGATCCTTGCAGAGTGGGACAGGTTACCCTGGTGTCTGTGCTGCCTGGGGACTGGCTTTGCCCCAGAGATTCTAGCCATGCTACAGGCAGTTCCAGCTGCGCAGAGCACATTGTCCCAGGCTGGCTGGAGCCTTCCACTGCCTCTTGGCTGTTACTCCCCTTCTGCTCTGGAGCTGGGTGCTGGGGCTGTCACCCTCCTGCTGCCACTGGCAGGGTCGCCCAGAGGATTCAGGGAGCCTGGGGCAAAGCGGGGAGCGGACATACTCACTGGGTGGCGCTCCGAGTCTGTGGTGGCGGTGGCGGCGGGTCCTTCAGTCGCTCCGCGTCTTCGGCAGCACTGAAGGACCCGCCGCCGAAATGCCGCCAAAGACCCGGAGCGACTGAAGGGCCCCCTGCCGCCGAAATGCCACCGAAGACCCGGACCGCCGCAGGGTAAGTAAAAAGGCGCCTCTAGCCATGAAAGGGATTCTCGGCCAAGGCTCGTGGGGGCCCTGCGGGGCCCGGGGCCTGGGGCAAATTGCCCCACTTGCCCCCCCAGGGGCTGTGAAGAGTGGGTTTCTGGCTTAGTGCTCTATGAGTGCTTGCAGGTTAGAGCAAATGGCTGCAAAGCTGCCCATGGTAGTCACATCCCCAGGGTCTGGAGCAGCTGTGCCAAGGGGCAACATCCTGGGAGGCAGCTGCTGCATGGCTGGGGACCTTTCATAGGGCTTAGGATGAGCAGAGCAGAGCTGGACCCATCTGCGATGCAGCTTCCCAATCAGCAGGATGGGGCAGGGCAGGGCCCCGGACGAAGAGCCGGCAGGGCACAGATGTCACTCAGGCTCTGGCTCAACATGGCCTAAAGGTTGCTACTGGGCACAGCCCATGGAAGGAGCCTGTGCCTCTGGTGTGTGTGTGTCAGATCTGTGTGCATCGACCCCTATGCTACCACCATGCCTTGCTTCTGGCTGCACCTGCAGCTAGCACCACACACTGCTGGGAGCAAGAGCTGCCTGGGAGTGCCTTGCTATAAGGCCTCCCTCATGCTTTGTGTAGGGGAGTTTCTGCCCTGCGCCCCCGGCAGGGTCCCCATTTGCCTGTTGCTGTGCCCCTGCATTGGCCTGGGAGCTGCGTGGGGATTTTTTTAACTACCGAAGCCCTGGCTGTTTGCGCGGCCGGCTGGCAATCCAAGTGGCTCTGATTGATATTCCCAGCACTGCCTCTCCTGGGCTCTGCTGCAGAGCTGCTCCTTGCTATTCACAGTCCTTCTGGAACCAGGCCAGGAGCTGAGCCTGGCTAATCATTCACCCGATTACTGGGGCAAAACTGGATTCAGCCGCCCTCTGCTTGGGTGTGTTCATGGGCCTTTCTGTCACTAGCCAGGCTTCTGTGGAAGGGTGGGTATCAGTGCCCAAGATGCCATGGGGCAGGCGGGGATGGAGGGCAGAGTGTTGCGGGGCAGGAGGAGGTGGAAGGCAGGGTGCTGTCGGGCAGGAGGAGGTGGAAGACGGTACTGTGGAGAAGGCGGGGTTGGAGGGGAAGGTGCTGTGGGGCAGGAGGGGGTGGAGGGAAAATTGTTCTGGGGTGGGGCTGTGCTTGAGACGTGTGGCAGCTGTGTCCCTGTGGGCAGCTGTGTTGTGTCAGAGTGGGGCTGGCCAGTGCCTGGGTTCTCCCCATGAACAGTAGGCGGAACGTACCAAGAGGCGTGTGTTGGTCTCGTGTCAGTTACAGCTAGGGCTGGTCTCTGGCAGTAGGGGTTACTTGCTCCTGTAGTAGGGGGGATGGAGTGTGAGGCACCCCTGCCCCCTGAGAACCATGGGGTGAGTGCCAGGTTTCCCTGGGTGGAAGGAGTATTTGGGGTGTGACTGCAACTCACGTGAGGACCTTGGGGAGCCTGTTGCTGGGATTACACCCAGTGATGCCAGGAGATGAGTGTTTCCTGGGGCTATATGGGGTGGGAGCTCCTGGCTGTGCCGTGGGGGTCAGTCTGCCAGGGAACACAGCGCTGGGCAGCTGGGAGGGAGGTGGGAATTTGTGCAGCAAATTCTGTCTGCGGATCCCACTCGTGGTATGTGCGCCTCATGTACGAGGTTGAGATCTCTTGACCTGCATGTCTATTGGGGCCATGCATGTCCTTGAGCCGCCCCACACCTGAGGGCACATAGGGTAGGGCAGCCCTGCCCACCTGTAGTAGTGAGATGTCTTTCTGCTGCCCCGTAACACCCTTCCATCCAGTCAGCTAGTGTGTATTTGACTGGCTAGGGGAACTGAGTAGCACGTTCCTGCCCTGTTGGCATCACTGTTGATAGTTTTCTTTCTTTAAAATCTCTGCCATTCCCCTAACTACACTAAGCACTGAGGCACCTTCCTGCCCAATCACCCAGCCTAAACCCTTGGTCCTCAAGCCATGTCCAGCGTGTGATGGACTTATCCTATTAACCAGTGGACATGGCCAGTGTCTCTTCTCTTTGGGCGAAAGCCACATTCCAGACTGGGGCTGTGTGCGCTGGTCACAGCTCCAGAGATATCCAGCTAAAGCTCTGCCTATTGGAGAGATCCATGAGAGGAGTATCAGACTGGGGAGATGTTCCTCTGACTCCACAAAAGCACTTTTCTCCCAAAGATCCCACTCCTTCAGGGCCCCTGTAAGTAGGGATTCTTCCCTGAAGGCTTCCGATGCGAGTACCAAGAACAGGCCTGCATCCCCTTCAGGTAGTCATCCTCAGTTCTCCAAACTGAGTCCCACGCTGGCTGGGAGCTCAATGCCAAAGCACAGTACCATCTCCACCTCATCAGTGCAGGGCAGATCTGAGCACTTCTCTACGGGCGACTCATGGCACCTATCCTCTTTCCCTGAAGGGAGATCGAAGAAACTGAAAGTGATGGGCCTTCTAACTCTTCTAAACCCAAGTCCTGAGGCCTGCTCACCCTGGTGGAGCTGACTCTGCCTCGCCTGGTTCCGAGTTGGACCAAGTCTATTCTGTCACTGACACCCTTGTTACTGAGCTCGGTATTAGTACTGACAGATCTTTACCATCTCCTGACAATGAGTCCCCAGCACTGACCTCGGTACCAGTGCCTCTGACACCAATGAGAATTAAACCCTTGCTACTGGTAGGCTCCTATCCTAGCACTGAGAGAACAGGCTTACTCCTCCTACTCCCCTGGCCCCTCTTCCTCTCCAGAATCAAGCTGAGCCCCTTCTCTAGACATTCATTCCCCTCCACTTCCTAGGCAGTCTCTGAATACAGCTACTCCCAGATCACTACCAGCAGACTTTAGGGGTCCCAGAGTTCCTAAATACCCCTGAGATGTCCTGATGTCCCTTAGCAGATGTCTCCTCGGGCCTTAGCATCTTCTTAGCCCTGTCCCTTTAGCTTCCCATCTTAGCCGTATTGGCATTCGGGGTCCCTGGTCTAGACCCTCTAGAAACTGATCTCCCTCTCACATTGCCCACAAATGACTATATTCCCTTCACCAGTTAGGTGCCAACTAGCCCACTAGAATGAGAGAGAGAACAACATTAGGAGACAGAGGCTCAAGAGGAAGCATCATTAGATAATGGTTCTCTCCTACAAATCTGTCTTCCTCTTTGCAGGATGAGGTGGTGATGTGCACTCTAGTACCACTCCTGCAACTTCAGTCCTTCCAGGAGTTACTGGGTAGGATGCAGACACTTAATCAAGCTCAGTTTTGATACAAGTTAGTTTCCCCCACCCCCCACCCTGCTGCTCCCCTTGGAAGGCTGTTCCAGAACTTCACTGTCTTTGATAGTTAAAAGCCTTCATCTAATTTCAACTCTAAACTTGTTGATGACCAGTTTATATCCAATTGTTCATGTGTCCACATTGGCACTTAACTTAAATAACGTTTTTCTCACCTGGGGTATTTATCCCTCTGATGTACTTATAGAGAGCAGTCATATCTCCCCCCAGCCTTAGTTTGGTTAGGCTAAACAAGCCAAGCTCCTTCAGTCTCCTCTCATAAGGTATGTTTTCCATTCCTCTGATCATCCTAGTAGCCCTTTTCTGCACCTGTTCGAGTTTGAATTAATCTTTCTTAAATATGGGAAACCAGAATTGCAGTGTTCCAGATGAGGTCTCACCAGTGCCTTGTATAATGGTACTGTATATTTCTCTATTGGAAATACCTCACTTGATGCATCCTAGGACTGCATTAGACTTTTTCCTGGCCACAGCACATTGGTGGCTTATAGTCATCCTGTGATCAACCAGTACACCCAGGTCTTTCTCCTCCTCTGTTGCTTCCAACTGATACATCTCCAGCTTAAAGCAGAAATTCTTGTTGTTGGTCCCTAAGTGCAAGACCTTGCAGTTTGCACTATAAAATTTCATCCCATTTCTATTTTTCCAGTTTTCAAGGTCATCCAAATCTTCTTATATGATATTCTGGTCCTCCTCCATATTGGCAATACCTCCCAACTTTGTGTCATTCACAAATTTTATTAGCACACTCCCACTTTTTATGCCAAAGTCATTAATGAAAATATTAAATAAGATTAGTCCCAAGACTGATCCCTGAGGAACTCCACTAGTAACCTCCCTCCAGCCTGACAGCATGACCCGTTGTAGTCTCGCCTTTAACCAGTTCCTTATCCATCTTTCAATTCTTGGATTAATCCCCATCTTCTCCAATTCCACTAATAATTTCCCATGTGGAACTATATGAAATGCCTTACTGTAATCCAGGTAGATTAGATCTACTGCATTTCCTTGTCTAGAAAATAGGTTATCTTCTCAAAACAAACAAACAAACAAACCAAAAACCATCAATCAGGCTGGCTTTGCACGATCTATCTTCTGTAAAACCATATTGTATTTTATCCCAATTACTGTTTACCTTAGCTATTTCTCTTTCAGAATTTGTTCCAAAACCTTGTATACAATGAGGCCAAACTAATGGGCCTGTAGTTTCCTGGCTAACTTTTTTTCTTTCTTTCTTAAAAATAGGTACTATATTAACAATTCTCCAGTCATAGGGTATGACCCCTGAGTTTATGGATTCATTACAAATCTTTGCTATTTTGGTCTTGCAATTTCATGTGACAGTTCCTTTAATAATCTTGGATGGAGATTATCTGGGGCCCAAAATTTGGTCCCATTAAGCTGTTTGAATTTGACTTTCACCTTGGTTGTGGTAATTTCCTCTTCCATGTCCTCATTCCCATTAGCCACCCTGCCACTACCCCATAGATTCTCATTCCCATTATTAAAAACTGGAGAAAAGTGTTCATTTAGGTGTAGGGCCATGCCTAGATTATTTTTAATCTTCACCCCTTCCGCAGTGTTTAGCCATCCCACTTCTTCTTTCCTTGTTTTCTTTTTATTTATATGGTGAAAGAACCTTTTACGGTTGGTTTTAATTTCCTTTGCAAAGTCCAACTCTGCTTGGTAGTTCTCACTTTAACCCTACACTTTCTGATCTCCAAGAGGTAGTTTTCCTTGCTGATCCAGCCCATCTTCCATTTCTTGTAGGCTTTCTGCTTTCTCTTAATTACCTGGTTGAGATGCTTGTTTATCCAGCTTGGTTTGCAACCCTTCCCTACCAATGTTTTCCCCTTGCTTGGGATACAGGCTTCAGATAGCTTCTGCATTTTGACTTAATGTAATTCCAAGCCTCCCCCACATTAAGATCCTTGAGTTCTTCAGTTCAGTCCATTTCCCTAACTCATTCCCTTAATGTTTTAAAGTCTACCGTTTTGAAATCAAGGACCTTAGTGGCAGATCTATTTTTGTTTATTTTGTTTAAACTGAATTAACTCATGATCACTCAAACCAAGGCTGTCCTCTACAACCAGTTCTTCTATGAGCTCCTCACTATTTAGCAATACTAAATCTAAAATGGCATCACCTCTTGTTGACTCCTTAGAGAAGAAAGTCTGCCAGCAATCACATCCAGGAATATCTGGGCCCTACCATTATTAGTAGCACTTGTCCTCTAATCTATATCTGGGAAATTAAAGTGTCCCATAATCACACAATTCCCACTAGTATTTATTTCATTAAAAATATTAAAGAGGTCTCTACCAATATCCAAATTGGATCCTGGGGGTCTGTTAGGGTTACCATATTTG
>NW_020665189.1:1404247-1467878 GCF_002925995.2 Terrapene triunguis | reverse complement strand
CCGGCGGCCCGGCCCCCGGCCGCCCAGCGCCCCGGGCCAGCCCCCGGCCCAGCGGCGCCGGATTTTCCCGGACATGTTCGGCTTTTTGGGATTTCCCCCCAGACGGGGATTTGAATCCCCAAAAGCCGGACATGTCCGGGAAAATCCGGACGTATGGTAACCCTAGGTCTGTAGCATACTCCAAACGCCATCCCAATGGAGCCTCTGTTAGCTTTCTTCCTCAAAGTGATTTTGATCCTAACAGATTCTATTTTATTCATTCCATCACTTCTAATATCTTTGCAGTCTATCTCATCATTATTATACAATGCTACTCCACCACCTTTGCCTTTATTTCTGTCTTTGCTGAACAGCACATACCCTTCAATCCCTGTATTCCAGTCATGACTGCTATTCCACCATATTTCTGTTATCCCCATGATATCTGATTTCACTTCCTGCACCAGTAGTTCTAGTTCCTCCATTTTGTAACCCAAGCTCCTTGCACTGGAATATAGACATCTTAATACAGTTGTTGCTTGGCTTCACCAAGATTCCTCACTTGATTCGGTACAGTCATTCTACTGCCAGTATCACCGACCTGCCTGTTAGTGCCAATACCAATGACACTATTTCCTCTTGATGTCCATTCTCCTACCCTCTAGTATTCCTTTCTCTGTTCCTGTGTCCTCTCTTACTTGATTTTCCTCCTGCTCAGTATTAGAATCAGGAGCGGAGATCACATGAACATCTCTCAATGGTCTCTCCTGAGTTCCTAGTTTAAATCTCTTTTAATCAGTTGTGCCAACCTCCATCCCAGAAGTCTGTTTCCCTCTTTACTCAGGTGGAGTCCATCTCATGACAACAGTCCTCTGTCCATGAATGCCTCCCAGTGGTCAAACATCCCAAAGTCCCCCTTATCGTACCACGGCCTGAGCCATCTGTTGATCATCATAGGTAGAATCCCACTGAAGATCGCCTGAGCCTCCTTTTCTTTAAGCATCTTCCCAAGGATGGCACAGTCTCCCTGGATGTGTTCCCATAAGAATCTAGCAGTATCATTTGCTACCACATGAAAGTGGGTTCTTTCCTGCTCCCATTAGGATCCTCTTCAGCCTCAGGTCTACATCCCGTATCTTAGTTCCTGGCAGATAGCACACCCTTCTGTTCTCCAGCTCAGCTCAACCAGCCTTCCTCCTGTTCTTTCTGGATGCAAGTTCTCTTGTCTTCTATTCTCACTTACAATCTTCTGTGAGTTATCCTCCATCCTGCTGGGGCTCTGAACTCTGGCTATCTCCATTGACTCTTCCCCTTTTCTTGTAGGACTAGCTGCTCTTCTCTTCTTCCTTTCCCTCCCACCTTCTGTTACTGCCTGCTGTGCCCCTTCATTTTCCAGCTGAGCAAACCTGTTCTTCAGCTCTATTTATCCTTCACTAGCTGGTCTTTTCTTCTGCTTGTTCTTATAGTCACTGGCCACTTTCCTCATCTAGCAGTTCTCCAGTCCAGCTTGCATCTGCAAGTCTTGAGTTTTCCATTCAGCCTCCTTTCACCTTCCCTCCATCATCTGGTCAAATCCACCTCAAAACTCAGCCGTAGTTTCTACCTGCATCTCCAAACCTCAGATCTTCTTTTCCATCAGATCTATCAGGCAGCACTTCATAAAAATCTTTCAGGTACCTGCTCCAGATAATGTACATCCTGCAGCTTCCACATCCAGTCATCTTCACTGTCTTTTCCATTCCTGGGGTCAATACCAGTGCTGTCTTTGTAGCTTTAATAGCCTTCGCTCCTAAGCTCCTGTCAAGAAAAAACAAAAACAATAAACAAAACCCCACATGCTCCTTCCCACAAACTCCCCTGTTTTCAGCTCTGTTTTCTGGCTCCTGTGGTGCTGTCCAACTGACACCAAGGCCTGGTAGAGACTTATCCACTGCAGGACTCAATGCACCTCGCCCAGCATTGACAGTGACACTCACCCAGCTCTGTCAACATAGTCGGACTTATTAGTCAACTGGACACAGCACAGGAAGTCTTTAAGGTTAGCACAGAGAAAGGAAAGTTAAAGCATAGCCCAAGTCCATCCTGGCCAGCCCAGAGCCCAGCCATGCTATGGTGAACCCCATTGCTCAAGCTTTGTCTCTCTCCGACTGACCTCCTTAGTCAGTTCCCAGGTGACAGCCCCGACTCCTTCCTGCAGCCACCTCCTCACCCCTTCCAAGCCCTTTGTTCTTGAGCTGGGGTCTGTGCTCAGCTCCCCTGCTGAGAGGTGGGGAAATCCATCTCTCCCTGGACCATTAGTTGCTAAGTGTCCATGACCTGGTGACTTTGCCGTTGTCTTCTCGGATTCTCAGCCAGTCCTTTCCCAATGACCCATTCAAATTCAGACAGCTAGTGCCATTCATACCTATGTGCCATAGCCTGCCCTGAGAGCAAACAGTCCTTTGCCACCCATTGGGTAACAATGAAGCATATAGGTAAAACTGAGGTACACATAGGGATCATAAAAATAGTCCTGAAAATTCCCATTTAATCACAGCTACCACTTACCTGACATCATCTTCCAAACAGCAGGCACCATAGGCTATTGGAGATTATTACCAAAGTCATTCCATATAGTTCCAGCATTTGCTCCTCTCTCACTCCCTCTTCAAGGACCCATCTCATGAGAAACAACTGAGGGAAGAAGGTGGACTCCTTACTTTATCTAGGAGTGAGTAAGAAGGACCGTAGAAGTGTAGAGGGAAGGGTTTCTATTCCTGTTTCGGTACGCATCCTGCCCTGGGCCTGATACAACTAAACAAATTCACACCCCCAGTCCAAATCAGAATGGTGACACTAGCCTCCAGCATCTCTGCCCTAGAAGCTTAGGATTGGCTTGCAGTTTTCAACACTTAGTCCTGGAGGCTTAGTTTCATGTAGTGAGGATTCTGGTGCACAGTAGGACATGGCCATGACAGTACAGATCCACGAATGGTCACAAAATGCCCACCAGTTGTGGTGGCCCATCTGAGATGGCAAGGAATACACATCTACCTTGGACAACTGGCTTCTGAGAGGGAGAATCCCCTCCAAAAATATCCAGCACCCTCAACATCCCATGCTCCCAGCCCATCTATGGAATTTATAGAGGCCCTTCTAGATTCCAAGTCAGCAGAGCGGTACCTCTCTCTAGACAGGTTTCAGATCATCACATGCATGACTTCCATTACAACAAGAGCCTGTCTCAAACTCTGAGGTCACATGGCGCTATGCTTATGTGACGCCTCCTGCTAGACTCCACCTCCCCATATCCAAGACTGGCTGATCTGTTTACAAACCCAACAAATATCTTATGGACCCTCTCTTCAAGTCCTGACTCCTCCTTGCACTGGTGGGCAAAACCGCACATGGTCCCCAGAGGGGTCCCATTCTGCACCTCTCCTCGACAACAGGTTGGTGAGGCCCATCTAAACCACCTACAGATTCAAGGTATGCAGTCCCGGAAAGAGTCCTCATTGTCAGTGTGCTGAACTCCAAGTAATTAGACCAGCCCGCATAGCCTTTCTGGTGCTCCTTCAGGGACCACAATACAGATCCTTAGAGATCACACCTCCACAATGTAGTATATCAACAGCCAGGCGTGCCTGCTCATCCCCACTGTGGCAGGAAGTGATCTAGCCTGGACTTGGTGACATTCTCACATGATAACTCCCCTATGGTCCTTCATCTATCAGGAACAAACAGCAATTGGGCAGGTCACCTGAGCACACAGATCTCAGCCAAATACAAGTGGTTGCTGAAGGATTCTGTTCTTGAGCCTGTATTCTGCAGACGGGGCTGTCCTGTCATAAACCTGTTTGTCAGCAACAAAAATAACAAGTGCTCTTCTTCCAGAGCAGGTACCTACCCACTATCCCTCCAGGATGCATTCATCCCTCATCCATGTGGGAGCTAAAGTCTGAAAGTCTCCTTTATGCCTTCTCCCCCATCCCGCAGATTGCTCTTCCAGGATTAAGGACAAATTCTCCACGCAGACCCCACATATCTACTCTTGGCAGTTTGGAAGTTGACTGTTTGAGTAAAACAGACAAGGACTGTTCCAGAGAGATCCCAGAGATCCTCATTCAGAGCAGGAAGCCTTTTACCCCTCTCCAAGATCAGTCTACAGATCCAAGTGGAAAAGATTTTCCATTTGGGCTTCACAACGAGGTCTCGATCCATTGCAAGCTCCTGTTCCCAAGAGTCTGGATTACATCCTCCAGCTCAGGGCCTCACCGCTATCATGGTCTAACTAGCAGCTTGTTTCAGCATGCCACACACCTGTTCAAACCTACACCAGTGTTCTCTCACCCCTGTTTCAGAATTTCAAAAAGGACTGGTCTGTGCTAATCCCCTGAGTCAGGAGCCTCCCCTGTCCTGGGACCTTAATGTTCTTATGGGCCTTACAGAACCCCCTGCTTTCCCAAGTGCTCTCTGCAATATCTCACTCTCAAACCGCCTTCTGGTGTTGGTCACTTCAGCCAGAGCTCCACCCTATGTTGCCTTCTACAGGGATGGGGCGGTGCTGAGATCTTCACCCTAAATTCCTTACCAATGGTGTGTCTGATTTTTCACTGAAACCAAATAATTTGCTGCCCCATTTTCTTCTTCAAACCTCATTCAAACCTGGGAGGAACCAACCTCCACCCTCTAGTTGTCTAGAGCCATCCTTTATTATTCAGACAGAGCAAAGCCCTTCACGAAATCACTCTGTTTATTTGTGGTGCTGGGGCAGACTGCAGAAGGCCAGGCCATCTTTTCCTAGAGATTATTCAAGCAGATCACCCAGTATCACAATCTGTTATCCACTGCAGCTATACTAGAGGGATAGCTCAGTGGTTTGGCCATTGGCCTGCTAATTGCAGGGCTGTGAGTTTAATCCTTGAGGGGGCCATTTAGGGATCTGGGGCAAAAATCTGTCAGGAATGGTACTTGGTCCTGCTGTGAAGACAGGGGACTGGATTCAAGGTCCGTTCTATGATTCCTTCCTTCAGGCATGAAGGCCTACCCAACTAAAAGTCTAGCAACCTCATCAGCATGTGTAAGAAATACTGTGGTATCAAAGAGCTGTGGGGCAGCCACTTGGAGTTCAGTGCATACCTGTACCAAGCATAATACCTTGGGTTTGGTAACTGGCTCAGAGGCCAGACTCAGGAGAACAGTTCTGCAATCCTTTATCTAGCTGTAGCTAGGACTCCTCAGTCCTGCCTGTTAATCTGGGAACTGCTAACTAGTGGGATCAAGATGGACAAAGACTGTTTAAAAAAGAACAACTGCTGCCCTAATAGTAACTGTAGTTCTTCAAGATGTTTTGTCCATGTGGATTCCGAACCCCACCTTCCATCCCTGCTCCTTTGCTATCTGGCTCTGCTGGGATTCTGAATTTGCGATGGAAGTGAGAAGCAATCAAGACCACTCTGTCCTATGTACCCTTTGGTGGGGGGCATGAGGACATGCAGGACACAGGTGCGGTCCACCCAGATACTGCTGGTTGAGAGATTCTTACCTTGCACACATGAGGTGCTTGCACACCAGGAGTGGGATCCAATCAGGGCCGGTGCAACCACTAGGCAAACTAGGCAGCCGCCTAGGGCACCAAGATTTGGGGGTGCCGCCGCCAATCAAGACGCTGGCTGCAGATCGCAGACTGTAGGGAGATAGGACGTATATGATAATAACCACGCTCCCAATGAATTGCTCTTCGGCCATTTAGAAAGCCAGCGAAGTCCTTTGATTGTGAATGGATACAGATAGGTACATTTCCACAGTAATAGATCCTTTGTCTTGTAGATTGCACAGCAGCCAGAAGGAGAGTGGAGCAGCTTGTGGCGGGAAGTGTAAGACCCCTGCTGGGGCTGAGCTGTGTGCTGTCAGTGCGGTGCAGCTGGGGCCAGCTTGCATGGCATGCTCGGAGAGCGGGCTGCAGGATTTGCAGGCAGAGGAGGCTCTGCTGCTCCCTGGGGAGAGAAGGGAGTGACGCCGCGGCTGGCAGCTCTGTGGGCTCGCTCTCTCGTGTGGAGGGGCGGCTAAGCCGCTTTAACCCACCTCCCTGCGCCCCAGCTTTCTACCCTCCCGACCCTGCTTTGGCGTGAGGGCTGCGCACTCTCTGCCTCACAGTCCTGCCTGCCCCACGCCCCCCTGCTGGAGCGAGAGCCCAGCATTCAACTTCCCAGCCCGGGGACAGGACGGACTTGTGAAGGCAAAGCAGGCGACATGCTCCCATTGCCTTGTTGCAATTGCACTTGGCCTGCTGCTGCATGCCAGGGACTGGAGAGGAGAACGCCCATTTCACCTTGCGGCTCTTTGAATCCTACCCCGCCCGCCGCACCCTGGCCAAACCCAGATCGCGCCATCTCCCCCGTTCTGCTCCCCTTCCCCTCCCCAGCCAAACCCGATCCTCCCAGTGACCGAACCTGGTCTGCTCCCCTTCCCCTCCCCACCTAACCCGTACCCCACTGACTCAACCCGGTCTGCTCCCCTTGCACTCCCCAGCCAAATCCAATCCTCTCAGTGACCGAACCTGGTCTGCTCCCCTTGCACTCCCCAGCCAAACCCAAACCCCCACTGACCGAACCCAGTCTGCTTCCCTTCCCCACCAAACCCGATCCCCCAGTATGACAGAGTATCCGCCATTCTAATGTTATAAAAATAACAAGGAGTCCGGTGGCACCTTAAAGACTAACACATTTATTTAGGCACAAGCTTTCCTGGGTAAAAAACCTCACTTCTTCAGATGCATGGAGTGAAAGTTACAGATGCTGGAATGACACATGATGAGAAGGGAGTTACCTCACAAGTGGAGAACCAGTGTTGACAGGGGCAATTCAATCAGGGTGGATGTAGTCCACTCCCAATAATTGATGAAGAGGTGTCAATTCCAGGAGAGGCAAAGCTGCTTCTGTTATGAGCCAGCCACTCCCAGTCCCTATTCAAGCCCAAACTGATGGTGTTAAATTTGCAAATGAATTTTAGTTCTGCTGTTTCTCTTTGAAGTCTGTTTCTGAAGTTTTTGTTCAAGAATAGTGACTTTTAAATCTATTATAGAATGTCCAGGGAGACTGAAGTGTTCACCTACTGGCTTTTGTATGTTACCATTCCTGATGTCCGATTTGTGTTCATTTATTCTTTTATGTAGGGACTGTCCGGTTTGGCCAATGTACATGGCAGAGGGGCATTGCTGGCACATGATGACATATATAACATTAGTGGATGTGTAGGTGAATGAGCCCTTGATGGTGTGGCTGATGTGGTTGGATCCTCCGATGGTGTCGCCAGAGTAGATATGGGGACAGAGTAGGCAACAAGGTTTGCTACAGGGATTGGTTCCTGGGTTAGTGTTTCTGTGGTGTGGTGTGTAGTTGCTGGCGGACTCCTTGTTGTTTTTGTGGATACAGACTAACATGGTTACCCCCTGATACTTGACACCATGCAAGGCTCTAATTTTATAAATTTTATTAATAACAATAATTGGATATTATAAAGGTAGAATAAAATGTAGTAGATTTTGATATGAAAGAATGAAGGACGGAAGTGACAGTGTATTGTGTATAATGTATGTGATTTATTTTAAGATCAATGCTATGTTGTGCAAAGTGAAAACAATAACAATGTCAACACTGTCAGGTTATTCATTTATTTTTATTAAATATGTAGACTAAATAATGAAATTAATAAATTTTCAGGCCAAATGTGTATTAATTCTAATGAACAATGCCATATTATGCAGTATTCATTTTTGAAAGTTTATAATAAGCAATGCTCCGGGGGGAGGGGAGGGAATGGGGGGCGGAGGGGCACAAGGTGGAAGTTTCGCCTAGGGTGCAAAATATCCTTGCACTGGCCCTGGATCCAATGGACAAAGCTAATGCTGAGGAGGGGAGGATGTGTTCTGGGTATGACGTGGAGGAGGGGAGGGGAATTGCCAATCATGCTGAAAGGAGGGCGGGTGTTAAAAAGGCTGTGAGTAGGGATCACTGCCAGGAGTAGTGGGGGGCATGTGTGAGTGTTCTGCAGACACACCATTCCAATGCCCGGGCGTGTACTCATGGACCAGATGCATCTTCTAGTGTGTTCTCACCAGCATGTGTTTTCCTAGGATTAGTGACAGGGGTGTCTGGGAGGAGGGACTGTGGAGTGATTGCCAGTCCCACAGAGGGTGTGAGTGTGTACCTATGGCATTGGGGACCGCCTGCCCAATGTTGGGGAAGCTGCCTCTCCTGCCGGCTAGGGCTGTCTGGGGCAGCACACCACAGTACTGCTACATCTTGCCTTGGGGCTGAGGATCTGGATCACACCCCAGGTTTTCCCTAATTACTTTTTTTCCACTTTGCCCTTCTCAGCAGCTCCCTCTTGGGCCACTCTACGTTCCCTTTGGTGAGCTGTCCAGTCCCTTTGTCTCCAAGCTGCCACCTCATGCCTTCTCCCTGCTCTGCCTGCGGCATCCCTGCTCTCTGAGATGAGGGGCTTGGACTCTGGCCTGCCAGGTGGCAGAATCAATATGTGACATGGCCAAAGGGAGAGTCGGAGTCCAAGGCCATGGAACAGGGGCACTGACCCACGTGCACTCAAACACACTGGAGCCCCCAGCCCAAGCTTCTCCACCTGGCTGAAGACACCAGCAAAGGGGGAGGCAGCATGGCGTGAGCCCCCAGGCTAGATGAGTGCTCATATGGGCTGCCTACTCACTGTGCCAGCTGGGAACAAGCACGCTTCCTGGCTGTCCACTTATGTGGGAGGGGCTGCCCCAGGATATACCCCAGGGATTGGAGGGATCCTGCCACTGTAACTTCCCTGGGAGGAATAAGTCAGCGGAGGGGTCAGCCTTGGTAATACCCTCCTTCCCCCCAATGTGAGACCCACCCCAAACAAGACACAATAATGACATCACTTTTCCTCAACAGATACTCAAGGCTAGTGCAAGCCAGCTGTGATCCCCCCAGGGTAGCAGGGTGGGAAGGGGCGCTTCCATTAGAGGAGTACAGGCGGGCAGGTGGATGTGGATTTCCCCTCTGGAGGAAGTGCAGGGTGCAGTGTCTGCAATCAGGTGCAAAGCTCCAGTTTGGAGCCTACCTTTGTACCTCCCACCAATGCCCCTAGAGCTCAAACATCAGCCCCTGTGTCTCACCCCTCCCAAAAAGCCTTCCAAAGCCCAGAACCCTCTCGCCCGGGGACTCGTCACCCTCAGACCAGGCAGAACAAAGCAGTAGCAGTTTCTCCCTCAGCAGATTCATCATGCTCTTTGTGAACCATCCCTGCCCAACCGATCTGTCCCCTGCCATCTGACACGTCCCTGCCCAACCGATTCCTTCCCTATCCTCTGACCCTCTCCTGCCCTCTGATGAGGTGTCTCATCTATTATTGGGAGTGGACTACATCCACCCTGATCGAATTGGCCCTGTCAACACTGGTTCTCCACTTGTGAGGTAACTGTCTTCTCTTCATGTGTCATTATATAATGCCTGCATCTGTAATTTTCACTCCATGTATCTGAAGAATTGAGGTTTTTTACCCACGAAAGCTTATGCCCAAATAAATCTGTTAGTCTTTAAGGTGCTACCAGACCCCTTGTTCAATTTGTCTAGGTCACTCTGGACCCTATCCCTACCCTCCAGCATATCTATCTCTCCCCCCAGCTTAGTGTCATCTGCGACCTTGCTGAGGGTGCAATCCATCCCATCATCCAGATCATTAATGAAGATGTTGAACAAAACCGGTACCAGGACTGACCCCTGGGGCACTCCGCTTGATACCGGCTGCAACATTGAGCCATTGATCACTACCCGTTGAGCCCGACAATCTAGCCAGCTTTCTATCCACCTTATAGTCCATTCATCCAATCCATACTTCTTTAACTTGCCGGCAAGAATACTGTGGGAGACAGTATCAAAAGCCTTGCTAAAGTCAAGGTATATCACATCCACCATTTTCCCCATATCCACGGAGCCAGTTATCTCATCATAGAAGGCAATCAGGTTGGTCAGGCATGACTTGCCCTTGGTGAATCCATGTTGACTGTTCCTGTTTGCCTTCCTCTCCTCCAAGTGCTTCAAAATGGATTCCTTGAAGACCTGCTCCATGATTTTTCCAGGGACAGAGGTGAGGCTGACCAGTCTGTAGTTCCCCAGATTCTCCTTCTTCTCTTTTTTAAAGATGGGCACTATATTTGCCTTTTTCCAATTGTCCGGGACCTCCCCGATCACCATGAGTTTTCAAAGATAATGGCCATTGGCCCCTGCCCTCTGATCTCTCCCTGCCCAACCAATCCATCCCCTGCCTTCTGACAAGTCCCTGCCCAACCGATTCATCTCCTGCCCTCTGACCCATCTGTCCCCAACGGATTCGTCCCCTGCCCAATGACCCGTCAGTACCCACCCCATTTATCCCCTGCCCTCTGACACAGCCCTGCCCACCAGATTCCTGACAGTTGCTTATACAGAGTTCCAGAATAATGAACTATGCTGACTATTTGTAATGTACAGCTGTGTCTTGACTGGAATAACCACGATGAGACACATGTCCTGCAGATTGACTGGGTCTTTGAACTGTGGCTGAGCCCAGTGTTATACACAGGCCACTGGGAATGATAAGCAATGGGAATGCCAGGGATGCCGCAATTTCACTCTGTCCTGGGGAGCAACCATCTCAAGGAATGTCTGGGAAGGTCACTATGAAACTCAGGCCATGTAAAACAATGGACACAGGAAAAGCTGGGAAGGTCACAATCATCCATAGGCTTCAGGAAACTGTGTTCAGGGAATGGTAGGAAAGCCATAATTATAGCAAGGTTGCAGTAAAGAGTTCACACAGTTACCAGGGAGACAGGTTACAGTTACACGGAGGCCACAGGGGGTGATAGGCTCAGTGGATTGCAGGGAGGCCACGATTACACACAGGCCACGGGAGCAAGGGGTTCAGGGAATGGGTCACTTGTGTATTCCCACTTGTGGAGTTTGGCTCCTTTGGCACTGAAGTGTAGAATTGTCTTCCAAATTCATGTTTATTCGGGTGCACAAGCAGAGAGGGACTGGTACTCAGCACCTTTGTTTCGCTAGAGCCGTCTCTAGTTTTTTCTGTGTATATTTGTACATATAATGTTATTGTAGCATTATATGTAGGTATAGGATAGTCATCTACCACAGTTTTTTCCTTTCCGTTGATCCCAGCTCCTTGGTTGGTCCTGTTTTTGGCCTTGAGCTCAGTAAGGGCTTCAAGAGGCAGATCTCTTGTCCTTCAGTCATCCTGGAGACTTCTGCTCACATCCAGTGACTCATACGCGTGTGAGGATCTCACTCAGTTACTCAGTGTGTGGCCTACCATGCCTTTACAGCCCAGACAAAAAAGGAAAGGTACCTCAGTTTCCTGGCCCATCTGACCTCTCTGTTCCTGTATCCCATACCTCGACCACCATCAGTGCCAAGGTCCTGTATGACAGTCCCCTCAACCTCACAAACAGTCCCCTCAACTGTCCAGGGCCACTCACTTCAGCACTTTGGCTATAAAACAGAATCCGTTGTTAGCCAAAACCTACTTGAATCTATAGAATACAAGGAACTTGGGCAGCTGCAAGAAGCTATTGAGCATTATAGGCATGTGGTACTCCTCAGAGATGATTTCATTGGTAGATATATTAACCTGGCTTCTGCACTGGTAGCTGCAGATTATATGGAAGGGGCAGTATAGGCCTATGTCTCTGCTCTTCCTGTAAGTAACACTCTACTCCAAGAACTCTCTGTTCTACCTGACCATCAAACACACTGCTGCATCAGTACAGAGAGAGAAGTTTTTGTCTTTAAAAAGGTTGTTTGGAGAATTAAGACTGGAGCCCTAGCCACAAACTTAGAGTTTCTAGTGGTCAGGTTTTTTACAATTAATATTCTATTTACAGTTTTTAAAGGGCATTACATTCTTTGTTTGAGTTGTCTCTGCAAAAATCTTTGTCTGGGCATGTTATGCGACTGCTGGTATATGCTTATTGTATAATTGGGATAATAAAGGAAATTTCCCAATTAGTGGCTTTGAAAAAGATTTGAGGGTCATAATAGATAATCAGCTGAACATGAGTTCAGTGCAACAATGGGGCCAAAAGGGCTAATGTGATCTTTAGATACATAAATAGGGAAATCTTGAGTAGAAGTGGAGAGGTTATTTCACCTCTGTATTTGGCACTGGTGTGACTGGTGCTGGATACTGTGTCCAATTCTGGTGTCCACAATTCAAAAGGGATGTTGATAAATTGAAGAGGGTTCAAAGAAGAGCTACAAGAATGATTAAAAGATTAGAAAATATGCCTTATAGTGGAATCCCTCTCCCTATAATCAACATAGTCAAAAGCTTCTATTCCAAATTTACCTGCAGTATTGATCACAGTGAGGTCAGTTTTGAAGTCAAAACAGGAGTATGTCAGGTGTGTGTCATGTCTGCAATCCTCTTCAACATTGCCATTGACTGGGTAATGTGGTGTACAACAGAAGACATGCCAAGAGGCATTAGATGTACACCCTTCTCATCCCTTGAAGACCTGGACTTCGCAAATGATCTTGCTCTCCTATCACATACCCAACACCATATACAAGAAAAAACAACCCGACTCAACACATTCAGCCAGCAAATTGGACTGAAAATCAACCGCAATAAGACAGATATCATGACCCTTAATATTACCTCACCATCACCAGTATGGATAAAGGATCACCAATGTAGAAACATTCACATACTTGGACAGTATCATCAGCCAGGATGGTGGAACAAGCCAGGACATCCGGAACAGAATCAGTAAAGCCAGGAACACTTTCAGGAGCTTAAATACAGTCTGGAAATTATCAATATACAACACCAAAACCAAACTCAAGATTTATCAGAGCTGTGTACTTTCAACACTACTTTATAGTGCAGAATGCTGGAGAATGACAAAGTATGACATGTCCAAACTGTCTTTATTCCATACAACCTGCTTCAGAAAAATCCTCCATATCTTTTGGCCCAGAACAATCTCAAACCAAGGTCTATTGACACAGTGCAGCCAAGAGGATCTGAGCACCATCTTTGCCAGGAGGCACTGGAGATGGATTGGCCATGTGCTTCAGATGGAAACTGATTCCATCACCAGAGTAGCAATAAGATGGACACCTGAAGGCAAGCAAAAATGAGGCTTCCCGAAAACAACATAGCGAAGAGCTGTGGAAGCCGAGCTGAAAAACCTGGGGCACAGCTGGGGAACCACTGAAAGATTTGCCAGAAACAGACAGGAGTGGAGGAGCTATGTCGCTGCCCTAAACGCCAGAGGCGTAATGGGTACTAACAACTAACTAACTAAGTAATTTATAGTGATAGACTCAAAGAGCTCAATCTATTTAGCTTAACAAAGAGAAGGTTAAGCAGGGACTTGATTACAATCTATAAATACCTACATGGGAAACAAATATTTAATAATGGGTTCTTCAGTCTAGCAGAGAAAGGTCTAACACCATCCAATGGCTGGAGTTGAAGCTAGACAAATTCAGTGTGGAAATAAGGTGTAAATTTTGACAGTGAGAGTAATTAACCATTGGAACAATTTACCAAGGGTCATGGTGGATTCTCCATCACTGAAAATTTTTCAATCAAGATTCGATGTTTTTCTAAAAGATCTGCCCTAGGAATTATTTTGGGGATGTTCTCTGGCCTGTGTTGTACAGGAGGTCAGACTAGGTGGTCACAATAATCTCTTCTGGCCTTGAATCTATGACCTCATCTGAAAATCAACCCTATTCCTAGACACCAACCATTGGCATCTACTAAGGCTAAGATGACAGTCAAGCTTAAGCTGGCATTGATGGCATGGGCCACTCTCTTGGCTCCAACTACTGCCCCAGCACTGAGCACAATTTCTGCACTCGGCATTGATGGGAATCCTCCAGGGCTAAATGGTCCCTTTAAGAAAAAGAAGAGGAAACATCCTTTTGGAAGACATTCATAAAAAGAAACAGAGGAAGCATCAGCATTCTGCATCTTACTCATGTACTCAGAACTGCCTTCAGACTCTCTTCTCAGTGCCATTGACACCATCACATCCCACTTTCCCAGTGCAGATCATTCTGGCTTGAACACATCTGGATACCTTGCCACTGAGTATTCTGAGGACTCAATCTCCATGCCGGAGTGTGAGCATACTGGGGTGGATTCTGGTCACCTTTCCTCAGCACTTTGTGTCATCCAGCTTCCATTTATCATCTAGCCCTCCTCTTTTGTCCCAGGACTGACAGAGAGAATCTTTGATGCTATTGGGGATGAGTCTTGAGGTTTCCCATACAGGCCTTAGGTCTCAAATCCTTCGTTTCAACCACCAGCTTCCTCTCATACAAGGAACTGTCCCACTATTGATGTGGTCTTACATTCAAGACGTAGATGCTTCCAGGCGAATGTCATCTGCACTGACGCAACCTTTGGCTCTTCAAGCCCTTCTTTCTTCCCAGGCATTAGGAAGCATGCAGGTGCCAGCGCTCTTGGCACCAAAATTTCTCCAAGACATGTGTCAGACAACGCTATCAGTGGCACTGGGTCACCCAGCATTGATCCCAGTGCCCCTCCTAGCTCTCATAAAGATAAGCCTGGCCAGAGACTGGGAAGAGAACAGGCCCTTGAAGAACCGTACAAGTATCCCTTGAAGGACATCATGGGAGCCACCTCCCCTGAAGACCAGATTGGAGCTTCTTCTGTGTTTCCAGCTGATGAACGGACAGTTTCAAGAGCTCCAGGGGACGATGGCACAGACTTTACAACTGCAGACAGAGGCATGACACTGGAGACTCCCAATCCCTTCCTGGAGATCCTGCAGTCACATCTGAAGGAGAAGCTATCTTTCTTACTCAGTTCCAACCTCTTGAACCCAGCCAGGTACATTTGGTTTTCTCCCTTTTCATCATCCTCTTGTCTCCTAATGTGCAAACAGGATGCAGGCAGTACCATCTGAAGGTCACCAGTTTTTAACCAACATCCACCAGCCAACTCTATACTGGTGTCTGCAGCACAAGGAAGATCAGGGGGAACTAGAGCCTCACGGTTTGCCCTTTTGGACAGAGGCACATATTGGTCATGTTTGGCAGGAGAGCAAATTCATCTGGCTCTTTTGGCCTAAGAGTAGCCAATTACATCACCATCATATCCCACTATGATTTTGTCCTTTGGGCTGCCATGATTCCTATCCTTCATTCCCTTCCAGAGGAGCAAAAGGAAGCAATAAAGAACCTAGGAATAAAGAGTCACATCCTGGCCAGGCTTTCTTTAAGAGCTGCCTGTGAGTCCTCTGACTGACGTATCAGAACTTTGGTCACTGGGGTGGTCTAATGAAGATATTTCTGGCTAAAATTCTCTGGTCTTATGCTGGAAATACAGGGCAGGATTAAAGATTTTCCCTATGAAGGCAGCAGCTTCTTTCATGAAAAGACTGATGAGGTCTTGGAGACAATTAAAAACACCATCCAGTTCTGCCCCAGGCCTCCTCACCTTCCTCTCCCTTTTCCTCCCCTCTTCACAGACCCATCTCATGACAGTCCTATTGGAAGAGGTGGAGTCCCTTTTCAGGAAGAGACTCATAGAGGAGATCTTGCAGGAACACCAAAAGAAGTGTTTTTACTCCTGCTATTCCCTGATCCCCAAGAAGAGCAACCTGGACCTCAGAAACCTCAACAGGAATAGAAGAACACTTATGTTCAAGATGCTCACTCTTTGGTAAATTATCCCTTCCTTATTCCAGGGAGATTGGTATGTACCAGACCCTGGTGTCACTACTAGATGCCTTGCTCCAATGGTGGAGTCTAGTTGTATGCCTTTCCAGCAATTCCCTCATTCCCTGGGTAATTTCCAAGATCAAAAAAGACAAAGCCACGATCATCCTGTTAGCTCCATACTGGCTGAGATTTGAATCGACTCAACAAGTTCATCCGCCTTTCAAGTTCAGGATGGGAACAGCCTCTATAATCCCATCCTTAGGCTCCTGAGCCTGGTTTGTGGCTCTTGTCTTACATATCAATTCACCTGGTTCACAAATTGAGATTCCAAGTGGGAGGTTTCCACTACAGGTACAGAGTTCTTCTCTTTCAACAGCACCAAAGGATATTCAAAGAGTGCGTGGCAGTGGCTCACCTAAGATGATAAGAGATCCAGATATATCTGTACCTTGAAGATTGGATCACCACAGCAGGTGATCGACTCTTCACCTAATACTACATCTTTTCACCATACTGAGTCTCAGGATCAACACAGGGAAGGCATCACTGTTGCTGACTGTGACGGGGTTGGGACTCACCACCTGGCGCCTCCTACTGGTTGTCTCCGGAATTAGCTCAGTCCAGTGGAGCGCCCCCTCCTGGTGGCGTCCCGTCCGTCGTCTCGCCCTCGGTTGGCGTGTCTGAGCCCACATCGCTCACCAACTCACGGCGTCCTCTTCAGGGCCACTCCCCTCCGGCAGTGCCCCTTAGTCCATCCTTGCCCCCTTCCGGGGGGCGGGGGGTCAATCAGGTGCCTCTCTGCGCCCTGGCCGATGTGGCCAACTGCACCCCCAAAGTCACACCCCTCTTGGCAGAGGGTTGGTGCAGCTCTAGATGGCCGCTCCCGTCGGCCGGGTGCTAGGCAAGGTGGGGACCCAGGCCCGCCCACTACTCTGGGTCCCAACCCAGGGACCCTCTAGTGGCAGCCATCCTGCCCTCCTTCTCTCCCTCCGTCTGTCCACGTCCCTGGGCCGCTTCCCCTAGCACCGGCTAGGCCCTTCCCTTCAGGGCCTGCAGCCTGACAGACTCCGGGCTGGAGTTACCTTCTGCTCCCCCGGGCCTGCCCAGCACTGCACTGTCCCAGGTGCTAGTCTCCCAGCCTGGAGACAGACCTTCCCCTATCGAAGGCCTGGGACAGACTGCCTGCTCCTGTCCTGAGCAGCCTTCTTATAGGGCTGAGCCTGGCCCTGACTGGCTCCCTCCAATCTGGGCCCTGATTGGCTCCCTATAAGGCCTTCCCTGATTGGCTCCCTGTCTGCACAGGCCTGCTGCTGCCCAAATTCAGGGAGTGGGGCAGCCGCCCCACTACACTGACCCAGAAAATAGAGTTCATAGGGGCAGTGCTGGATTCCACATCAACAAGAGAGATTCAGGACCATGGTAGACCTCATCAACCAGCTGCAGACTTAGTCACAAATGTCTGTAAGGGTATACCTCAGATACCTGGGTTACATGGTCTCCTGCACTTATGTCACACAGCATGCCAGACCTCAACTCATGGTCCATGAAAGGGCAGTTGAAATCTGTGTATCTATCCAGCACACGACACATGGATATGAAAGTGCAGGTGCCCTGAGAAGTCCTCTCATTGTTAGACTGGTGGAAGAACCCTCTCCAGGTATGCAAAGGAGTACTCTTTTCTCCAGCTCTACCTACCAAGATGATGATAATGGATACCTTCACACTTGGATGGGGAGCACACCTGTAGACCACCATCAGATCCAAGGCCCTCTGGACTCCCGTAGAGAATCACCTCCACGTAAATGTTCCAAAACTCAGAGCTATTCATCTAACATGCACAGCATTTCTTCCCATGCTATGCAGACTAACAGTCCAAGTAATGTATGCAGTGGTGTTGTAGCTATGTTGGCTATATTGGTCCCAGGATATTGGAGGGACAAGGAGGGTGAGGTAATATCTATTACTGGACCAACTTCTATTGCTGAGAGAGACAAGGTTTTGAGCCACAGAGAGCTCTTCTTCAGGTCTGGAAAACTAACTATGAGCTTTTTTGGTTTTGTAACTGATAAACTATAATTAGCTTAAATAGCTAAACAAAAGGTCATTTCAGACTGAAAAATACCTGATAAGTCCATCAAAACTGACCTTTTCCTGTAAACAGTTACAGTTTTGACAAATCAGCATTTTCTGACCAAAAAAAAAGCTTTATCTAAAAATTCTTGATGAGCTCTACTTAGAAGCCCTGCTTCCTACTATCCAGGACTCTTATCTACCCCTAAAGCATTCAGTACTATCCATCAGCTCTATCAGGGACATTTAATAGCAACATCACCTCATCATCCCCCTATCTAGGATCACACCATATTTTCCCATCCTACAGTTGCTAGATTCCTCAGGGGCCTTATTCATGTGTTTTCCCCAGTTCAGGAACTCTCTCCTTCTTGGGATCTTTAGAGAATCTTAGGAGATTTAAGGGATCTCCTTTTGAGCTGTCCCATCTGTCTATGAAAATAGCCTTTTTAGAAGCTATAACATCAGCTTGAAGGGTAGGGGACGGGACATTCAGGCCCTTGTGGCTGGTCCAGCTTACACCTTATGGTGTTTCATCAAAACAAAGTGACCCTTAGGTCTCAATCTAAGTTTTTACCAAGGTTGTTTCAGATCTTCATCTGACTCAGATGATTTCACTTGCCAGTTTTCTTTCCCAAGCCTCATTCCAACCACTAGGAAGCCAAATTGCATACCCTTTTACTTGTTACACCTCATTTATATTACCTTGATAAAACAAGACCCTTTAGAAGCTCCCCCAGGCTGTTTGTAGCATTTGCTGTTAGGGTGATACGTCAGGCAATATCCACCCAGAGACTGCCCACATGGGTTTTTAATTGTATTAGATCATTCTATGAGTTAACAAGATTAGATCCACCTGTGCAGGTTAGAGCCCACTCCATCAGGGCTCAGGCAGTTTCTGCAGCTTGTCTAAAAAGCATACCATTTTCAGAAATTTGCAGGGCAGCTACATGGGGATCAGTTTATGCTTTCACCCAGAACTGTTCCTTAGTTGAGGGCTCAAGATCTAATGCCTGCTTTGGTAGAGCTGTCTTATAATCATTATTTAAATAGGACTTAAGCACCTATCTCACTGCTTGCTAGTCTCCAGAAGTAAAATCCATGTGGACAATCATACAAAGAAAGAATAGTTACTTGCCCTGCAGTAACTGTGGGGTTTTTTTAAGATGTTTTGTCCATATGGATTCTACAACCCACCCTCCTGCCCCACTACTACAGCCTCCTTATACCACCTGGAGTATTTATGTTGGGCCCACTCCACCCTTTATGCTCTTTGGAGTGGATGTGAGAGCATCTAGAGCACAAGCACAGATTTAACTGTCACTGGTGGCCAGAGCTTCCGATCTTGTGCACATGGGGCTCATGAGCACCAGAAGTAGAATCCAACAGTGAACAACACATCTTGAAATAACACAGTTACTGTAATGGGGATGATGCAGGAATCACTGGGTGAGGTACTCTGGCTGGTGCTATGCAAGAGGTCAGATTAGATTATCATAATGGTGCCTTCTGGCCTTAAAATCTATGAATCTTTCCTAGAGTTATCACGATTAGTCGAGTTACCATAATTAATGACACACACTTTGTGGAAGGGATATTAAACCTCAGGCTTCAGGGTTTAAGCCAGTCTCTAATGATTAGAGATCAGGATGAGGTCTAATTTGCGGGGGGGGGGGGTACCCCAAATCTGCCTACGGCTCTGAAGCAGTTGGTGTTGCCCACTGTCAGCGGCAGGGCACTGGACTAGGTGGAGTTGGGTTTGATTCAGTCTGGCTGTTCCTATGTTTCTATGAATCACTGAAATTGCTGGGGTAGTTCTGGCTTGCCCTGTGCATCGGAATAGTTGTAACCATTATCTTTGAAAACTCATGGCAATCGGGGGAGGTCACAGATGACTGGAGAAAGGCTAATGTAGTGCCCATCTTTAAAAAAGGGAAGGAGGATCCGGGGACTAGAGGCCAGTCAGCCTCACCTCAGTCCCTGGAAAAATCATGGAGCAGGTCCTCAAGGAATCAATTCTGATGCACTTAGAGGAGAGGAAAGTGATCCAGAACAGTCACCATGGATTCACCAAGGACAAGTCATGCCTGACTAACCTAATTGCCTTCTATGATGAGATAACTGGTTCTGTGGATGAGGGGAAAGCAGTGGACATGTTATTCTTTGACTTTAGCAAAGCTTTTGATATGGTCTCCCACAGTATTCTTGCCGGCAAGTTAAAGAAGTAAGGGCTGGATGAATGGACTATAAGGTGGTGTGACAAAATTCCTCCTCTATCTTGGTGGGTCCTGCGCTTATTGGCGGATTTTCTTGCCTCAGAGATTCACCATGTGGGTTGGGGAACAGCCCAGAGACCTTCCCCTCTGGAAGAACCCACAGTCCAGGTCAATTGGGAGGTTTGGGGGGAACCCGGACCCGCCCTCTACTCCGGGTTCCAGCCCAGGGCCCTGTGGACTGCAGCTGTCTATAGTGCCTCCTGTAACAGCTGCATGACAGCTACAACTCCCTGGGCTACTTCCCCATGGCCTCCTCCAAACACCTTCCTTATTCTCACCACAGGACCTTCCTCCTGGTGTCTGATAATGCTTGTGCTCCTCAGTCCTCCAGCAGCACACCCTTTCCCTCTCAGCTCCTTGCGCCTCTTGCTCCCAGCTCCTCACACTCGCACCACAACTGAAGTGAGCTCCTTTTAAAACCCAGGTGCCCTGATTAGCCTGCCTTAATTGATTCTAGCAGCTTCTTAATTGGCTCCAGGTGTCCTAATTAGCCTGCCTGCCTTAACTGGTTCTAGCAGGTTCCTGATTCCTCTAGTGCAGCCCCTGCTCTGGTCACTCAGGGAACAGAAAACTACTCATCCAGTGACCAGTATATTTGCCCTCTACCAGACTCCTGTACCCCACTGGTCTGGGTCTGTCACAGTGGATAGAAAGCTGGCTAGGTCGTCGGGCTCAACGGGTAGTGATCAATGGTTCCATGTCTAGTTGGCAGCCAGTATCAAGCAAAGAGCCCCAAGGGTTGGTCCTGGAGCCGGTTTTGTTCAATGTCTTCATTAATGATCTGGAGGATGGCGTGGACTGCACCCTCAGCAAGTTTGCAGTTGACACTAAACTGGGAGGAGTGGTAGATAGGCTGGAGGGTAGGGATAGGATGCAGAGGGACCTAGACAAATTAGAGGATTGGGCCAAAAGAAATCTGATGCGGTTCAACAAGGACAAGTGCAGAGTCCTGCACCTAGGACGGAAGAATCCCATGAATTGCTATAGACTATGGACCGAATGGCTAGGCAGCAGGTCTGCAGAAAAGGATCTAGGGGTTACAATGGATGAGAAGCTGGATATGAGTCAACAGTATGCCCTTGTTGCCAAGAAGGCTAAGGGCATTTTGGGCTGTATAAGTAGGGGCATTGCCAGCAGATCGAAGGACGTGATCATTCCCCTCTATTCAGCATTGATGAGGCCTCATCTGGAGTACTGTATCCAGTTTTGGGCCCCACACTACAAGAAGGATGTGGAAAAATTGGAAAGAGTCCAGCGGAGGGCAACAAAAATGATTAGGAGTCTGGAGCACATGACTCATGAGAAGAGGCTGAGGGAACTGGGATTGTTTAGTCTGCAGAAGAGAAGAATGAGGGGGGATTTAATAGCTGCTTTCAACTACCTGAAAGGGGGTTCCAAAGAGGATGGATCTAGACTGTTCTGAGTGGTACCAAATGACAGAACAAGGAGTAATGGTCTCAAGTTGCAGTCAGGGCCAGCTCCAGGCACCAGCTTAACAAGCAGGTGCTTGGGGCGGCCAAGGGAGAGGGGCGGCACCTGCGGCAATTCGGGGGCGGCAGGTCCCTCACTCCCTCTAGGCGCGAAGGACCTGCCGCTGAACTGCTGCCCGCCGATTGCGGCTTTTTTTTTTTTTTTGCTTGGGGCAGCAGAAATGCTGGAGCCGGCCCTGATTTCAGTGGGGGAGGTTTAGGTTGGATATTAGGAAAAACTTTTTCACTAGGAGAGTGGTGAAGCACTGGAACGGGTTACCTAGGGAGGTGGTGGAATCTCCTTCCTTAGAGGTTTTTAAGGTCAGGCTTGACGAAACCCTAGCTGGGATGATTTAGTTGGGGATTGGTCCTGCTTTGAGCAGGGGGTTGGACTAGATGACCTCCTGAGGTCCCTTCCAACCCTGATATTCTATGATTCTAGCCCTGTGCATCCTGTTAATCCTGCTGCTCCTTGTTCTGCCCCAGTCCCTTCGCGCCCCCCCCCCCCCCGATAGTATTTAACAGTATCAGGTCAGCTGATTGAGGAACTGCAGTTCTGGGTTGGTCTTGTATTCACACTGGACTATCGCAGTAGCCTTGTATCTCTGAAGATCTTGGACCTTGAGATGTTCAGGGGACAATGGGGACTTGTGTGAGTGCTGTGGGAAGAGGCCTGATCTCCAGGTCACAATCAAGGAAGAAAAAATATCTGGGGATAGGTCACTGGAGGTGTCCAAAGTCACTGGGAGTACATATGCCCTTTGTCCTTCATTGGCAAACACACCCTCTATAACAAATGTGCTCTTTACAGATACCACATTGTGCTGCGAACTGTATACATCTCACATGATGATCCCAATATGCCAGCATGATGCAAGGGATATTGTGCTGCAGGGAGTGGTGTGAGTGACTCAACAGGGAGTGCTTTTCTTTCTGAGTCAGTGCTGACTGACGCCCCAGTGGGGTCATTGTGCTGCAGGGAGTGGGTGATTTGATAGGGGAGTGCTGTCTGCTCTGAGTCAGTTCTAACTCCGAAGTACTAATGCAGGGGTAGTCAATTATTTTTTGTCAAGGTCCCCATTTCTTCGTCAAGGTATAGTCAAGGTCCAGACTCCAGAGAAACATTTTTCACATTGCAATAACAATAATGATAATAACATTATCATGAATGATTTCCCGATTTGTTCAAAATGTCTGGTTGTCCACATTTGACCCGTGGTCCTCCTATTGACTACCCCATACTAAGGGATGCTGTGCTGCAGTGAATACTGGCATTCAAATGAGGGTAAAACCAAAGGGCTGATCACTTATGGCCATTAATGACCTAAAGTCTGGCTGCCTAAGAGCTGGAGTGCAAGTTCTTTGCCCTGGACAATTTGAAACTAGGTAATTCAAATTCTGCTTCCATAAATCCCCATAAGTGGTTTCCATCAGATATGAGATTTCCCTTCACTTCTGCCCTTAGATACTGTGTTGCACTTCTGTGTACCCGTGTTCTCCCCCAGATGCAGCTGCTTTTCAGTGACAAGCGAAGAAGTCTCCACTTAATGCACAGTCAACCTGTGGGACTGTTTGCCAGAGGATGTTGTGAAGGCCAAGACTATAACAGGGTTCAAAAAAGAAGTAGATAAGTTCATGGAGGATAGGTCCATCAATGGCTATTAGCCAGGATGGGCAGGGATTGTGTCCCTAGCCTCTGTTTGCTAGAAAGCAGGGAATGGGCAACAGGGGATGGATAACTTGATGAGACCTGTTCTGTTCATTCCCTCTGGGGCACCTGGCATGATGGACCTTTGGTCTGACCAAGTATGGCCAGTAAGCTAGACCTGTAGTTCTGTGGCAAGACCGCCTGGTTGGCACAGCAGACTAGAAATCTTGCAGTAGCTTTGGATCAATTTAAGAAGGATTTAATGAATTAATCTGAAATTGACTAGTATCAGAGGGGTAGCTGTGTTAGTCTGGATCTGTAAAAAGCAACAGAGAGTCCTGTGGCACCTTTAAGACTAACAGATGTATCGGAGCATAAGCTTTCGTGGGTGAATGCCCACTTCGTCGGATGCATGTAATGGAAATTTCCAGGGGCAGGTATAAATATGCTGGCAAGAATCAGTCTGGAGATAACGAGGTTAGCTCAATCAGGGAGGGTGAGGTCCTCTGCTAGCAGTTGAAGTGTGAACACCAAGGGAGGAGAAACTGCTTTTGTAGTTGGCTAGCCATTCACAGTCTTTGTTTAATCCTGATCTGGTGGTGTCAAATTTGCAAATGAACTGAAGCTCAGCAGTTTCTCTTTGGAGTCTGGTCCTGAAGTTTTTTTGCTGTAAGATGGCTACCTTTACATCTACTATTGTGTGGCCAGGGAGGTTGAAGTGTTCTCCTACAGGTTTTTGTATATTGCCATTCCTGATATCTGACTTGTGTCCATTTATCCTTTTACGTAGTGACTGTCCAGTTTGGCCAATGTACATAGCAGAGGGGCATTGCTGGCACATGATGGCATATATAACATTGGTGGACATGCAGGTGAATGAACTGGTGATGTTGTAGCTGATCTGGTTAGGTCCTGTGATGGTGTTGTTGGTGTAGATATGTGGGCAGAGTTGGCATCGAGGTTTGTTGCATGGATTGGTTCCTGAGTTAGAGTTGTTATGGTGTGGTGTGTGGTTGCTGGTGAGAATATGCTTAAGGTTGGCAGGTTGTCTGTGGGCGAGGACTGGCCTGCCTCCCAAGATCTGTGAAAGAGATGGATCATTGTCCAGGATGGGTTGTAGATCACTGATGATGCGTTGGAGAGGTTTAAGCTGAGGACTGTAAGTGATGGCCAGTGGAGTTCTGTTGGTTTCTTTCTTGGGCTTGTCTTGTAGCAGGAGGCTTCTGGGTACATGTCTGGCTCTGTTGATTTGTTTCCTTATTTCCTTGGGCGGGTATCGTAGTTTTGAGAATGCTTGGTGAAGATCTTGTAGGTGTTGGTCTCTGTCTGAGGGGTTGGAGCAGATGCGGTTGTATCTCAGTGCTTGGCTGTAGATGATGGATCGTGTGGTGTGTCCGGGGTGGAAGCTGGAGGCATGAAGGTAGGCATAGCGGTCGGTGGGTTTTCGGTATAGGGTGGTGTTAACGTGGCCATCACTTATTTGTACTGTGGTGTCTAGGAAGTGGACCTCCCGTGTAGATTGGTCCAGGCTGAGGTTGATGGTGGGGTGGAAGCTGTTGAAATCATGGTGGAATTCTTCCCAAGGAACCCTTGTTGCTTTTTACTGAAATTGACTGGATCTCATTCACTATTGTGGCCCCTATATCCACTGTTTTGATATTCTGTACATTTGGCTTAGAGTTTCAGTACTGTAAGCTAGTGCATTGTAGTAGCTGATGGAGAAGCTGGAGATTTTGGCAACTTGCTAGGGGTAGTTGGGACTTTTGGCATCTGGGGAGGCATCAGAATTAATTGGCAGTTGTCAGACAAGCACATTAGCTGATGTTTCTGCTATAATAGTTGACATTTGAACTATCATAATTAGGTTTAAGAGTTAACCCTGCTTTGGATTAATGGGGCAGTTCACACTTGCCTGAACTATTGTTCCAGGCTGCCTCTCTTCACCAGTTGGGGAGAAACCAACACCCACACCTGGGCCAGAGGCACCTGACCAGCGGTTGCCATGATCCCTTCCTCTCTGCTTCTCAGAACCAAGAAGACTGGAGATCTCACCAGCAGGGCTGAAGGTGTGAGAACCCCACCCCAGCCACACACTCGGGCCAAGATGTGGTGAGGCAAACCCAGCCTCAGCACACAACTCACAGGACCCACTTGCTCCGTAAGGCTCAGGTGACTTTGAGGTGAGTCAGGTGACTCAGCCCAAGGCTCAGGTGACTTTGAGTAGGGGCTGTCAGGTGTGGGGTGGGGTAAGTGCCCTCTGAAGTGAGATTGTGTCATTCAGTGGGATAGGGCCAGGGGTTTCTGAGGTGAGAAATGGTGTTAGTCCTGAGGGCTGTGAAAAGAGATGGTGTCAGTTTGCGGGAGATCCCCAAGGGGAGAGTTGGTGTCAGTGGAAAGGAATCTGAGCTGTGAGATTGTGTCAGATGGGAAGTTAGGAATTGGGCAAGCCTGGTGACACTTGTCGGTGCCCTACTATGGAGAGCTCTGGTTGAGAGATGGTGTCAGTTGTGGAAGGGGCAGCTCTGAGCTGAGTGGTAATGTCAATCAAGGGGGTTCTGAGCTAAGATATGGAGCCAACTTGGGGAGACACCAGAGGTGAGGAGGTGTTGTGAGTTGGTGTTGGGGCTGTGAGGTGAGAGATTGTGTCAGTCAGGGATCAGGTATACTAGGGACTCTTCTTCACTGTACTCTGATGTGAAGGATTGCACAGTGGGCACAGCATGTCAGTTATCCATTGGTGCCAGAAGGAGGGATCTGAGTTGAGAGATGTCATTTGGGAATTGTTCTGAGGTGAGAGTTGGTATCAGTAGGAGGATTGCTCTGAGCTGAAAGTTGGGTTATGTTTACACCAGTGGTTCTCAACGAGGGATCCCTGGGAGGCCGTGAGCAGGTTTCAGGGGGTCCGCCAAGCAGGGCCAGCATTAGACTCACTTAGGCCCAAGGCAGAAAGCCAAAGCCCCACCACATGGGGCTGAAGCCAAAGCCTGAGCAATGTAGCTTTGCAGTGCCCCCTGTGGCATGGGGCCCCAGGCAATTGCCCTGCTTGCTACTCCCTAACGCCGGCCCTGGCTTTTATATGCAGAAACCAGTTATTGTGACATAGGTGGGCCTTGGAGATTTTAAACCATGTTGGGTGGGCCTCCAAAAGAAAAAGGTTGAGAACCCCTGGGCTACACTACAGCATAAGTTGACATAAGTTATGTGGCTCAGGGGTGTGAATGAGCCACTCCCTGAGCGACATAACTTATATTGACTTAAGCGCCAGTGTGCAGCTTCTCCTGCTGACATAGCTACTGCCGCTTGCAAGGCTGCAGTAGTTAAGCTGACAGGACAGCTCTCTCCTGTCGTTTTGAGCGGCTACACTAGAGAGCTTATAGCAGCACAGTTGCATTGGTGTCAGTTGGGGGCTGCTCTGAGGTGAGAGTTGGTGTCAATCAGAGGGTTGTTCTGAGGTGAGAGTTGAGATCAATTGGGGGCTTGCAGTGAGGTCAGAGTTGGTGTAAATTGGGGGGCTGCTGTAAGGTGAAACTTGGTATCTATCAGGTGGGGTGGTTCTCAGGTGAGAGTTACCAGTGTTCCCTCTAATTTTTTACGTCCATGTGCGGAATGAATTTTGTTATGTGCACCAATATGGAGTTGATGTGTGACACATCACCTTCATATTGGTGCACATAACAAAATTCATGTGGTGGGGGTGGGGCCGAGGGGTTCGAAGTGTGGGAGGGGACTTAGGGCTGGGGCAGAGGGTTGGGGTGTGTGTGGGGGGTGAGGGCTGTGGCTGGGGGTGTGGGCTCTGGGGTGGAGCTAGGGATGAGAGGTTCGGGGTACAGGAGAGGGCTCAGGGCTGGGGCAGAGGGTTGGGGTGTGGGGGGATGAGGGCTCTGGCTAGGGGTGGGGCTGCAGATGAGGGGTTCAGGAGAGGGCTCAGGGCTGGGGTAGAGGGTTGGGTGCAGGGGGTGAGGGCTCCGGCTAGGGGTGAAGGCTCTGGGGTGGGGCAGATGAGGGGTGTGGTGGGGTGCGGGCTGTGGTCTGGGGATGATGGGTTTGGGGTGCAGGCTGCCCCGGGGCTGTGGTGGGGAGAGAGAACTCCCCCCAGCCCTCTCTTGCCAGCAGCTCGGGGCCAGGGGAGAGGCGCCTCTCCCCAGCCGTGGCAGCTCCGGGGAGGCTGGGCTGGGCCGAGGGAGGGGCTCCTCTCCCCGGCAGCTTTGGTGGGCCTGGGCTGCGCTGAGCCGAGGGAGGGGCTCCTCTCCCCAGCAGCTCTGGCGGGCCTGGGCCGGGCTGGGCTGAGGGAGGGGCTCCTCTCCCCTAGCCACGGCAAGTCTGGGGCAGGTCTGTGTTGGGGCCAGCAGGGAGGGGCACCTCTCCCTGCCGCTGCAGGTCCGTACTGGGGCCAGCGAGGAGGGGCACCTCTCCCCATCGCAGCAGGTCCATGCTGGGGAAGAGGCATCTCTACCCGCTGCAGCCCTGAGCCCCTGCACAAGGCTTAATAGGCAGCTGCATGGCTGCACAGCTTAAAAGGAGTTTAGGAGTTGGTGTCAATTGGAAGGATGCTCTGAGGTGAGAGTTGGAGTCAATTGGGGGGTTGCACTGAGGTAAGAGTTGGTAAAAATCAGGGGGTAGCTCTGAGAGCTGGTGTCAAACAGGTGGCTGCTCTGAGGTGACAATTGGTATCAGGTGGGGGTGATTGTGCTGAGGTGAGAGTTGGTATCAGTTGGGGGGAGGTTGCGCTGAGGTGAGAAGTGGCATGAATCTGGGGCATGCTCTGAGGTGACAGTTGGTATGAATGGGGATGGTTGTGCTGAGGTGAGAGTTTGTGTCAATCATGGATGTTGCTCTGAGGTGAGAGTTGGTTAGGGTTACCATATTCAAACATTTAAAAAAGAGGACACTCCACGGGCCCCGGTCCCGCCCCCGGCCCCGCCCCAACTCCGCCCCTTCCCCACCCCGGCCCCGCCCCAACCCCACCCCTTCTCTGCCCCCATTCCAACCCCTTCCCCAAAGTCCCTGCCCCAACTCTGCCCCCTCCTCTGAGCACCCTGCATTCCCCCTCCTCCCTCCCGCTCTGATCTTGGTTGGGGGTTGCTAAGTGCTTCCCTGCGCCCCACTCGCCCCGCAGCCCCTATGCCCTTGCCTGCCCTGCTCCTCCTCACCCTGCAGCCTCTGCACCCTCCCGCCCCTGCAGCCTCTGTGCCCCCTGCTGCCCACCCGCCCTGCGGCCACTGCGCGCCCCACGTGGAATTAAACACAGCCCGGCTGCTCCGTGGGGGAGGAGGGAGCGGGGGAGGGGGAGGGACTCTGGCTGCTAGAGGCCCTAGTGGCTGCGAGCAGCTGTCAATCAGGCCAGGCGTCCAATCAGCCGCGCCGCACAAGGGGAAGGGGGAAATCCCGGACATTTCTACTTAATTAGAAATCCCCCCCCGGACGGCCATTTAACACTGAAAAAGCCGGACATGTCCGGGGAAACCCGGACGGATGGTAACCCTAGAGTTGGTATTAGTGTGTGTGTGGGGGGGGGTTTGAACTGAGGTGAGAGTTGGTATCAATGGGGGCGGGGGGGGGGGGGGGGTTGAACTGAGGTGAGAGTTGTTCAATCTGAGGGTTCCCTGAGGTGAGAATTGGTATCAATGGGAGGTCCCTCTGAGGTGGGAGTTAGTGTCAATAGGCAGGGGTTGCTCTGAGGTGAGAGATGGTATCAATTGAGAGGTTGCTCTGAGATAAGAGGTGGTATAAGAACATAAGAATTGCCATACTGGGTCAGATCAATGGTCCATCTAGTCCAATATTTTGTCTCCTGACAGTGGCCAGTGCCAGATGCTTCAAAGGCAATGAACTGAACAGGGCAATTATCAAGTGATCTATCCCATCAACCATTCCCAGCATCTGGCAGGCAGATGCTTGGGGACACAGAGCATGGGATTGCACCCCAGACCATCTTGGCTAATAGCCATTAATAGGCTTATCCTCCATGAATTTATCTAATTCTTTTGTGAACCCAGTTATAGTTTTGGCCTTCACAACATCCCCTGGCAATGAGTTCTACAGGTTGAGTGTGTCTTGTGTGAAGAAATACTTCCTTTTGTTTGTTTTAAACCTGCTGCCTATTAATTTCATTGGGTGAGCCCTGGTTCTTGTGTTATGTGAAGGAGTCAATAACACTTCCTTGTTCACTTTCTCCACACCATTTGTGATTTTATAGACCTCTGTCATATTCCCCCTTATTCGTCTCTTTTCCAAGCTGAACAATCCCAGTCTTTTTAATCTCTCCTCATATGGCAACCGTTCCATATCCTTAATCATTTTTGTTGCCCTCTGCACCCTTCCATTTCTAATATATCTTTTTTGAGATGAGGCAACCTGCATTCAGTATTCAAGTTGTGGGCATACCATGAGTTGATATAGCAGCATTATTTTTACTGTCTTATTATCTATCCCTTTCCTAATGGTTAATAACATTCTGTTAGGTTTTCTTGTCTGCCATTGAACACTCAGCAGATGTTTTCAGAGAACTATCCACAGTGACTCCAAGATCTCTTGCTTGAATGGTAACAGCTAGTTTAATGCCCCATCATTTTGTATGTATAGTTGGGATTATGTTTTCCAATGTGCATTACTTTGTATTGGTCAACATTAGTTTTTTTCTGCCATTTTGTCACCCAGTCACCCAGTTTTGTGAGATTCCCTTTGTAACAATTTGCAGTTTGCTTTCAACTTAACTATCTTGAATAATTTTGTATTGTTTGCAAAGTTTCCCACTTCACTGTTTATCAGTTTTTCTAGATCATTTATGAAGATGTTGAACAGCACTGGTCCCACTACAGATTCCTGGGGGACACCACTACTTACCTTTCTTCATTCTGAAAACTGACCATTTATTCCTACCTTTTGTTTCCCGTCTTTTAGGCTCATAAGAGGACTTCCCTCTTATCCCATGACCCCTTACTTTGCTTAAGAGCCTTTGGCGAGGGTTTTCTGAAAGTCCAAGTACACTATATCCACTGGTCCACATGCTTGTTGCCATCTCAAAGAATTCTAATAGCTCCCTTGGGGAGGGATATCTCAGTGGTTTGAGCATTGGCCTGCTAAATCCAGGGTTATGAGTTCAATCCTTGGGGGGGCCACTTAGGGATCTGGGGCAAAATCAGTACTTGGTCCTGCTAGTGAAGGCAGGGGGCTGGACTTGATGACCTTTCAAGGTCCCTTCCAGTTCTAGGAGATAGGATATCTCCATCGATGAGTCATGATTTCCCTTTACAAAAGCTGTGTTGATTCTTCCCCGACTAATTGTGTTTATTTCCATGCCCCCAAAGCTGCAGACTTTAACCAAAAACTGCTCAGCCAGTCACTTATCTCCAGCACCCAGACACCCAGCTCCCAATGGGATCCAAACCCCAAATAAATCTGGTTTACTCTGTATAAAGCTTATACAAGGTAAACTCATAAATTGTCCGCCCTCTATAACACTGATAGAGAGAGATGCACAGCTGTTTGCTCCCCCAGGTATTAATCACTTACTCTGGGTTAATTAATAAACAAAAGTGATTTTATTAAGTATAAAAAGTAGGATTTAAATGATTTTAAGTAATAACTGACAGAACAAAGTAAGTTACCAAGCAAAATAAAACAAAACATGGAAGTCTAAGCCTAACACATTTAAGAAACTGAATACAAGTAAATCTCACCCTCAGAGATGTTCCAATAAGCTTCTTTCACAGACTAGACTCCTTCTTAGTCTGGGCCCAATCCATTCCCCTGGTACAGTTCTTATTAGTTCCAGCTCAGGTGGTAACTAGAGGATTTCTCATGACTGGCAGTCCCCTTTGTTCTGTTTCACCCGCTTTTATATCTTTGGCACAAGGGGGGAATCTTTTGTGTGTCTCTCTGGGTTCCTACCCTTCCTTCTAAATGGAAAAGCACCAGGTTTAAGATGGATTCCAGTATCATGTGACATGTTCACATGTCCTGTGAGACTTCATTACTCAGGGCTGGCACCAGGGACACAGGAAGGCTTACAAGTAAACAGAGCCATTTACAACCAATTGTCCTAGTTAACAGGAGCCATCAAGATTCCAAGCCACCATTAATGACCCACACTTTGCATAGTTACAATAGGACTTTACAGTAATACTTCATATTTCTAGCTTCAGATACAAGAATGATACATTCATACAAATAGGATGAACACACTCAGTAGATTATAAGCTTTGTAATGATACCTTACAAGAGATCTTTTGCATAAAGCATATTCCAGTTACATTATATTTACACTCATAAGCATACTTCCATAAAAGATATGGAGTGCAACGTCACAAAGACATTATGGATTGCAGTGCAGTTCCTAACTGAAGAAGACTACGCAGGCGCCCAACATTCTGCGTGATATGGATAGGAGCAACTTTAGATTGCTTTTGGCATTCACAGAGCAGGTGCACCTGGTAGACCATCACTTTTGGGCTTGGGAAACAAGCACTGAATGGTGGGATCATATCGTCATGTAAGTGTGGGATGATGAGCAGTGGCTACAGAACTTTTGGATGCGGAAAGCTACCTTCCTGGAACTGTGTGTGGACCTCGCCCCAGACCTGCGGTGCAAGGACACCAGAATGAGAGCTGCCCTCTCAGTAGAGAAGCATGTGGCAATCACTGTGAGGAAGCTGGCAACTCCAGACTGGTACCGGTCGGTCACAAATCAATTTGGAGTGAGGAATTCAACTGTTGGAGCTGCGTTAATGCAAGTGTATAGGGTAATATATTGCATCCTGCTACGAAGGACCGTGACTCTGGGAAATGTGCGTGAAATAGAAACGGGTTTGCAGAAATGGGTTTCCCTAACTGTGGAGGGGCCATAGATGGCACACATATTCCAATTTTGGCACCAGACCACCTTGTGATGGAGTACATCAATAGGAAGGGGTACTTCTCCATGGTGCTGCAGGCGCTTGTGTATCACCGTGGGTGTTTCACTGACATCAACGTGGGGCGGTCTGGGAAGGTGCATAATGCACGTATCTTCAGGAACACCAGCCTGTACAGAAAGCTACAAGCGGGGACTTTCTTTCCTAACCAGAAGATTACAGTGTGGGGTATTAAATGCCCATAGTGATTCTGGGGGACCCTGCCTACCCCTTACAGCTGTGGCTCATGAAACCTTATGCAGGACATCTGGACAGCAGTAAGGAGCAGTTCAACAGCAGGCTCAGTAGGTGCCGGATGACAGTTGAATGTGCCTTAGGAAGATTAAAGGTGTGCTGGTGATGCCTTTATGGCAGGTTGGACCTCACTGAGGATAATATTCCTATGGTCATAGTTGCGTGCTATACGTTGCATAATCTCTGAGAAGCTAAGGGTGAAAGGTTTTCTCAAGGGTGGAGTATGGAGGCAGACCACTTGGCTGCTGATTTTGAGCAGCCAGATACCAGGGTTGTCAGTGGAGCCCAGAGGGGAGCTATTTGAATCAGGGAGGCTTTGAGGCAGCACTTTGACAATGACCACCCATGTAGTTTTCCTAGGGGGCAATGGTGACATTTGGGGCCTTATATTCCTGTAATAAAGTGATTAAAATGCCTGTGCATGTATTGGCAATGCCTGCAATCTCACCTTGTAGAAAAAAAAATAAAGATGATTTACCATTATAAAAGTTTGCTTTTATTGCACAAGAAACCACACACACAAACACACATATACTTGGTGGGAAAGGAGGAACCAGGGAAGGGCAGACTTTCACAGCTATGTGTAGGTCCAGCTATCGCTGTGAAAGTTGTCCCAGAGGATGGAGTGAAGGGGAAACCGAGAAGTTCTGGAAGGTGGAAAGGAATATTCTGGCAGAGTTTGGGGTGGGGAGCATGGAAAAGAGTTCTGAATGTGCTGCAGTGGGGGTTGAGCACTAATCTGCTCAGTCCGCATTATTAAGGACTTCAGCATTTGTGTTTGCTCCTCCATTACTTTAATCATCTGCTCAGTAGTGTCCTTAACAAATGCGTGATTCTCTTTTCTGTCCTGTTGTTCAGCTTTTTTCTGCATTGGAGCACTGCAGGACCTCACAGAACATGTCTTCTTTGCTGTGTCTTGGGTGCATTCTTATCTGGTGGAGACGCTCAGCCGAGATGTGTTGGGTGTTCCTGAAGGCCACATCTGGTGAAGCACAGGGGACAATGCACAGAAGCGGGATTGTTAAATTCACACATAGCACTGAAACATTTCTGTTAAATATACCTTTTGCAACATTGCCATCACTTTCTCACTGACCCTAGCCAGGCACACATCTCTGCAAACACGCAAAGCATGGTGAGTGTTGGCGGGGGGAGGGGGAGGATGGGGCGCTTCACAAGGGGAAAAGAGCACACACTCTTTGCAAGGGTTGTGGTGCAGCATTCTAGGGAACAAATTCTAAAATTCTCCCACACTTTTCCACAGGCAGGTGTAATTCTAGCAGATATCTCACTGCTAAGGGTAAGCAGGGAAACGAGGGCACATCTACTCCATGCTTGTGGCTCCCTATGCTGCTTGCCTATGTGCCACTTTGGTCCCTGCACAAGTGATTGCTGAATGGCCCTGGAAAGTTTCCTACAATGGGGGAAGGAACAAAGCTGCTCTGCCACGGAACCTTTGGCAGTGGATTACTGAGTACCTCCAGGAAACTTTTCTGAAGATCTCTCTGGAGGATTCCCGTGAGATCTCAGCGTGCATCAGCATCTTGTTCCACCGTACTGATTAGCTACACAGGGTAATGTCCAGTTCACAGAAACACAGCCAGCCTCCCACATTTCTTCTATGAACCCACCTCCACACTACACAAGCCACAACCACTTACCAGGAGTCTCATCTCCTGCTTCTTGCTTGCTGGAGAGCAACTGCTGAGACTGGCTAGAAACCTCTGGAGTGGAGAACAGTTCCTGGCTGCCTGCCCCACCGGGCGACCCCGCCGGGAGCTGCACATCCTCATTTAACTCCACCTCTTCATCAATAACTTCATTCTCTGGGGAAGGTCCTCTTTCCGTCGCCTCCGTGCCCTCCGATGTATCCACGGAGCTGTTGGCAATCGAGGTGGGGTCACCACCAAGGATAGCATCCAGCTCCTTATAGAACCAGCAGGTCTTAGGTGAAGCACCTGAGCGATGGTTTGCCTCCCTCGCCTTATGGTACGACTGCCTCAGCTCCTTTATCTTCGTTCTGGACTGCAGCATGTCCAGATCATAGCCCTTTTCGCACAAGCCTCAAGATATCTGCCCGTAGGTATCCTAATTCCTACAGCTCAAGCACAGCTGGGACTGCATAGCCTCCTCTCCCCATATACGGAGCAGATCCAACAGCTCTGCAGTGGTCCAAGCGTTTGCTGCAATAACCCACCATGGTCACCTGGGAAGATGCGATGCGACCTCTCCACACTGAGCAAACAGGAAATGGAATTTCAAAAATTCCCAGGGCTTCTAAGGGGGAGGGGCGGATGGTTGTTTATCTGGCTGCAGGGCGGTGGAGTTCAAACTGCTGACCAGAGCAGTCAGGATGGGCATTGTGGGACACCGCCTGAAGGCCAATTAAAGCGATGAAATGAAGGGTGGTGTCTACACTTGCACTTTGTCAACAAAATTGTAGAGGAAAAAGACGTAAATTTCTTGTGAGGGTGGATGTATTTTATCGCCAAAACCAGGCATTTTCCCCGATAAGCGTCGCCTTGCAGTGTACACATTCACTGTTTGAGTCGACAAACAGTAGTTTTGATGACATAACTTAGTAGTGTAGACAAGGCCTATGTGTCGGTGGCAGAGTTGCGCTAAATTGAGAGTTGGTGTCAATCAGGGCGGGTATTCTGAGGTGAGAGCTGGTATAGATCGGAGTGGGGGTTGCAATGACGTGAGATTTGGTATGAATGAGGGTGGTGTGCTTAGGTGACAGGTGTTATCAATCGGGAGGAGCACTCTGAAGTAAGAATTGGTATCAGTGGCTGGGGTTACACTGAGATCAGAGTTGGAATCAATGGGGACGAGGTTGCGCTGAGGTGAGAGTTGGTGACAATCGGGGGGTTGCTCTGAGGAAAGAGTTGGTATAAATTGCAGGGGGTTGCTCTGAATTGTGAATTGGTATCATTCAGGAGGTTGCCCTGTGGTAAGAGCTGATATTGATTGGGGGTTGTGTTGAGGGGAAAGTTGGTATCAATCAAGGGGGTTGTATTGACGTGAGAGGTGGTATCAATGGGGGGGGCACTTTGCTGTGAGATTTTTTGTATTGGTGGGAGGTTGTGCTGAGGTGATAGTTTTAATGATCCGGGGATTGCTCTGAGCTGAGAGTTGGTGTCAGTTGGGGTTAATCTGAGGTGAGAGTTGGTACCAATTGGGATTGTGTGTTACTCTGGTGTGATAGTTGATGTCAGCTGGGTGTGTGTTCTCTGAGGTGATTGTTGGTATCAATTATAGAGGTTGCTCAGTGATCAGAGTTCCTGTCAACTGTGGGGAGAACTGGTATCAATCAAGGAGAACTGGTATACAATCAATGAAGTGAGAGTTTGACTCATTGGGGGTTGTGCTGGGATGAGAGTTGGTATCAATCTGGTGTGGTTTTTCTGAGATGAGAGTTAATATCAATCGGAGGGTTGCTCTGAAATGAAAGTTGGTGTCAATCAGGGGCCTGCTGTAAGGTGAGAGGTGGTGTAAATCAGAAGGGTTGCTCTGAGGTCAGAGTTAGTATCGGTGTGGGGGAGGTTCTCTTAAGATGAGAGTTAATGTCAAATGTGGGGTTGCACTGAAGGGGGGTGGGATAAATGAGAGAGGTTTCTCTGAGTTGAGAGTTGGTATTAATTGGGAAGTTGCTCCAAGGTCAGAGTTGGTATAAATCCTGGGATTTCTCTCAGGTGACAGTTGCTAACAATCAGGGGGTAGTTCTGAGGTTAGAGTTGGTATCGATTGGGGTGTGGGGGAATTGCACTGATGTGATAGTTTGAATCAATCAAGGTGATTGTGCTGAGGTGAGAGGTCGTATCAGTCTGCGCCCTCTGATGTGAATGTTGGTATAAATTGGGGGGTTACTCTGAGGTGAGAGTTGGTGTCAGCTGGGGGTTGCACTGAGGTGAGAGTTAGAATCAATCAAAGGGATTGTGTTGAGGTGAGAACTGGTGCCCTCTGATTTGAGTGTTGGTATCGGGAGGACTGCACTGAGGTGAGGGTTGGTATTAATCGCAGGGTTGCTCTAAGGTAAGAGGTATCAATAGTGGGGCTTGCACTGAAGTAAGAATTGGTATCAGTTGGGGGACTCTGAGGTGAGTGTTGGTGTCAGTGGGGTTTGAGGTGAGAGATTAGTAAATATTTCCAACATCCGGAATTGGGACACTGGGGAGGGCTCTGAGTTACTATAAAGAATTCTTTCCCAGGTGTCTGGCTGGTGGGTTGCATCCACACACTCAGAGTCTAACTGATCCTCATATTTGAGGTCAGGAAGGAGTGTTTCCCTAGGTCAGACTGGCAGAGACCCTGGGTTGTTTTTTTTTTTGCCTTCCTTGTATCATAGGGCACCCTTAACTTGCAGGTTTGAAGTAGAGTAAATGATGGATTCTCTGTCACTTGAAGTCTTTAAATTAAGATTTGAGGACTTCCAGAGATTATGGTCCTATCACAGGAGTGGGTGGGTGAGGTTCTGTGGCCTATGAAGTGAAGGAGGTCAGACTATATGATCATGATAGTCCTTTCTGGTCTTAAACTCTATGAGTCTATGTCAATCGGGGTCTCTGAGATGAGAGATGGTTTTAGTCGAGGGGAGACCTCTGAGGTTAGAGGTGGTGTCAGTTGTGAATGGGACTCTGAGGTGTGAGATTATGTCAGCTGGGTAGTCAAAGATCAGGCAGTTCTGGGACCCTGTTTTGCGGAACTCTGCTGGGGTTCCTCTGAGTTGGAGATTGTGTCTGTTGTGGAAGCAATTGGCTCTGAGATGAGAGTTGGTGTAATGTAATTCCTGTGGGGGACCGTGAGATCAGAGATGATGTTAGCTGGGGGACTGCTAACATTGGAAGCATTCTGAGGTAAGAGATTATGTCAATTGGGGGTTCTCTGAGGTGATATGGTAGTAAGGGAGAATGGGGGGTGATTCCATGGAGCTCTGAAATAGGAGATGATGTCTGTTGGGTGATGGGGTGTTTCTGAAGTTAGAGAGATGGTGTAAATTGGAGGGTGGACTCTGAGGTGAGAGATGATGTTTGTTGGGGGGGGCAAATTTCTTTGGTGAGAACTGGAAAGACCCCTGAGGTGAGAGATGGTGTCAGTCAAGGGGAGACACCTGAGATGAGGGGAGGTGACACTTGTTGTTGGGAGGGGGTAAGGTTACTCTGAGGTTGGAGATGTTGTCCATTGGGGGTTCATGAAATGAGAGATTTTTTCAGTTGACAGGGCTTAGGGTGAAGAGAAAGCTGTGATTCTTTGTCCTCGGTGCTCTGCTGGGGAGATCAGGTTTCATAACCAGTCCTGATCACTCCCTGTGGGTGGCTGGTATCACCTCTTATCTTTTTTCTTTTTTTCTTTGCAGTTACCTCATCGCCGAGTGACATTCTCTGCAGCTAATCAGGCACAGGACTTGCAGGACCCCTCACAACATAGTTACTATGACAGCGGGCTAGAAGAGTCAGAGACTCCTAGCAGCAAGTCATCATCAGGGCCCCGAATTGGGCCACTAGCTCTGCCTGAGGATCATTATGAGCGCACCACACCCGACGGTAGTATTGGGGAGATGGAGCACCCTGAAAACGGTAAGAGATCCTGCTGCATGCATGTCAGACTCCTTCCTGCAGATTGTCTTGGTGCAGGTACTTCAAAGACTTGCAAATCTGCATCCCATGGAGGAGGGATAGGTTGGGGGGTTAGTAGCCATATTGGGACAGACTTGGACAGCGTGAGGCAGGGAGGCCAGAGAAAGTCACAGTTCTGATGGCAAGAGACCACGAAGGATGAGAAGGGGCTCAGCAAGGTGGTCACTGGAGAGGAAGAAAGGAGAAAACAGGACCTGGGAGGTAAGAGTAGAGGAGTCAAAGGGATGACTGGGGCTGACATGGCACAGGAAGGAGGGGAACCAGAAGGCTCTGCTTTGAGTTGTCAGCAGAACATCCTGGAGGATAGTTGAAGGGGAGATCTGGGCTACAGTTTGCGACTGAGCCCTTGGGCAAATCACAGCTCCTTGTGTCTTGGAACAAAGGCCAGGGGAGTGTCTAGACTAGCATGTACAATAGTGTTATATGTTAAAACTGGATTTGAAACTCTTGTTTAAACAGACCCAGAGGAGCAGCTGGGGTAGAAACAAGATGGAGGGGAGAGGGCCTAGGGGATTCCTTGGTGTAGAGGTGGATATTGAAGCCATGGGAGCCTTCGTAGTGGCAGAGAGGGAGAATACAAAAGGACCAACCTTGGGATAGCAAGAGACATTGGAAGAAGAGGAGACATGGTGCAGCATGATTGTGGCAAACCCATAACAGCCTAACTCTTTTTTATGGCCCCATCAAAAATGTCTCTTCATTCCCATTGCAGATCATCTGCCTCTTCTCCTCCTCAGCCATGGCTTGGACACTGTTTTTGCCCCTTCCAGTGCCAGGGGTCTGTCTGTCTCCCCTCAACTAATCACTTCTGTCAGGCTAAGTTGCCTCCTCCTGCCCAGGCTCTGGCCATGTGCCCAATACCTCCCCTCCTCTACCTTCTGCATTCTGACATTGAGGAGTTTTCCTCTGAAACAAGGCCTCTCATTAAGTGGGCTGCAGAGGAAACTTTGGGGAAGAGCAGGGCATCAAAATTGTTGCTGTGAATTTTCCCTAGTGTTGGGAGAGATGGAAATAAGCAGGGGTTCCCTCCCTTGGGACAGGGTAGATAAAGGGCGGCTGCGTCAGCACATTGCTGGGCACTTGCTGTGGCCGGAGCCTGCAGGGGGGCTCAGGCAGCCTGGGGGAAAGCCACTGGACCTCTACACTGGGAATACTCGTTGTGCGATGGGGATTATATGGTGGCAAAGGCCTGGTGGGATGGGCCTCAAATCCCTCCTTATTAGTTTCTGGGACAGGGGCCTGAGAGGATACGGCTGGAGTGCACTATGTTCCAGCTATTCTGGGCTGCTCAATGGACCTAGGGGAGCGCAGCCAGACCAAGTTAGAGCAATCTGTAGGACTGAAGTGGCCCCTGAATCCAGGATGTGCTAAAATGGCATAAAGCTTCCCTTCTGACTGTGGGAATTTCATACAGACCACTTCCTCCCAAAGAGGAGAAACATTCAGCTTGGAAAAAGGGAAGAAAGGAGAGGTCTGGGGCCTGGCTGATGGGGTTCTTGGGGTCTCTCCCGTATGCTGTGTCATAACCCTCAGGTGAGAGCTGGGTGAGTGGAAGGGACTGTTGAGGGACCTGTGAGGAGGATTCTGATATGACACCATGTCACTGGGGGAGCAGTGATTGAGTGTCATCAATAATGACAGTGATCATGAGAGAATGAAGGCTGTGTGCCTGTGAAAACAGAGGAGGGAATAGGAAAGGAGGAGAGACTGGAGCTGGACAGAGGAGGAGGTGAAGGAAGGAGAGACAGAACAAGGGACAGATGGGAACACACAGAAGATTGAAACAAGTAGCAGAGCAGAGTTCCCACTGGCAGCATATGGCATCTGCTGGGGAAGATTTTGGTGCGGAAACTGAGGCTCAGAAAGAGGAGGTGACATGCTCGGGCTGCAGAGTCTGCAACAGAATCTTGGCCCTGTGCTTTAGCCACACAGTCCTTCCTCTGCCTAGTGAGAGCTGCAGCTGCCTTTAGCCTCTGGGATTCTGACTATTCTGGACTCTTTTTCCCTTCTTGATGATTAATCCTGTTCAGATCAGTTTCAGCTCCAGCAAAGCTGTCACCACGCTGTTGGAGAGACCCCTTGACTAGCCAGCAGAGGGAGATAATTTAGGCCCCACTATGTTGTTGATCTCTGAGATAGTCAATTCTCAGCAGGGGAGCAGAGTGCAAGGAGTGAGCTAGACCAGTGGTTTTCAAACTGCGGGTTGTGACCCAGAACTGGGTCACGGAATGTAAGGCACTGGGTTGCAGCCAGCTCCTAGGTGGGGGGCCACAGGGCTCCGTGCGCTGTCCCTGCCCCGAGCACCGTCAAATGGGAGCCGGGGGAGGCTTGCGTGCCTCCACCTAGGAGCCGGACCTGCTGCTGGCTGCTTCTGGGCCACAGTGCGGTCCGCAGTGCCAGGAGAAGCAGGAAGCCCCTGCTGTACCGCTGACTGGGAGCCACCCGAGGTAAGCCCATGCCCCAACCCCACGCCCCAATCCCCTGCCCCAGTCCTGAGCCCCACCCCAAACCCGGAGCCCCTTCCTGCACCCCAAACCCCTCATCCCTGGCCCCACCCCAGAGCCTGCACCCCCAGCCCAGAGCCCTGATCCCTTCCTGCACCCCAACCCCTTGCCCTAGCCCTGAGCCCCCCCAAACCCGGAGCCCCCTTCTGCACCCCAAACCCCTCATCCCCAGCCCCAGCCCAGAGCCTGCACCCCCCAGCCCAGAGCCCTGAGCCCCTCCTGCACCCCAACCCCCTGCCCGAGCCCAGAACCCCCTCCCACACCCTGAACCCCTCATTCCTGGCTCCACCCTGCAGTCCTCACCCCCGCACCCCAACCCTCTGCCCCAGTCCTGAACCCCTCCCACACCCCAAACGCCTCATTCCCAGCTCCATTGGGATGCGGGCATCAACAATTTTCTTCAACTCGGTCGCCAGAAAAAAAGTTTGAAAACCACTGAGCTAGACCCTAGAGAGGGCAGGGGACACTTGTCCCGGTTAGTGCCCTGCACAAAGGAGGTGCATCTTCTTACTGAAGTACCTGAACATGACTCCCCTAAATAATGAAAATATCAGTCTCTGCTCATAAACTTTTCCCCTACCTCCTATAGTAAGGTGCCTTCACTAACATGCTCACTGCCATGGACAGCAGCCAGGCATGCACATACACATGTGCACACCACACATACATGCTTACCAACACACACATGCATGCACACACCATGTTCACATACACAACAGGGCTGAAGATATACAGAACTCTATTTTATGGCCACCATCACCTGGCCTGGGTCAAGCTCCCCTCACATGTTAGTCAGGCTCCCCTGTTTCCAGCAGCTGCTGGTACACACACAAACTTGATGCAGTGCAGAAAGTGTGAGAGGCCAGGGCTCCACTGATTCTTCTGACATTAACTCTAGCCTGTCTCTATGTTCTTCAGATTGTCTAACAAAGATAATTATATCAACAGAGAATATGAGGATAGGGTCAAAAATTCTGATCCCCCTAGGTGATACATTGGGTGACTATGGAACCAGGCCAGGGGATCTGTAGCTTGAAAGGTACCTAGTTACACTGCTACCTTACTTCATGATAATTAGCTAGAGAATCCTCTGGTGAGGCTAGCATATTAGGGTCTGATCCAATTTCATAGTGCAGAGCAGTAGTGTGACCCAAATTAAGGGGTCCTATGAAGCAGATACCATTATGACTTTGAATCAACTCATTCAGTTTCTTCAGCTGTCTTCTAACAGTGCCAACTCAACAAGGGCCATACAGGGAAATCTAGTTTTGTTTCTGAGATCTTGGAAGCATAGGCCATTCTTGCTCATAGAATGTGAAGTTAATGCTGGAGAAACACTATTATTAGATCCCACACAGCCCACCATCTGTGGCAGGTGCAGGACTGCACCCTATTGTACATTTTCTAGAGTTTTATCTAGTCTAGTAATAAATGTTCAAAATGATGGGTCTTCACCATTTTCCCCAGGAGACTGTTCAAAGCCTAAGAGATCTGATGGGCGGATGATCATCTTTTGAGATCTCTTCGGCTGGAAGGCAAAGTGCATAGTAGCTGTGTCTTTTCTTCTGTAAATCATCCCTTATTTAGTTATCACAGACACTTTTGGATCCTTCCTTATTGGACACCTCCCACTGTGCAAGTTGCAGCGAAGTTCTGAGTTGTAAAGGCTGCATGAGCCTTTCCAAAAAGATTTAGTAGGTTGTTGAGGGAGATCTCTACAGTATCTTGGCATTGACATATGCCATCTTCCCTGGTAACCCAATTGGTTGGTACCTTTAGTACCTGACCAGGATGTCCCCTACTTCCTACCCAGCATTCTGCAATGCTGTCATCTGGTAGAGTGTGAAATACTGAGCTGGGGGCCCCTGTTCCCATTATATTGAAGATTTGCTCTGGTAAGGAAAGGCTGGGAATTGTTTAAGAACACTTTACTAGATGCCCAAAAAGCCACAATCTCACAATTGAGGAAGAATGCTGAATTGGTTAAAAAACTACCCGGGGATTAGAGGAGAAGAAAAGGCAGCAATAAAAAATTAAATATTTCAAACAAATGGAAAGGGGATGTTGATAGTAACGAATATAAATCAGAAGCTAGGAATTGGAGAAAATTGATAAGGGAAGGAAATGGACACAAGGAGAAATCTATGGTTAGCAGAGTTAAGGATAATAAAAAGAAGCTTATTAGGAACAAAAAGAATCCTAACAATGGTATTGGTCCATTACTAGATGGAAATGGTAAAATTATCAATAATAATGCAGAAAAAGCAGATGTTCAATTAATATTTCTGTTCGGTATTTGGGAAGAAAACAGATGATGTAGTCAAATCATATGATAACTCTTTCCATTCCACTAGTGTCTCAGGAGGATGTTAAACAGCAACTATTAAAGTTAGACATTTTTAAATCAGCAGGTCCAGATAACTTTCATCCAAGCGTTTTAAAAGAGCTGTTGATGAGCTTTCTGTAACATTAATGTTGATTTCAAATAAACCTTGGAACATCAGGGAAGTTTCTGAGGACTGAAAGAACGCTAATTGTTGTGCCAATATTTAAAAAGTGTAAATGGGATGGCCCAAGTAATTATAGGTCTGTCAGTCTGACACCCATCCTGGGGAAGATAATGGAATGGTTGATATGGGACTAGATTAATAAAGAAATAAAGGATGGTAATATAATTAATGTCAATCAACATGGGTTTATGGAAAATGGATCTTGTCAAACTATCTTTTTTTGATGAGATTACAAGCTTGGTTGATAAAGGTAATAGTGTTGATGTCATATACTTAGACTTCTGTAAGGCATTTGACTTAGTATGGCATGCCATTTTAATTAAAAAAACTAGAACAATATAAAATTAACATGGGCACACATTAAATGGATTAAAAGCTGGCTAACTGATAGTTCTCAAAATGTGATTATAATTGGGGAATAATCATTCAATGGGTGCATTTCCAGTGGGTTCTCACAGGGATCAGTTCTTGGTCCTACACTATTTAACATTTTTATTAATGACCTGGAGGAAAACATAAAGTCATCATTAAGGCTACGATTTTGTCATGGATATCTTTAGTAAAAGTCAGGGACAGGTCATGGGCAATAAACAAAAAATCACGGAAGCCATGACCTGTCCCTGACTTTTACTAAAAACATCCCTGACAAAATGGGGAGGGAGGAGGGTCCAGCAGCCTGCCCCCCGCCTGCAGTGGCTGGGAACTGCAGGGACCCCATTGCTCAGTGGCTGGGAACTGGGGAGGGGGTCCCCTTGCCGCCCTGTAGGGCTGGAGCTGAGGCAGGGGTCCCCTTGCCATCTGCAGGTCTGGGAGCTGCGGGGGGCCCCTGCCAACATCGCTGAGCAGCTCCGGGGTCCCTCTGCCACCAGCGGCGGCTGGGCAGCTCAGGGGTCCCCACCGGCAGCAATGGCCAGTCAGTTGCAGGGGCTCCCACTGCGCACAGCTGCTGGGCAGCTGCAGGAGGGTCCCCTGTGGCCCGCGGAGGCTGGGCTGCTGCAGGGGTCCCCTGCTGCTTCAGCAGATGTTACTGAGCATGCTCAGTTCATGTGAGCATGCTCAGGACACTCTAAGTAGCAAATTCAGTCAGATAGCAGTAATTCACACTACATGGCGGCTGGTCAGGTGCGGGGGCCCCATATGTTACAGAGGTCGCTGGAAATCACGGATTCCGTGACTTCCGCAACATCCATGACACAATCGTAGCCTTAGTCATCACTGATAAAGTTTGCAGGTTACACAAAAATTAGGGAGAAGTAAATAATGAAGAAGATAGGTCAATGACACAGAGTGATCTGGGTTGCTTGTTAAGCTGGGCGCAAGCAAACAATGTGCATTTTAATATTGCTATATGTAAGTGCAAACATCTAGGAGCAAAGAATATAGGCCATTCTTACAGGATGGGGGACTCTACATTGGGAAGCAGTGTGTCCGAAAAAGATCGGGGGGGGCGCACAAAGGGGGGGATAATCAGCAGACCATGAGCTCTCAATGCGACCCTGTGGCAAAAAGGGCTAATGCAATCCTTGGATCCAATAACAAGGGAATTTCAAGTAGGAAAGGAGAGGTTGTTTTACCTCTGTATTTCACACATTGTTGAGACTGCTGCTGGAATACTGTGTCCAGTTCTGGTGTCCACAGTTCAAGAAGGAAGTTGATAAATTGGAGAGGGTACAGAGAAGAATGTGGACAATGATTAAGTTGGGACAGTTCTCTGGTGTGTATTATGCAGGAGGTCAGACTAGATGATCCCAGTGGTCCCTTCTGGCCTTGGAATCTATGAATAAAGGATTGAAAAACAAGCTTTATAGTAATAGACTCAAAGAGCTCAATCTATGTAGCTTAAGAAAGAGAAGGCTAAGGGGGACTTGATTACAGTCTATAAGTATCTACATGGGGAACAAATATTTAATAACGGGCTCTTCAATCTAGCAGAGAAAGTACAACACAATCCAATGGCTGGAAGATGAAGCTAGACAAATTCAGACTGGCATACATTTTTAGTGGTGAGAGTAATTAACCACTGGAACAATTTATCAAGGGCCATGGTGGTCATGTTACCTTTTGACCATGGAATCTATGAATAAAAACCAATGGTCACTAGGGTAAGTCAGAACTATAATAATATTACACACACAAAGAATAGTATTAACATTATTAAGATTGTGAAGCCAAGCACTCAAAGCTCAGGAAATGCCAAATTTAAGGTTGTCCCTATGCATTATGATATAGCGTTCATCAAATCATCACTTGCTATTTTTTCCATAGGAACTCTGCCTTATTTAATATGCAGGATTGAGTCAACTGTTTAACATTTCTTTATCATCTTCATTTGTTGTGAGGACCTCCAGCCTTATTTAATGCACCCCATCCAAACCCTGCACTGAATATATAATTAACAATTGTCTAATGCATTTTCCATAGCACATATCACAGTAGTATGTACGCTTCACAAACATTAATGAGTTTATCTTCACAACTCCCCTTTGAGATAGGGAAATATTATTATCCCCATTTTAGAGATTTAGATTGAATATTAGGAAAACTTTCTAACTATAACGATAGTTAAGTACTGGAACAGGTTACCTAGAGAGGTTGCGAAATCCCCATCATTGGAGGTTTTTATGAATAGATTAGTCAAACACATGTTGGGGTTGGTCTAGGTGTACTTAATCATTCCACAGCATGGGTGGGGGAAGTACTAAATAACCTCTCTAGGTCCTTTCCAGCCTTACATCTCTATGATTGTACTGACCTTCAAAGTCATCCTTTTCTTGACTAGTGTAACTAAGAGAATCTACCCTCACCCTTCTTATCCCCTATTTTCTTTAACTTGAATGTTCCATATTTTAAAAAAAAATAGAAAAAAAGAAAAGCAAAAAAAGGAAGACCGCTCCTCCTCTTCCCCTCGGACATCTCCCTGTACTGTAGGGTGAGGTTGCTTTGTGCCAGTGTGACAGACTCTAAACCCTGTCTGTATTGTGATGGCCTCATGCTCCTCATTGACAGACATAGCCATTGCCTCTTCTGTCTGGGGGAGAACCCTATCCCAGACATGTGTTTGGTCTGTTTCCTCCAGGACCAGCAAGGTCACGGACTTGCTGCTCAAGATGCAATCTGCTGGAGCAATCCTGGTGGGTCACGTCAGACCTAGAGGAAATGACAACCACGAAAGCAAGGCTGAAAGAGTTGGCATCAGTCAGCACTCCCTCCACACCCCTGGATTGGGTGGTGAGAAAAGGCAATAAACAGAGCACTTTTGAAATTGTCACCAACAACTTTGGTGTCGACAACCTCAGCACCATTTTTCTTGGCACTAGCAACCAGAGGACTCATGGCATGACAGCCTTGGCATCAGCAATCTCAGCACTGGCAGCCTAAACATCACAGTCAATATATACATCCCCAGTCACAGAAGGGAGGCGCCAAGAGACAATCCCCCATGGAGCATAAACTGCTTCAGACAGCAAGTAGGACCATCCCACAAGGAGGATGTAAAACATCACTTCTCTAGGGAGACAGCCTCCAAGTTCTCTGCCAAAGCACAAACTGTTCAGGGTGGAGGAGCCTTGGTACTGACCATGGTACTAGTATCAGCACCCACAACCAAACTGGGGAGGAATAGCTCAGTGGTTTGAGCATTGTCCTGCTAAACTCAGGATTGTGAGTTCAATCCTTGAGGGGGCCATTTGGGGATTTAGTTGGGGATTGGTCCTGCTTTGAGCAGGGGGTTGGACTGGATGATCTCCTGGGTCCCTTTCAACCCTGCTATTCTATGATTACAGGCCAGAGATATATCCCTGCAGAGGCCACTACCTTCCCTGCCCCTAAGCAGTGATTGGCACTGTACCTAATGCAAAGGACACCGCACCACTGTCCAAAGAGGGCTACTCATCCTTGCCAATTTACTTCTTCTCCCTGGCATCAAAGATGCCTCTCTTCTGCCTTCAGAGACTGATGATTCCAAGGACAGTACAGAAGTCCTTTCCCCAAAGCTCTGCCTCCAACAAGATGGGATTGGCACTGAGCTGACCTGACCAGCCTCAACTGAGCCAGACCTCTGTTGCATTCCACGTTGGCCATACTAGCCTTACTGGGGTCCATTATGCCATTTGCTCCAGAGCAGATAGACCTCTAATGCATCCAGAAAGAGGAGGAAATCCTGCTATTCAACCACTTAATTGGCCAGACCTGATGGAGTTAACAGAAGGTCAGCAGCCACCCCATCTCCACCCAAAGGAGTCATCTTCATTGCCTGATGAGGCAGTAACACCAGTCCCTACCCCAGCGGTCAATGACTTGAAAGCATTCCAGGATCTTCTGTATCACAATGCAGAGACCATGAACATCAAAACAACAGTCAAACAAGAGACGTTCCACAAGTTGTTGGATATTCTCAACTCAACTATTCCAGACAGTATTGCCCTTCCCATCAATGAAGGCATACTGGAGCCAGCCAAGGGACTCTGGCACACCCCAGCCACTCTTCCTTCCACACTAAACAGTTGTAGAAAATATATCAGGTGCCCCCAAAGGACTTTGAACATGTTTAAGCCCCCCCCCAAACCCAGAGTTTTAGTAGTGTCTGCAGTCCAGGAGAAATCCAGGTCTTCAAAAGGTACTCCTAAGGACAAAGACCCAAATAAATTAGACAAGTATGGGGGCAAAGTGTCCTCCTTAGCCTCACTTCAGTTCAGGTAGGGGGAAGACTACTAGGCCTTATTTGTGAAATACAACTTCCCCACCTGGGAGATGGTCACTCCCTTCTTGTCAAAAATCCCACAGGAGCACAAGAGGGAGTGAAAAGAAATCTTAAAAGAAGGCCAAATGTTCATGAGAATGGCATTGCAGGCACCCATGGATGCATCTGATGCAGTCAAGAAGTCGGTGGCTGTGGCTGTCACTATGAGATGGGCTTCTTGGATGCTAGCATCCAGAATATCTAAAGAGGTGCAAGCCACCATCAGGACCTGCCCTTTGAGGGGATGGAACTCTTTAGTCAAAAAACCAATGAGAGGCACCTGCGCTGGAAAGACTCAAGGGTTACGTTAAACAGGTATTGTCTGCATAGGAAAACATTTGCAGACATTTCCATTTGTAGCTGGTACAACATGTACAGAGAGAAAAATAGAGACATTTCTATCAAAAACACCTGTAGCCTAGGAGGCTGTTCCTTGAGCTAGGAGGCTGAGTTCCAATCTCAGTTGTACTGACCCTGAGGCATTTAAGGATGTGCTACCACCTTGCTTTCTTTACAATCAAATTAATACAGAGGTTATACAAGGTTACTTCAGGTACACTTAGGAATTGGGGCCAGGTCTCAAATATGTTAGGCCCAAATCTTAACCACACTGCCTGTCACTGCCCTGCCACAGCCTGGTGGGAACACAGCGTAGTGGGACACAACAAACTTGTCTGGGCCCCGTCCCTGAGTTTGGGAGTGTGGTGTAGGTTCTAGAAACTCCTTACTCTTCAGCACGTCTCCTAGGGCTGGAGTCTCAAAATGGCAACAGCAGCAGGACATGGTGCTGCTGTCACACTTATTGTGACTTTTAGCTACAGGCTAGGGCACTCAGATAGTATGTGGGAGACCTGGGTTCAATTCCCCCTTCTGCCTGATTTGGGTAAAAGGTATTTGAACATGGGTCTACCACATTATAGGAGAGTAGCCTAGCCACTTGGCTATGGGACATCCAGTTCTGGGAATTTTTCTATCTCTCCTGTTGAAGCCGTTCCACTTTGTTTAAATAATTATTGGAGTAGGGACATGAACTTGGGTCACCTGTGTTGTCAGGTGTTGGACTGCATGCATGTATTCTTTCTGCGTGCTGCACTGGCTTTGGCCAGGTAGCCCATACAGCATGTTCTGATGGAACTGCCCAATAAAACCACAAGACTTGGTTTGGTAGCAAAGGCACCTGTCCAGTTTTATTGCCAATGAAGTATGGTGCTAATGCCCCAGCTCAATGGTTACAGGTACCCTAAAACATGTATGCCCGTGACAATGAACCAGCTCAGTGAATGGCGGGACTTTCCTAGGCCAGACAGAAACACTCCCTTTGAGGTTTCATTTTGTACATCAATACAAACATGCTACATGTTGCTCCTCTGATGTGATTAGTTACTGCCCCCTGATGTGGGTTGTTACCACCCATTACCTAGTACATGTTGATTCGATCAGAATATCTTTATCTATGACCTTCCTGGTCCACTGTCATCCTGACCTTATCTTTCGGAGGGGTCAGCATGTTCCTATTATCTTTAGGGAATGTGTAGGCATTGAGGTGTTCTAGTACCACCCTTCTGGAATGTGTTTGCTTGAGTGCTCTGTGGCTAGCACCTCGTAGGAATGTGTGTTTTTGCAATATCAGCCCTGTTCTTGCCAGATTCTGTGAGCAGGGCCTGCCTCTAGCTCACAACCTGATTTTGCTTTATATCAGCAAAGCTTTGACTGCTGCTCTAGCTCAGGCCTCATACAAGGGCTTGTGTTTCAGGCCCTCTTCTTACTACAATGTGTGTCCTAAACCAGGGGTATTCAATAGGCAGACCGCGGGCCAAATCCAGACTGCCAGATGCTTTTGAATAGACCCAAAAATCTTTTTATTTACTTATTATAATTATTGTTGTTGTTTTATTATTTTCTCTGGAATCTTGACTTTGACTATACCATGATCAAGAAATTTGGCCTTTGACAAAAAAATAATTGACTACCCCTCCACTAGGTTGTAAAGTCAGTCATACAGGACAACGAATAGTGTGTTGCTCCCCAGGGGTAACCAGGGTTGTGAGGGATCTCACCACTACTTGCCCTTAGCATGAAACAGACTTATCTGTGCCTGCTGTAGCTCAGCTCCCTGAAACCAACAGCCTCTGACAACACAAGCACTGTCTTCCAGGCCTCCACAGACCTTGCTGTCTCTGTACATGTTAGTGACAGGCACACACTGACCCCCGAGTCCTGAGAGCATTCCCTGCAGTGCCCAGCCCTTAACCACTGGATACTCATAGAAATTACCAGGTTTGCTGTCCTCAAAAGAACAGTGTACACACAGTTTGAATATTACAATGCACTGAGATATATTTATAATGAAAACAATCATAAGGTTATTATCAAAAGCTAAGATTTAAGACATAGTGCATAAGCATAATGGAAACAAAAATGGTCACACATAAAACAAAGATTCATAGAGCCTAAACTTACCTTTAACTAGCTAAACCCTTTTCTGAAGTAGTTTGTCTCACCTAAAGCAATCTCCGAGCATCTCCAACCAACCTGGCTGGGATCCCCCTTTCATGAATGCAAAAAACACTTTTCTTTTTGCTTCCTCAGTGTGCCTTCTTCTTATACTCCCCACCCCAAAATTCACTGTTTGCCCCCAGAATAAGGGTGACCCCCCTCTCCCCGAAGACCTATTTCCTGGTATGCTGACTTCATGTTGACTTCACATCCTCATGTGGACTTTATAGGCACACAGAGCTTCCATTGGGTTGGCCTACAATGCTTAATTTATATGTGACTGAGGCAGACAGGAAAATATACATCCTTTGTCTGGCAGAAACCTGTTTGTCAACCCTGCTTTGATTCAGACTTTAAAACATATTTTCCAGTATATACACATAGTGTCAGTACATAGACATCACAATAGTATTAATAACCAGTATGATCCTGGCTTTCATTTTACATCTCACATGACATTCTTTATAGATAAATACTGTGAAAGCAGTGTGCTATGTGTAGTGAGTTCGTCCGTTCGGATGGGAGCTGCTGTTATAGAACAGTGAACCCTTGCCAGGTGGCATTGAGGGGTTCTTAGAGTCACAAATACTCAATGGACCAGGGCACCAGTATGAGAATGATTTAGCCTAGTGGTTAGGGTATTCACATGGGACACAGATGTGAAAAACTTCTTCCTTGTTGTGTGGCCATTTTGTTAATCAACCTTCTTTGCTTTTGTTAAAGTGCCCAAAATAGAAATGAAAAACTTTGTGCTCGTAAGAGACGTGAGGCATAGGCAGTCTTGCCTAGCAGTCACAGCTGGACTGAGGTCTGCCCACCAGGGATGGGAGTTGCTGGGCCAGAGTTATAGGAATCACAAGGCCAGGTTTCATAAACAAGAGTCAGGGTCAGAGTCAGGCTGGGGTCAGAGACCAGAGATCAGAGGTAGTACCCGGTTAGAATCAAGAGGCAGGAATCAGGGTCGTCAAAGTCAGCCTGGAGTCAGAGACCAGAGCTCAGGAGACAAGGCAAAGTCCAGCATTGTAGCAGGCCAAGGTCTATGTGGTTGCTTAGACAACTTCCTGGGCCAACACCTGGGATTAAGTAGGGGCACTTGGCCAATCAGAGGACTGCAGGGAACTGTCACTCTGGATCTCGTGGGTGGTACTACCTGCGATGCCTATTCTCCACAACGCTTCCTGGCTGTGCCTGTGCAGGGCCTTCTGCTGGTATGGTGGGAATATCAGCCAGCCCAGGCTCTGCAGATCTAGGTTTTAGTCCCTGCATCCTTACAAAACTGAGGCAATTGAAATGTTTAATTTCAATCTTACTCAAAATGTTTTGATTTACTGAAAATTTTGAAAATTTTTGTTTTCAGTTTGATCCAAAATAAACCTTTTTTTTTCTTTTAATTTTGTAGAATTGCCTGTGAATTTAAAAATCCACTATTTTCCCAGCTCTATTTCTGGGGTTGGGCAGAGTGTAGGCACTGTCAATCTGGCTATGGGCCTCCAGGAACATATTCCAGGTGCCGACCCCATACACCAATTGCCTAGGGCCTGAAACTAGTGCTGGCTCTCCTTAGATTTCCCAAGAGCTAGTGCATGCTCTCAGAGGACAACTGAAGCTGCCAGTCTTCCAGCGTACTGCTTCCCTCTTTGGGGACTACATGAAGAGTAAGCAAGTAACACAGAAACACTGCAAAGGAATTTCTAAATACATACACACTTAACTCTTAGATAGCTCAAGAGATATACAAATATCCTGTACCCAAATCCTTGTCTTAGTTTCTTCACTCCAAAAGGCCTTTGGGATTTGGTCTGTGTGTTTTCAGGTGGTTCAGGATTCTTCCTCTTCTTTTTCTCCTCTTGCTGAGCCTTGTCAGCTTCTGGTCCTGGTCTTCTCCCCTTTCTCTTGCTGGATGGAGGCTTTTATTTATTTATTTATTTATTTTATTATTATTATTTTTTTTAATGAAGTTGTAGTCCCCTTTGCCAGATGACCAAATGGCCCTGATCCATTGCTTGGTTACCAACCTGCTTGGAAAAATGGGTTCCTCTGGGTGTTAGGCAGCTTATTGTTCTGCTACAGCAAAGTTATTCAACTATTGATCAGGGCCGGCTCTGGCTGCCCCCCCCGCGGGGGGGGGGCGGAGCCCTGGGAGGAGGGTGGCGAGCCCCGGCCAGAGCGCCGGGGGGAGGGCGGCGAGAGGGCGGCGAGCCCCTACCGGGGCTCCACTCTCCCCCCGGCAGCCAGAGCGCAGGGGGCAGGGTGGCAAGAGGGCGGCGAGCCCGGCCGTGGCCCCGCTCTCCCCGGCGGCCAGAGCGCCGCGCCGCCCCCCTCCAGGTGCCGCCCCAAGCACAAGCTTGGTGGGCTGGTGCCTGGAGCCGGCCCTGCTATTTATGGTCCTTACCAACTGTCCCATTCAGGGGCAGATCCCAGATGCAAGTTCCCCTCCCCTTTACACAAGAGGAATGATGCAAGGATACAGTAAAAGTCAAACATAAGCATATAAACATACAGAGAGTTTATAAAATCAAACTGGAATCCATGAGTTCACACAGATAGATTCCGAGATTGTCACAACCATACTTTTAACTCACAAGAACACAATTGGTAGAATTGTTCTATTCCCACCACCTAAAAGGGATCCCCAAGTGTGTAAAGCCCACTTCTATACATTCATTTCCTTATATCCACTCCCAGGTAAAGTGCAACTTCAGAATAACTCTCATCACCTTAGAATGGCAGGAGGATTCATATCACGGTGAATGGCTCCTAGCGGGCCTGCGTGAGGTGGGGTGTGACAGTCAACATGAGTTAACTGGCCTGTGTGAGTGGTGCATGTCGGTGCATCAGGTCAGGTGGGTGTTAGTGGCCCTGGTAAGGTGGTGCGTGGCTGTGTGTCATAGTGCATGGGTATTAGTAACCCCGCCCACGGCAGCATGTGGCTATGTGTTGTGGTTTGTGGGTGTTAGCAGTCCTGCTTGGGGTGGTATGTGGCTACATGTTGTTGATATGGAATTACTGGGCCTGCCCAAAGAGGGAGCATTGGATGCTGCTCCTCTCCCGACAGGAGTCGTGCTCCTGGTGGGGAGTGGGGAGCTGCAAGGAGCTGAGAGCCCAGGCTCTTAGCCCCCCAACACTGTCCCTTGTAAGTCAGTAGAAGTGCTCCTGGTGAGAATGCACATCACCAACAGAAGGATGTGGATGTGAACCACTGCAGTAATTAACTGCAATGGCTATCAGTCAACCTAATAGAGGTCAATTTAAACTTGTAGTGTAGACATGCCCTTAGAGTTCACCAACCAGTTATCAAGTGTAAATGCCTCAAACACTTTAACAGCCTTAACATGGAGTCACAGACAGTCCAATCTGGTACTCTGGTCTATCTTGCCACCCAGGTAAGATTACCTTTGTGATACCCCAGGTTAATTGTATCTTTAGATCTCAAACCAAGATAAATCTTGTAGTTAATCCTATAATAAACTGTCTAAATATTTATTAACTAGTTGCCAAAGGAAATAAGAGAGTTATTTACAAGGTTAAAGCAGGTAAACATATATACACACAAATGAGTTCCAGACTTAAGTTTCAAAAAGTAATAGAAGCTCTATATGTCCTTTACAGCTAATCTAATCCAAGCACAGGGATCATTTGCTTGTGCTTATCAGTCCTTGCCCCTGAGAGTCCAAGCAGTATAAAAGCTTTGGACTACTTTGCTTAACTATCTTGAGTAATTTTGTATCGTCTGCAAATTTTGCCACCTCACTGTTTACTGCTTTTATGAACATATTGAAAAGCAATAGTCTCAGTTCAGACACCACTATTTACCTCGCTTCATTCTGAAAACTGACCATTTATTCCTACCCTGTGTTTTCTATCTTTTAACCAGTTACTGATCCATGAGAGGACCTTCCCTCTTATCCCATGACAGCTTACTTTGCTTATGAGCCTTTGGAAAGGGACCTTGTCAAAGGCTCTCTGAAAGTCCAGCTACACTGTATCCATTAGATCATGCTTGTCCGTATGTTTGTTGACCCCCTCAAGGAATTCTAACAGATCGGTGAGGCATGATTTCCCTATACAAAAACCATGTTGACTCTTCCCCAACAAATTGTTTTTATATATGTCTGATAATTCTGTTCTTTACTATAGTTTCAACCAATTTGCCTGCTACTGAAGTTAGGCTTACCGGCCTTTAATTGCCAGGATTGCCTCTGGAGCCTTTTTAAAAATTGGCATCACATTAGCTATCCTCCCGGGGCGACTGATTCTGCCTAAAAGTGTGGGGACCCCGAGGCCCCACCCACTCCATGGTCTCGCCCCTGTCCCTCCTCTTCCTCCTAAGGCAGTCCCCCCAGTCAACCCAGAAGCTGAAGCCAGGCCACGGAGCCCAGTCCCCTCAACCTGCCTGGGGTGGGGTGGGGGCCTGAGAAAAGCCCCTGGCCCGTGTCCCCTCCCCTGACCCCTCACCCCAAGCAGGTGGAGTGTCAGAGGCTCCCCACAGCTGCCTGGGCTCCCCGGACCACTCTTACTCAGGAGGGTTCCAGCTTTTAGCCTGGCAAGGGGGTGGGGCCTTGGGGGGAAGAGGAGGGGCAGAGGGCCAGGCCCGTGGCGAAAGGTAGATGGGCCAGGCCTGTCTATATTCAAAAAGTGGGAGGGCCATGCCCCCTTGGCCCCCTCTATGCCAGCGCCCCTGCCTCCAGTCTTCTGGTACAGAAGCTGATTAAAATGATAGGTTACATACCACAGTTAGTAGTTCTGCAATTTCATATTTCAGTTCCTTCAGTTGGGTGAATACTATCTGGTCCTCGTGATTTATTACTATTTAATTTACCAATTTATTCCAAAACCTCCTCTATTGACACCTCAATTTGGGACAGTTCCTCAGATTTGTCACCTACATAAGAACGGCCATGCTGAGTCAGACCAAAGGTCCATCTAGCCCAGTATCCTGTCTTCCGATAGTGGTCAATGCCAGGTGCTTCAGAGGGAATGAACAGAACAGGCAATAATCAAGTGATCCATCCCCTGTCACCCATTCCCTGCTTCTGGCAAACAGAGGCTAGGGATACCATCCGTGCCCCTCCTGTCCAATAGCCATTGATGGACATATCCTCCATGAACTTATCTAGGCTTTTTTTTAACCCTGTTATGGTCTTGACCTTCACAACATCTTCTATCAAAGAGTTCCACAGGTTGACTGTGCGTTGTATGAAGAAATACTTCCTATTGTTTGTTTTAAACCTGCTGCCTACTAATTGTATTTGGTGACCCCTAGTTCTTGTGTAATGAGAAGGAATAAATAACACTTCCTTATTTATTTTCTCCACACCAGTCATGATTTTATAGACCTCTATCATATCCCCCCTTAGTCGTCTCTTTTCCAAGCTGAAAAGTCCAGTCTTATTCATCTCTCCTCATATGGAAACTGTTCCATACCCCTAATTATTTTTGTTTCTCTTTTCTGTATCTTTTCCAATTCCAATATATCTTTTTTGAGATGGGGCGACCAGATCTGCATGCAGTATTCAAGATGTGGGTGTACCATGGATTTATATAGAGGCAATATGATATTTTCTGTCTTATTATCTATCCCTTTCCTAATGATTCCCAACATTCTGTTATCGATTCCTAAAAGGAATGGCTCAGGTGTGGGAACCTCCCTCACATCCTCTGCAGTGAAGACCGATGCAAGGAATTCTTTTAGCTTCTCTGCAATGGCCTTATCTTCCTTGAGAGCTCCTTTAGCAGCTCAATCGTCTACTGGCCCCACTGATGGTTTGTCAGGCTTCCTGCTTCTGATGTCCTTAAAATATATTTTGCTGTTAATTTTTAAGTCTTTGGCTAATTGCTCTTCAAATTCTTTTTTGGCCTGCCTAATTATACTTTTACACTTGACTTGCCAGACTATGCTCCTATTTTCCTCAGTAGGATTTAACTTCCAAATTTTACAGGATGTCTTCTTGCCTCTAACCACTTCTTTAACTTTGTTGTTTAGCCATGGTGGCACTTTTTTGGTTCTCTTACTGTGATTTTTAATTTGGGGGTATACATTTAATTTGACCCCTTTATATGGTGCCAGCTCTGCAGTGACTTTAACCCTTTCATAAAATAGGGCCGTGAAGTCAGGCTAAATTTTTAACTTATTGAGGCAGGCTTGAGACCTCTGTCAGAGCCAGTTCGGTCAGTATGTTGCATCGGTTAGGAGTGCGCCTCCTACTTTGCCTGAGTTCCAATATGGCTCACCCTCCGGATTGCCTGGGAAGAGTCATAAGACCTCCAAGCAGCCCACCAAAAGTAGATCTCTGGCATCAAAGTCTGCTAGGCATGGGGTTAAGAGGAGAATGCAGATGAAGTCAAGCACTCCCTCTTCTCCAGCACCGCAGAAACCAGCAGCAATGACTCTGGCATTGAGGCAGGTACTGTCAAGTCCAGACCCTGAGGGAGCATCTTCCACATCTGTGGAACTGCACAAGAAATTTCTGGCAGCTTCAGATGCTTAAAGCGTGGTCAGTACCAATGATCTCTTGTCACTTTCCGTGCTGGTATCACCAACAGTACAGGAGTCAGCACTCTTGGTATAACTGGACACAGGGGCTCCAACAACATCACTCCATTTGCCTCAGATGGCTTGTCCTTTGGTACCACTGAGGGGGGAAGCCCACAATGCTTGCTATGCTGCAATGTGCGACTTGGCCTCCGTCACTGGCACCATCGGCAGCAGCACCTCCATGGCTACCGGAAGGAGAGCCATCCTCCTATGAATCAGAGGTTGGGTCCTACATTTCCCAACCTTGGAGCCACTCTCTCTAGTCCCCATCGAAGCACTACTACCCTGCAAGGGATTCTTCTTCTGCAGGAGTACCATGAAGTGGGTGTCCAGGAGGTCGCTTGAGGCCTACACTTGTCCAGTTGCCTTTTTGGAATCTGGGGGCTTTCCCCCCATTTTCTAGATTATACTTTAGGCATTCCTATTCAGTCGCCTTGGAGAGGTGTGCAGTATCTGCCCACTAGGCACCTTCTGTTCTTGAACCTGTTCCTGAGCCCAGTACCAGGTAACAAGAGCTGGAGGAGGAGGTCCCCACTGGACAAGTGATGGAAGAAGAGCAGCCTGAGCCTGTGCTGTCCTCCTCTTCATCTTCTCATGATGACGCAGTCTCATCAGGGGGCATTTCGCCTCCCCCAGATGACTATAAGGCCCATCAAGAATTGTTAAAGAGCAGGGGTTCTCAGATTTTTGTGCTGGTGACCCCTTTCCCACAGCAAGCCTCTGAGTGTGACCCCCCCTTATGCATTAAAAACACTTTTTTATGTATTTAACACCATTATAAATGCTGGAGGCAAAGCAGGGCTTGGGGTGGAGGGTGACAGCTTGCGACCCCCCATGTAATAACCTCGTGACCCGCTGAGGGGGTTTGAGAACCCCTGTTAAAGAGGGTGGACTTAAGCCTGGGCATCCAGGTGGAGGAAGAGAAAGAATCCTTGCACCTCCTGATAGATATTTTGGCCTCAGCAGATCCTTCCAGAGTGACCTTGCCTCTCAATGAGGCAAATATGGATCCCATTAAGGCACTCTGGCAGACCCCTTCATCCCACTCCAGGCTTGTATTAAGCTCCCAAGGTTACAGTTTCTCTCTGGCTTTGGATGGGTAGATGGTGCCACCACCCAAATGCAAAAAACAACAACCCTTTTTTGAGAACCCAGAAAGGCGCACTTGGGAATTCCTTCCTGTGTGGTACCCTCAAGCCCTTTCACCCCACCGCCCTTTCGGGGAAGAGCTGAGAAAGAAAAACAAAGGAAAACAGCTGTTGCCCCCAGCTAATTAAACAACATATGCACAAACCTCTTAGGACACAAAAAAACCAATCCTGTTCTTAAAAAAGGTAAATGTTATTAAAAACAAAAAGAAATAAAATACATCTTGAACTTAGGCTTTTTGCTAGATCTTAAAAGAAACAATTACAAAAATTAAGCATCAAGATAGCTCTTTTGAGGTTCAGCTTAAAGGTTACAAGCAGAACAAAAGCATCTGGGGATAGCACAGAGGAGTCCACTAGCCATAAGAAATAAACAGAAATAAACCTAATCACGTCTTTCTAAACATTCCTGATCTACTTACACATTTGGGGGTTCCAAATAAGTAGTTCTAGGTATGATCTGATGATCTATGATCATACCTGGCTTAAAGCTTCTCATAGCATAACTGCTCCCTGTTCCCCTCTTTCCCAGAGAACAACAACAGACACAAAGGGGAAGTTCCCCCCCCCCCCATTTTAAAAAGTTCTAGCCTTTCCATTGGCTCTTTTCGTCAGGTGCCCACTTCTTTTCCTTTACTTGGGGGACTTTGTTAACCCTTTAGAGGTAAAGCAAGCAGAGAACAGTGACCAAGAGGGACTTTATAACTAACTGGCTGGCTGGGTGTCCATAAAAGGGAGTTTTATCCCCCACCCCCTTCATTTATCACAGCATGTTAGACAAACACCAGTCAGAGAAGGTCTAGATAATACTTAGTCCTGCCTTGAGTGCAGGGGACTGGACTAGACGACCTCTCCAGGTCCCTTCCAGTCCTACGATTCTATCTTCTATAAGGTGCAATCCCTTAATCAAAAGATGCAAAAATTTAGATCTGTTTGCTAGGAAAGTTTATTCTACTTGGGAAGGAGGGGTCTGCAATTTAGGATTGCCAATCAGCAGGTGCTCTTGGGCCAATATGATTTTAATGTCTGTGACACCATGCTCAAGTTTAGAGACATGCTGCCAGAAGATACTAGGCAGGAGGTCTCCTTGTAAGTGGACGAGGGGAAATCTGTGGCAAGAGCCTCATTGCAAGCTGCACCGGATTCAGCGGACTCAGCATCCAGGTCGATTGCTTCTGCAGTGGCCATGCACAGGTGCTCCTGGTTGCAGTCCTCAGGGCTTCCATAGGAGGTCCAACAAACTTTACAAGATCTGCCCTTTGAAAGGTCATGACTCTTTTTGGAGTGAATAGAATCTAAACTCCATGGTTTGAAGGACTCCAGGGCAGCCTTAAAGTCTCTGGGTTTATATACCTCAACCCCATCCAGGAAGCACTTCTGCCTGCAGCAGATCCACCATTACAGAGAAAGAAGAGTAGGTGTTATATGCGTAGACTATTTCCTCCTTCTGCCTCTGCATCAATGCCTGCCCTATCTAGACACCCAAGGGGTGCTAAATAGGCATTCAGGTGGGCCTTTAGGAGGCCGTACCAGTTCCCAGGATGCTAGACCCCATTTTTTGTTTGTTTGCAAACCGCCTTTCCCACTTTCACAGTGCTTGGTCCCTCATTACTACAGACTGTTGCGTGTTAAGCCACATAGAAGTGGGATATACTCTCCAGTTTAGTTCTACCACGCTCTCCCTCCCCCTTCCTGCCATACTACTGTCATGGCAAACTTTTAATTCAGGAGGTTTAGTCTCTCCTTCAGCTGTAGAGTAGGTTCCACAAAATCTCAGAGGAAAGGGTTTCTACTCCTATTATTTCCTAATCCCCAAGCCAAAGGGCAGTCTCAGACCTATTTTGGACCTATGTTAGCTCAAAAAGATAAAGTTCCACACAATCACCCTGGCTTCTATTATTCCCTCCCTAGATCCTGGGGACTGCCTACAATTTAAGAGATGCCTACTTTCATGTGGCAATTGTGACGTTCCCATCTGGTGTTATCCGGACCAGTGATCTGCTAGGTCACTCCAATCCTTGACTCTGGGAGCCAGCCTTACCCTGCTCTGCCGTGAGAACCCCCCACTCCTGGGCTGTTCATGCACAGCCTCTGGCATGTAAGCTGCTCCTTGGACTGTGCAGCCGAATGACACTAGCTAAGATATCCAGTCCCAGACACAACCCTAGGAACCTCCGTCTTGCAGTGTCCAGTTATACCCAATCATCAATTTAACAAAGAAATTTATATGTATTTGGCTTGTTATCCCAAGGGGAGCCTCTGACATGCTTCAAACCAAACACACTGCTTCAGGTAGAATAAACAAACAAATGTATTAACTATAAAGATAGATTTTAAGTGATTATAAGTCAAAACATAACAAGTCAGATTTTGTCAAACAAAATAAAAGCAAAACACATTCTAAGCTGATCTTAACACTTTCAACGCCTTACAAACTTAGATGCTTCTCACCACAGGCTGGCTGGTTGCTCTTCAGCCAGGCTCTCCCCTTTGATCAGTGCTTCAGTTGCTTGGTGTGGTGTCTGTAGATGTAGGTGGAAGAGAGAGAGAGAGCATGGCAAACGTCTCTCCCTTTTATCATGTTCTTTCTTCCCTCTTGGCTTTGCCCCCCACCACCCTCCTTCAGAGTCAGGTGAGCATTACCTCATCGCAGTCCCATAATGACCAAAGTATGGAGTACTGGACTACTGTCATGGATGGATATAAACTGTTCAGGAAGGACAGGCAGGGCAGAAAAGGTGGGGGAGTTGCATTGTATGTAAGAGAGCAGTATGACTGCTGAGAGCTGAGTATGAAACTGCAAAAAAACCTGACAGTCTCTGGATTAAGTTTAGAAGTATGAGCAACAAGGGCGATGTCGTGGTGGGAGTCTGCTATAGACCACCAGACCAGGGGGATGAGGTGGACAAGGCTTTCTTTTGGCAACTAGCAGAAGTTACTAGATCACAGGCCCTGGTTCTCATGTGAGACTTCAATCACCCCGATATCTGCTGGGAGAGCAATACAGCAGTGCACAGGCAATCCAGGAAATTTTTGGAAAGTGTAGGGGACAATTTCCTGGTGCAAGTGCTGGAGGAACCAACTAGGGGCAGAGCTCTTCTTGACCTGCTGCTCACAAACAAGGAAGAATTAGTACGGGAAGCAAAAGTGGATGGGAACCTGGGAGGCAGTGACCATGAGATGGTCAAGTTCAGGATCCTGACACAAGGAAGAAAGGAGAGCAGCAGAATACGGACCCTGGACTTCAGAAAAGCAGACTTTGACTCTCTCAAGGAACTGATGGGCAGGATCCCTGGGAGAATAACATGAGGGGGAAAGGAGTCCAGGAGAGCTGGCTGTATTTTAAAGAATCCTTATTGAGGTTGCAGGAACAAACCATCCCGATGTGTAGAAAGAATAGTAAATATGGCAGGCGACCAGCTTGGCTTAACAGTGAAATCCTTGCTGATCTTAAACGCAAAAAAGAAGCTTACAAGAAGTGGAAGATTGGACAAATGACCAGAGAGGAGTATAATGTTACGAATTATACCTTTAAGACATGTACAGTTCGTTCTAGGCCGAGGCACGTAAAACAAACTTACCACTGCAGAGTATTACACAGCCAAGCCAAAGTTTATTACGCCCGGGCGTGGTACCGTCGTACTAGTTAGGAGGGACCCCATACATTGTTCACAGCCAAGCTATATACAAAACGAAAGGCATGCAAGCCTCGTGCACCGTAAGTTTTAGCCAATGTACAAACATATTTCTTATCTACCACCTATCCCCGCTGGACACTCTCCCCGTGCTGACCAGTGTAGCAATGAGCTAGGAATTTCTCCCCTCAGGAGGGCCTCAGGTCTGCAACTTACAACAGAAGGCAATTCTTGGCATTCCTTATCTCTGTTTCCAGATGTCTCCCTTCTTCCCCCTCCCTGGCTCCTGGTACATGCTGTATCTACTTTTAACTGATAATGGCCTCAAACCATAAGAAGCAGTTGCTTAAGCTAATTTTCCTTAACAGTCCCCCCTTTTTATTTGTACGTCAGTAAGCTATATTGGGGCAGAATAACCACGATGCAAAGCTAAAAGCTGTCGGCAGCACATACTACAGCACTGCAGACATAACAAAAAATAATACAAAAACAACAACCGCCAGAAGGATTAAATACACAATACGTCGGCCCCAAGCCCCCAAGTCCGGTAGCCAGGAAGTGAACCAGTTCCAAGCTTCTTGAAACCCGGTGCTGGTATCATCGAGGCTGACACGATGAAGCAGGGAGGCCTGTTGCACGAGGACGTGAATATCAGCTTCCACCCGACGATGTTGGTTTACAAATACACAACAGCTTGAGTTAACCAGGGCACAAACCCCGCCCTGGTTGGCAAGGAGATAATCCAAGGCTAAACGGTTTTGTAACGTAGTTTGGGATAACTGAGTCACCTCAACCTGAAGGGCTGATAAGGCGTCTGCGGTAGCATTTGCCATTGATTCTAAGGCTGCCGAAATATTGACTATGGCCTTTTCCAATTCGCTCACCCCCACCCACGGCAAGAACCAACGCACAAAGGAGTGAAAGCCTGTAGGTCGTTCAGAGAGGGGGTTTAAAGGAACACTTCGTCGGTTTCTCCATGCCAAGTTCCGAATTTCTCCCGGGGTCAAGGTCTAGTGTACTGTAACAACAGGAACTATGGCCCCTAAGGTACATGTGCCGCACCATCCCGCCGGGAGGGCTTTGTATGCCGTGCGGTTGCATAACCAGTACCAGCCTAATCACTCAGGGACCGGCCACGGTGCTCTGGAATACTTGGAGGGGCTTGCCGCACTGGAGCTGATTTGGGTGGTATCACTACACCCTTCGAAGTTTCCCACGAAAACTGCATTCCCTGCACCCTTACGTCGTGATGATGATGTTGGTCCATCGTTATCGATGAGGACCTCAACAACTCATTCTTTCGATGACGGGGCTCTGTGCGTCCGAAGATGACTGATCAGTCCAATTCGGGCGTGGAACATCCTGTCACACGTCGGGCAGACATGTAATGGCACTGTCGATGATGTACGAGCAGCTCTGGACTTGCGCAGCTCACGCTTTTTTTCAGCCTCAGCAATACGCCTCGCCTCAGAGGTATTACTGCCTGTGTGAATGAGGCTGCGCCATACTGGACGGTTCAGTGCGAAGGTTTCCCATGTAGCGGTGTTGATCTCGAAGGACTTCAAAGAGGTCTTCAGCGTGTCCTTGAACCGCTTCTTTTGTCCTCCATGGGAGCGCTTTCCCTGAGTTAGTTCTCCGTAGAAGAGCTGTTTAGAAATGCGTTCGTCTGACATTCTCACGACATGTCCGGCCCACCTGGTCTGGGCTCTCATCAGCAATGTGTGAACTGACGGCAGACTGGCTCTAGTAAGGACATCAGTATCGGGCACTTTGTCCTGCCATCTGATTTTTATAAGCTTTTGCAGACAGGAAATGTGGAAGTGATTGAGCCTTTGTGCATGACTCCGATAGACAGTCCACGTCTCGCAGGCGTACAGCAGAGTTGGAAGCACCACTGCTCGGTAGACCTTCAGCTTCGTTGGTAGGCTGATCCCTCGACGTTCCCAAACGTTGGAGCGCAATCGGCCAAATGCAGAGCTGGCTTTAGCAATTCTGCAGTTTCCTTCATCATCGATTGACACTGCTCGGGAAAGGGTACTGCTGAGGTACGTGAAGTGGTCCACTGTCTGAAGTTTCTGTCCATTTACAGTGATGGACGGTTCTGAGTACGGAGCGTGGG
>NW_020665189.1:1360214-1384247 GCF_002925995.2 Terrapene triunguis | reverse complement strand
AGCAGATATCAGGGTGATTAAAGTCTCCCATGAGAACCAGGGCCTGCGATCTAGCAACTTCTGCTAGTTGCCAGAAGAAAGCCTCATCCACCTGGTCTGGTGGTCTATAGCAGACTCCGACCACGACATCACCCTTGTTGCTCACACTTCTCAACTTTATCCAGAGACACTCAGGTTTTTCTGCAGTTTCATACTGGAGCTCTGAGCAGTCATACTCCTCTCTTACATACAACGCAACTCCCCCACCTTTTCTGCCCTGCCTGTCCTTCCTGAACAGTTTATATCCATCCATGATAGTACTCCAGTCATGTGAGTTATCCCACCAAGTTTCTGTTATTCCAATCGCATCATAGTTCCCTGACTGTGCCAGGACTTCCAGTTTTCCCTGCTTGTTTCCCAGGCTTCTTGCATTGTGTATAGGCACTTAAGATAACTCATCGATCGTCCCTCTTTCTCAGTATGAGACAGAAGTCCTCCCCTCTTGCGCTCTCCTGCTTGTGCTTCCTCCCAGGATCCCATTTCCCCACTTACCTCAGGGCTTTGGTCTCCTTCCCCCGGTGAACCTAGTTTAAAGCCCTCCTCACTAGGTTAGCCAGCCTGCTGGCGAAGATGCTCTTCCCTCTCTTCGTTAGGTTGTCCCTTAATGGATCTTGTGGTCATTGGGCAGTTCGCTCAAGGTCTGCTGTGCCGGTTGTCTGTGCAGAGCTGGGACAGCACACAGGGAGAACACACACACACGCAGCCAAACATCTTATCACAAATAGGAGACTTGGAGTGGGACCCTGGCTGATGCTGCCTGCAACCACATTTCCCGGCATACTGTGGGGCCGTAACAGCAAGGCAATCTGCTGTACCAGCTGTTGCTGTTGGTCTCTTTGTTGTGCCACTAGTTCTCTAACAAGTTGTTATTGCTGTTGCTGGTGCAAGGCTTGCTGCTGTTGTTGGGCAGCCAGCTGCTGGAGCTGCTGGTCCCTGACCCAGTTTAGCAGTTTATCCCATTCCAACTTTAGATGTGCCCACATGCTCCACCACTTTGTAACAGGGTTCACTTGGGGCCAGCATGCCTATTAAGCTTGCTGTGGCTCAGCTGTCTCTCAGAAACTTGGTATGGCCTTGCCAGGCAATCTGAAGGCTATCGGCTGAGTTCATAGAATCATAGAATATCAGGGTTGGAAGGGACTCAGGAGGTATCTAGTCCAACCCCCTGCTCAAAGCAGGACCAATTCCCAACTAAATCATCCCAGCCAGGGCTTTGTCAAGCCGGGCCTTAAAAATCTCCAAGGAAGGAGATTCCACCACCTCCCTAGGTAACGCATTCCAGTGCTTCACCACCCTCCTAGTGAAATAGTGTTTCCTTCTCCTCATACTGTGCTGCCCAGTGCAGCAATCTGGGAGCTGACCTTGTTCGTGAAGAGAGAGGCAAAAAAATAATTGAGTAACAGAGTTACAGTCCACTGTCCCCTGGTGCTGCCCAAGTTCTCCTGGTTGAGCAGAGGAGGCAGGGAAGGGATAGAGGGACTCAGATCCAGGGCTGTCCCTACCCATACACAAAGTACACAGCTGCGTAGAGCACCAGGGAATTTCGGGCACCACATTGCCTGGTGCCCTGCACAGCTGTGTGCTGCTCCATCCCCTTCCCCATGGCCCTCGCCCCTCTCCCGCCCCAGCCCGGCTCTTCCCACCCCTGCTCTGTCCCAGCCCTGCCCCCACCCCTTCCCCAAAGCTCCCAGCCCCGCCCCTGCCCCACCCCAGCCCAACAACCACTCCCCTGAGGAGTGCAGCAGGGCTGAGCCTGAACTCACCGGCGGCAGGAAGTGCAGCGACCCGGCCCCAGCCGCACCACCGGTGAGTGCTGGGGGGCAGTTCCACCTGCCCCCCAAGCCATCCCCCCCCCCGCGGAGGCTTGGGGCCCCACTCCCCCCACCGCGGGAAAGGGGCTGCATAGGGCCCCAGAATGGCTAGGGACGGCCCTGCTCAGATCCTCCTTCTCCATCGGGTCCTGGCCCAAGGGAAGGAGGTGAGGAGAGACTCACTCCTCTGTAGCTGATATAACAGACCAGTCTCCCCAAGCCACTTCCTGCCTTCCCCCCCCCCCCCCCCCCGCTCTTCAGTTTGAGGCATGATTGTGACACTCAGTTTCCCTCTCTGCGGAGGGTTGCTCCCACAGTCTCAATAGTTCAAACAGTCAGTTGGGTCTTCCCAGCTCACTTTCCAGTGTCCACTTGCTCCCCCTTGTCAGGGAGAAGGGTGGGAAGAGAAAAAGTGGGTCAGGCCCTTGGCCTTCCAGTTCGGTCTTACCCACTGCTGGACTGTTCCCCGTAGATTCCTCTGACCCAGAAGGTGCAGCCAGTGTCTCCCTCACTCTTCCCATGCTTGCCTGTCAGAGTCTCCTTTTAAGCAGGCCCTCCATTTGAAGCAGGCCCAGCAGCTGGTGAGTGGCACAGCCTTCTTGGCCAAATACTGGTCCATTACTCCTTTAATTTTAGTGAGGGGTCTGTAAATCCTGTCACAGCATGTATGTGTGTGTGCAAGGTATATTTGGAGTGTGAATGTGTTTGCCTGGCTGTGAGCATGCTAGTGAAGGCACCTCACTGTGGTGAGGAGGGAGTGAAGGAGCTGCTGGGGTTATGAGTTGAGATAGGTATTAGCAGCATTCACGGGAGACTTGGTTAGGTGCTTCTGGTGGAGAATGCACCTTCCTTGCAAGTGGCATTACTCAGAGCAATTGCCCCCTGCCCTCACTGGGGTCTAGTAGGTGACGCAGACGGAGGGGATGTGGGGTCAAGTGCCTCCCAGATTTCTACTTGGCCTACTGCGGGGGAGGAAGAGGGCTCCCTTGTCCTGCTGTGCCTCCTCCCAGCACGCTCGGCCCCTGTCCCTGGCAGCCGGGCCCAGCCGGGGAGCAGAAGGGGCAGGACTAGCCACTTCCCATGCCAGCCACTCCGGGTCACTGCTCTGGGAAGCGCAGTGTCTGCCTGCAAGAGAGCCTAGCAGGGTGGCAGCCCGTCTCACCCGCTCCGCTCCCCACCTGAGCCTGGACCCTGGGGACAGGGGCCAAGTGAGCCCGAGTCCCCCTTCCCCCCAGCACATTTCCAGCTCACTCAGCTCCTGTCCCTGACAGTTGGGCCCAGGCGGGGAGCAGAGGGGGTGGGGCAGGCTGCTGGCCCAGCCAGGCTCTCTCAGGCAGCCGTGGCGCTGCTCAGAATCAGCAACCCAGAGTGGCTAGCTTCAACTGGCGTGAGAACCGTCTCCCTCCCATCCCCTGTCCAGGCTGCCAGGGAGAATGGCCAGATGTGCCAGGGGAGAGGCACAGCAGGAGAAGGACAGAGCACCCCCCGCACAGGTAACCCTGGTGGGGCGGGGAGAGTGTGGCATCCCGGGCTGGGTGCAGGGCAGGGGAGTCGCTGGACAGAGGAGACATGTGAGGTGGTCACATGTCCTCCCCTTTAGATTGTGCCCTCCCAATATCAGGAGGCATGAGTTTTCTATGTCTAGCTTACTCCTTGCAGTTGTCTTCCCTGCTGAGAATCTGAGCATCTCAGAGAGCAGCTAAGGGTCTGTCTGCACTGCAGTAGGAGGTGTTCTTACAGGTTGGGTAGCCATGCCAGCACTAACTTTAATCTAGCTAGCATGCTAAAAATAGCAGTGAAGACAAGTCCATGACACAATACAGATCAGTGTGGGGCTCAACTCTGCCCTGCAACCTTGGGTGCCTTACAATGGCTTGATGAAATAGCTTCCACCTGGGCCACTCACAAACAAGATCCAGCATGCAAGCCACAACCTGAGTGTCTGTGTGTAACTGCAGCCTGCCAGCCACACCCTGGGTCTCACCATCCTTCATTATACTGCAGGGTTGTCCCAGCACAGGCCTAGTCCCAGATTTTCCCACAGAAATGTATGTCCTGCACTGCCCAGCCCTCTCCTGGACAGTACAAATATATCATCTATTATTCCTTTAAGGGAATAATATGACAATTTATTACCTTAAATAGTTACCCAGACACTTCAACTTAAGCACACTGGATTAGAAAAACAGTAAAACAAGTTTATTAACTACAAAGAGAGAAATTATTAGTGTGTATAAGTAATGAGGCATAAAAGTGAGAAATGGTTACAAGAAAACTAAAGGCAAAACGCTTACTAATATCTACTTAAGAAACTTTCTTAGGGTATGTCTACACTACCGCGGTAGTTCGACGGCTGGCAATCGAACTTCCGGGTTCGATTTATCGCGTCTGGTCTGGACGCGATAATTCGAACCAGGAAGTGCTCGCCGTCGACTGCGGTACTCCACCTCAGCGAGAGGAGTACCGCGGAGTCGACGGGGGAGCCTGCCTGCCGCGTGTGGACCGCGGTAAATTCGAACTAAGGTATGTCGACTTCAGCTACGTTATTCACGTAGCTGAAGTTGCGTACCTTAGATCGAATTGGGGTGTTAGTGTAGACCAGGCCTTAGTTGCAAAGCACACTTTCTCAGCACATGCTCCAGCAGATTACTGACCAAACTTTCAGGGCAGGACCCCTCCCTCAGAGTCCAATGGCTGTGTCCTTTTGTCTTCTCAGCTATAGTTCCAGTCAGGGCCAGATTTACACCTTACATGTCCTTAGGCATAGTACAGTAACTCCTCACTTAACGTTGTAGTTTTGTTCCTGAAAAATGCGACTTTATGTGAAACGATGTTAAGCGAATCCAATTTCCTCATACGAATTAACGTAAATGGGGGGGTGTTAGGTTCCAGGGAAATTGTTTTCGCCAGATAAAAGACATTATATACATATACAGTATAACTTTTAAACAATTTTAAACAAAAAATTAATATTGTACACAGCAATAAATGATTGTGAAGCTTGGTTGAGGAGGTGGAGTAAGAGGGTGGAATATTTCCCAGGGAATGCCTTGCAGCTAAATGATGAACTAGCACTTGGCTGAGTCCTCAAGGGTTAATACGCTGTTGTTAATGTAGCCTCACACTTTACAAGGCAGCATGGACTGAGGCAGGAGGGAGGAAACACAATAGATGTAGGGCAGTAGCTGCAAACACTTCCCTGCAAAAACTGAACATGATGATGAGCCCACGGTATCCAGCTGAAACACACCACTCCCTCCTCCTGACAGCACATGCATGGCTGCACAGGTGCTGACTTTCCAAAGTGCTGGGAGGTGCATGCATGCATGAGTGAGAGAGAGAGAGAGATGTGCATTGCCCCTTTAAGTATGTTGAACCCACATCAAGTATGTTGCCCTTTTAAGCAGATCAGCCAGTTCAGACAGGAAGCAACTGCTTCTAGCAAGCTTCCGCCTTTCTGTCCCTGAGCCCTGTCCCCCTCCTCCACTTTGTACAGGCGGGAGGGATAGCTCAGTGGTTTAAGCATTGGTCTGCTAAACCCAGGATTGTAAGTTCAATCTTTGAGGGGGCCACTTAGGGATCTGGGGTGAAAATCAGTGCTTGGTCCTGCTAGTGAAGGCAGGGAGCTGGATGTGATGACCTTTTGGGGTCCCTTCCAGTTCTAGGAGATAGGATATCTCCATATATTATTATTATTATTATTATTATTATAGGGGGGCAGGGGGACATCCTGATATCAGCATCTCTCTCCCCCCTCCTCCTCCAGCAAGCAGGAAGCTCCCAGGAGCGGCTCCAAGGCAGAGGGCAGGGCAGAAGAGCTGAAGTCAGTAACCTCTTCTTCAGAGTTATGGAACATTTCAGAGTTACGGGCAACCTCCATTCCCTTTTAAACTTTTAACCCACTTTTAACTTTTAGGAGCCCCTAGAATGCTGGCACCCTTAGGCAAATGCCTACTGTGCCTAATTGGAAATCCAGCCCTGGTTCCAGTTCCCCTCTTGAAAAACATTTCCAGCTGAGAACCAAGAGACAAAGATTCTGTGTGGAAGGATGTTCCCTGCTGTTTTTCTTCACCTGTTTGAGCTTCCTTTGTTTTCCTTCCTGCTTGATGACTCTGTTTACTGCTGAAATGCAAATTAAGGCAAGCATATATTCCATTGTGTAGAACAGACCTGTCTGCCCACTTCTGTTTAGGCAGGGCTGTGGGTTTGGTTTGGAACATGTGTTCATAACATCATATTGGGAAATCTTATAACTTCACATACAATGTTGCCACACATATTTTATCAGGACAATACTGAACAGCAAATTATGAGCTTTCAAATGATATCATACAAGGCATACCTTGTACAAAGATTATTACAATAGTGTGTAGGTTCTGAATAGAGGGGTGTATTCAGTCACAGCAGCAGTGCGGGCTAGGAACATGAGTACCTATCAAGGGTTCCAGTCATGCTTTAGCTCGCATCTTCACTGCTCTTTGTTCTCACAGGACCTACAATTAAAGCTGCAGTCACACCTCTGACTGCAGTGTAGACATACCTTGGGTGGGACCTACAAAATCCCAGGCATTGTGTTTCCTCTGCTGGCTAGGCAAGTGGTCTGTTGAGTGCTGAATTTTGTAACCTTTTTTAATCCACAGCCATTGGGATTCCAGCAGATAGCAGGGCAAGGGGGAAATGGGACACTATGCCCTTTCAGCAATGTCTCCCACTCTGCCCTCCCTGCTAACAAATGTCCCCTCTAGCCATAGCCACCTTCATGGATCCTCCATGGACCCCTGTGGTGGGTGCATAGCTAGAGGCCTCCCAAGATTCCTGGTGGGAAGAGTTTCAAGGCTCCCTTTCCCCCGGCTCCTGTGTAAAAAGAAACCCACAACAGAGTACAGAGCCCCTTCTCTCCCACAAGCCCCTTCCTTCTGCCTGAAGGAGTCCTTCCAGGGCTCCTATTTCTCCCTAGCTGAGTGAGCACCCTACAGCCCCATGAATATAGGCCCCTCCAACCCTCCCAGAGGTGCCAGGAGCAGAGGGATGCTGGGAGCTGAAGCTGTGATGAACATGGAAGGAGCCCCCATTCTCCCTTGTCATGCCCCCTCGTTACCCCCTACTCTCAACAAATAAGGGAAGTTCACTTGCAAAAACATTTAAGGTAGAATTAAGGTTCCCAGAAGGTAGGGGGGTAATTCCTTAGCTCCCTCAGCTCTGGGGGGTAATTCCTTAGCTCTCTAAGCCTGGGGGTATGCATTTGTTAGCTTCCTGAGCATGGGTTGGGGGAAGGGGTAATTCATTAGCTTCCTAGGCATTGGAGTCTCCTAGAGGACTCTGTGGGGATTAGAGTTGTCCCTGCAGGATTGTGCTGTGGCTCAGGCTGGCAGAGTGGAGCTGGCTGGTGTGAGCTGGTGACCCTGTATCTGTGCCTGGCATCCTGTCGATGTGAGGTAGGTGTCCCCTCTCCATGAGTGCAGGGTCGAAGGGGGTCTCTGTGTCTTTTCCCCACCCTTTTCTGCCCCCCCCCCCTTTGTTGTGCTGCCTGGTTCTGACTACCTGCCCTTTTTGCCCCCTGTGCCGTTTCTAGCTGGCATGTGGATGTTTGTGCTCCATGCCCTCCTTGATTAGCTGCAGCCTGGCGGGGAGCCTTGCTGCAATTTTAATTAAATGATAAGGGGCAGAGCCCCAAAGTGGGGAGATAAGTGCACTGGATTCTGCTACCATGCTCACCTGGGCTCTTTCTGATCAGTTTTGAGAAGCTCCAGAGCAGAGGAAGGGTTAACCCTTGGAGGGAACCTGGCTGGAGAGATGAGCTGCAGTAGGTGGCAGAGGGAGATGGGAGAAGCAAGTCCAGGGGACATGGCATCGGGATGCCCAAGCTTTACCTGGAAACATGCGGGGTGTGGGCAGAGATCCCAGAGACACAGTAGACCAGCCATCCCCCCCATGCCTCTCAGGCATTCATGCTGAGATTCTTGAAGCCAAAGAGTGTCTGAGCAGCTGGCGCAGGCAAGGAGGAGATTATGCCTTTGCCTGTGTCACAGGCCCAGGCACAAGGCAAGGCTCCAGGGTCAGCTGCTCAGGTTCTTCTTGCAGCACACACCATGCTACCTTAATCCTTTATGCACAACCCTTAGGAGCTCAGTGCCTTGCAGCTATGGGATGCCCTGAGGCACATTGGGGGCAGCTTGCCCGTTGTGGGGAAGAGCTCTTGCGTTGCTGCTATGGCCCCACAGACCCATGGGAACCTCAGATTTGTGCTAGTCCAAGGAGGATCTGCAAACACCGAGCAACTGAGGGATCATGAGGGAGACAGGCAGGAGTACTGCCTGAGGCAGTGCTATTGAAGCCGAAGGCCAATGCTAGCACAAGAACAAATGGGGATAAACTGGCCTTGAACACGCTCAGGCTGGAAATGAGAAGAGGGCTTCCAACCATCAGAGGAGGGAAGTTCTGGAGCAGCCTCCCAATATGGGGTTGTGAGGGCAAACACCCTAACTGATTTAAGATGGAGCATGATAAGTTTATAATGAGATTATATGACAGCGCTGCCTGCAGTAGCAGGAGATGGAACTTGGTGACTCAGCAGGTCCCTTCCAGTCCTGTGTTCTATAGCGGGCAGAAGCTCTGGATGAGGCACATTTTGCATCTCACAGGATCGCCCGGAAAGAGCAACACAGCAGAGGGCCTGGTGCCAGAGCTATGCACCAACCGGCCCCTACTAGCAGGCTCTGTGGAGAATCTGGGAGCAGTGCCAGGGTCAGCACACATAGGGCTCCTGGGAGGGGCTAATTGATGGCTCCATTTTATCTCTTGTTACTCAGCACACAGGCCTGGCACTCCCAACCCACTCCTAATGGAACAAGCCCAATTCCCAGCCTGATCCGATCTCTTCATCACATGGGCTCAAGCACTCCCAGTCCACCCACCTTGGCACAGGCTGTCCCAGGCTATCACTGGGTCTGTCAAGTCACAAAGCAGATGGCAGAGAGACAGGGGGATTGTGTGAGGTATTGGCACAGGCAACTTCCTTCTCTGGATCAGAGGAGCTGAAGTACACAGCAATGGAAATAGCAGAATGAGCAGCTAGGCAGGTCAGATTCACCATTTGGAATCCTGCAGTTATGTGGAGAATCCTGTTCATAGGGGTGGCTGCACAAGAAAGATGTCTGTGAAAAGGGTCAAGAAGGGACGCATGCAAGAGACAGTGGTGTATGCATGTGACAAGTAAGTATTGCCTATAAGGGGGTGTATGAGTTGAGGCCTTGTGTGAGTGGCATGTGTGTGTTCCCATGCATGTTTGCACAGACATTTAAGCCATGGCAGGGGAGGGCTGAATGCACAGAGGCCAGACAGCCATTCTACTGGGCAATCCCATTTCCACATTTCAGAGGGAGAAGAGCAGGAGCTGCTGTGCTATGGTGTATCACTCCTTTCCTGACACTTCCCCAGGTACCAGATGGGCTCATAGATTCATAGATTCCAAGGCCAGAGGGGCCCATTGTGATCATCTAGTCTGTCCCCCTGTATAATACAGGTCAGAGACCTGCCCTCAAATAATTCCTAGAGCAGATCTCTTAGAAAAACATCCAATCTTAATTAAAAAATTGTCAGTGACAGAGAATTGACTGTGACCCTTGGTAAATTATTCCAGTGGTTAATTACCCTCATTGTTAAAAATTTATGCCTTATTTCCAGTCTGAATTTGTCTAGCTTCAGCTTCCAGCTACTGGATCGTGTAATTCTTTCTCTGCTAGACTGAAGAGCCCATTATTAAATATGTGCTCCCCATATAGGTATTTACAGACTATAATCACGTCCCCCCTTAACCTTCTCTTTGTTAAGCTAAATAGATGGAGCTCCTTCAGTCTATCACTGTAAGGCACTATAAGGTTTTCTAATGTGTTAGCCATTCTTGTGGCTCTGCTGTGAACTCTCTCCAATTTATCAACATTGTTCTTGAACTGTGAGCACCAGAACTGGACACAGTATTCCAGGAGTGGTTGCAGCAGTGCAAAATACAGAGGTAAAATAACCTCTCTGCTCCTACTCGAGAGTCCCGTGTGTCTAAGAATCGCATTAGCCCTTTTGTCAGTGTCACACTGGGGGCTCATGATCCACAAACCTTTTCCAGAGTCACTGCTTCCCAGGATAGCCCCCCATCCTGTAACTATGGCCTACATTCTTTTTTCCTAGATGCATACACTTATATTTAGCCATATTAAAATGCATACTGTTTGCTTAACATAAGAACAGCCATACTGGATGAGACCAGTGGACTAAATGTCCAGTATCCTGTCTTCCAATAGTGGCCAATTTCAGGTACTTCAGAGGGAATGAACAGAATAGGTGAGTGATCATCAAGTGATCCATTCCCTGTCATTCACTCCCAGTTTCGCACAATCAGAGGCTAGGGACACCCAGATCATGAAGTTGCATCCATAACCATCTTGGCTAATAAGCATTGTGCCCACCTTACCAAGCGATCCAGACTGCTCTGTAACAGTGACCCATCCTTTTCATTATTTACAACTCCCCCAATTTTTATGCCATCTTCCAACTTTATCAGTGATGATTTTATGTTTTCTTCCAGGTCATTAATAAAAATGTTAAATAGCGTAGGGCCAAGAACCGATCTCTGCAGGACCCCACTAGAGAAACGCACCTGTTTGATGAGTTCCTGTTTACAATTACATTTTCAGACCTATCAGTTAGCCATCTATTTAATGTATGACATGTTTAATTTACGTCTTTGTAGTTTTTTAATCCAAGTATCATGCCATACCAAGTCAAATGCCTTACAGAAGTCTAAGCATGTTACATTAACACTGTCACCTTTATCAACCAAATTTATAATCTCATCAAAAAAAGATATCAAGTTAGTATGACAGGATCTATTTTCCCTAAACTGGTGTTAACTGGCATTAATAATACTACCCTCCTTTAATTCTTTATTAATCAAATCCCATATCAGCTGCTCCATTATCTTGCCTGGGCTGGATATCAGAATGACAGACCTATAATTACTTGGGTCATCCCGTTTACCCTTTCTAAATATTGTCAAAACTTTAGCTTTCTTCCAGTCTTCTGAAACTTCGCTGGTGTTCCAGACTAACTGAAAAACAACATTAACAGCCCAGCAAGCTCCTCAGTCAGATCTTTGAAAACTCTTGGATGCAAGTTATCTGGACCTACTGATTTAAGAATGTCAAATATTAGTAGCAGCTATTTAACAAGGAAAGAGTGTTATCATCTTATGGAAAGCAGTCTCATCATATATTTTTTTCTCAAATACAGAACAGAAATATTAATTGAACACTTTTGCCTTTTCTGAATTATTATTGATAATTCTACTATTTCGATCCAATTATGGACCAATACCACTGTCCAGTTTCTTTTTGTTCCTAATGTACTTTGAAAATTCTCTCTTATTTTCCTTTACTATGATAGCCATAGATTTAGCCTTGTGTCCCTTTGGCTCCCTTATCAATTTTCTACAATTCCCAGCCTCTTATTTATATTCATTACTATTACTATTAACTTCCATTTGTTATATATTATTATTTTTATTTTTTGTAGTTGCCTTCACTTCTCCTCTAAACGAGGCCATTTTTTTAACCAATATGGCCTTCTTCCTCAATTGTGGCTTTTTGGATGGGCATCTAGTATCATGTTCTTAAACAATTCTCAATTACCATTCATATTTTTCTGGTTAAATTCTTCCTCCTAGCTCACGTGGCTCATAATTGTTTTCAGCTTTATTAATTGGCCATAGCACCAAGAATAAATATTATGGTCTGGACCAGGGATCGGCAACCTTTGGCACGCAGCCCGCCAGGGTAAGCACCCTGGCGGCCAGCACATCCCTCAGCCCACGCTGCTTCCCGCAGCCCCCATTGGCCTGGAGCGGCGAACCGTGGCACAGCGGGAGCTGCGATCGGCCAAACCTGCGGACGTGGCAGGTAAACAAACTGGCCCGGCCCACCAGGGTGCTTACCCTGGCAGGCCGCATGCCAAAGGTTGCTGATCCCTGGTCTGGACTTTATCCTTTTGCACATTATAATGCAGAAAAGGCAAAAGTGTTCAATTAATATTTCTGTTCTGTATCTGAGAAAAAACATATGATGAGACTGCTTTCCATAAGATGATAACACTCTTTCCTTTCCACTAGTATCTTGGTCTGCAAAGCATGCTGTGTGGTTTTTTGCTGTGGTGTTTGGTCAGTTCAAGGAGCTGCCTATTGCTAAGGCTGTTCATCAGTCTGGATACTGCAGAGCCACTGGATGAACCAGGAATATGTCTGTTCGGGTATAGCAAGGGTCCTTAGTTAGTCTGGGGAGCTGCTTGTCAAGGTGTTGCAAGGTCTGTTATTTGGACAATGGTTAATCTGCAGAGTTGTCTATGTGGGTGTCACAGGGACCAATTGGGACCAGCTGTCTATCTGGACAGTGTAGGTTTCAGGATGTAATTTAAAATAAATTATTATTATAGGATAGGTACTGCAGGTAGCAAACCCTGTCTTAAGCTAGCCCAACACTTTCTATTATAAGACCCCATTTTCAGGTGCTTGTAACTTTGTCAAACTTTTAACTGTTAGGGCTTAAATATTCCCTGACCAGCATCTGCCTCAGGCTGAATATTTTGAGAAAGTTTCAGCAAAACCAGTTCAGTCATTTCGGAGAATGAAGTTAGGGGAAATATGTTGTTTTCCCCACGATAAAAAAATGCCTACTGCCATTTAGTTGAGAAACTCTAGCACTTCTGTGCTTTTGAGTAGGAACTTCTTGCAATCCCCTGCCTCACTTGCTACACACTTGCTATAGAAACCCCCTTGGGACTGCCACCTGATGTGCTGGGACTACATCTGAGCCCATTTTCCCTGGCAGCTTGGGACTTCAGTACCCTGCCTTGTTGAGCCAGACACACTAGCCTGCTACAAACACAGACCCAGGTCTGAACCACATCCCCCAAAAGCTGCAGGCTTAACTGAAAACAGCGTAAGAAGGGCTCTTGTTCTAGCACCCAGATACCCAGTTCCCAATGGGATCCAAACTCCAAATAAATCCGGTTTACTCTGTATAAAGCTTATACAGGGTAAACTCATAAATTGTTCTCCCTCTATAACACTGATAGAGAGATATGCACAGCTGTTTGCTCCCCCAGGAATTAATTACTTGCTCTGGGTTAATTAATAAGTAAAAAGTGATTTTATTAAATATAAAAGGTAGGACTTAAGTGGTTCCAAGTAATAACAGACAGAACGAAGTAAGTTACCAAGCAAAATAAAATAAAACACGCAAGTCTAAGCTTAATACAATAGGAAACTAAATGCAGGTAAATCTCACTCTCAGAGATGTTCCAATAAGCTTCTTTGACAGACTAGACTCCTTCCTAGTCTGGATCTAGCAATCACTCACACCCCCGTAGTTACTGTCCTCTGTTCCAGTTTATTTCAGGCATCTCATTGGGGTGGAGAGGCTATCTTTTGAGCCAGCTGAAGACAAAATGAAGAGGTTTCCAGGGCCTTTTATCTTCTTTCTCTTGTGCAACATCACAGCCACAAGATGGGGTCTCTAGCCACCTGGGCAAGTCACATGTCTATGAATGATTCAGCTTTTTGCAGGCCGATGCCATTGTTAAGCTCAGGTGTGGATTGGCATCTCCCAAAATCCATTGTTAGTTAAGTACTCCCAATTACTTGAATAACCCCTTCACACTATGTTGACCAAATCTGTTTTATGTGCTTCCTACAGCCAAACACTTTAAATACAAGCATAGAGCCAACACTCATAACTTCAGATATAAAAATGATACATGCATACAGATAGGATGAATATATTCAGTAGATCATAACTTTGCAAAAATATGTTACATGGCATATCTAGCATAAAACATATTCCAGTTATGCCATATTTACACTCATAAGCATATTTCTATAAAACATTATGGGGTGCAACGTCACACATACCTTATAGCTTCTGCAACAAATGTGGTGGGACTCCTACAGACTACAGAGCATTATCCATCCAGTGCACTGAATGAGGAAGGGGTTCTGTGAAAAAAATGGTATGGGATTATGTAATTAAAGACTGCATCATAATACACGCAAGGGAGTTGAATTAAGGTTGCATGGACAACCCTAATTCTGACATTTCCTAACTTTTGAGTGCTTGACTTTGTAACCTTCGTAATGTTCTTTAACATAATTTTTAAAATGTAATTATTATTATGTTTATTATGATGGTACATAAAGATCCTGATCAGGAATGGAAGCCCATTGTTCTAGGCTCTGTACAAACACAAAGGAAGAAATGCCTCCAGTACCAAAATCTTAAAATATAATTTGTCTGTTGTAAAGGCTTGAATATGGTCTTGAATAACAATCCATCTGGGTGTTGTTGGGACCCAGTGTGGAGTCTGGGAGCTGTCTGGGGTTTGAAGGGATTATTGTTTGTCAGTAACAATAGTCTTGTGTCTGGGTGCTATGAGGGCTTTGGCTGAGTCTGAGGAGTCACCTGTTTGAGTGCTGTGAGGATTGGTGCTGCTCTCTGGAGCTTGTCTGTCTAGATACGGTAGGAGCCAATGTTTGGTCTGGGACAGCCCCCAGTCTTGGTGGTGGCATGTTTATATGGAGTTTGGGAAAACAATTGCCTTGGTTTTGTAGGAGTTATTCTAGTATGTTCTAGGGCCATTGTTTGGTTTCTGGAGCCCACTGTCCGGATATAGTAGAAGCAGTTAATTCTAGAGGGAGCTGTCCATATGGGTATTTTAGGCACCATTGTTTGGTGCCAGGGGAGTCATCTGTCCAGGTGTTGTAAGGATGAGTGTTGGTTCTGGGGAGCTGTGTGTGTGTGTGTGTTGTTGGGACCCGTGAGACATCTGTCTTTTTGTTGTGGTGGTCAGCACTAGTTCTGAGGATCCTTCTGTGAAGGTGTTGTAGGGATGGTGTTAGGTTTTGGGAGCTGTCCATATGGGTGTTGTAGGAGGTCAATATTGGGTCCAGGGAGCCATTTCTGTGTATGTTGTATGGACAGTGTTGGGTTCAGGGAGCCATCTGTATTAGTGTTTAGGAATAGGTATTGGGTCTTGTGTGCCAGCTGTCCGGTTTTGTAGATATTGTGTTGGGACCCAGGAGCCACCTTTGTTGGAGTCATAGGGTCAGTATTGGATCCCTGTAGCTGTCTACCTGGGTTTTGCTGTGATGATGTTGGGGTCCTGGAAGCCTCTGTCTGCATGTTGTTGTGATGATGCTGGGGCTCAGAAGCTGTCTGGGTGTTGGAGGGATAGTGTTGGTGCTCGGGAGCGACTGTCTGGGTGTTGGGGGTATACTGTTGGGGCTCGGAAACTGTCTATTGGAATGTTGGAGGGATGGGGTAGGGTCCCAGAAGCTGTCAGTCTGGGTGTCATAGGGACTGATGTGGGGCCCAGGGAACTCTCTGTGTGTATGTATTTTCATCCCTTACTCTCCAACAACTTGATCTCTAGGATTTCTCTCCTCAGTGATCTGCTCCAATTCATTGTTTCCTCTTGTGGAAGTAGGCACCATTCCAGCAGCCTTCCTCAAGGGATGGAAAGTGAAATTAGTGCTTTGCTGTGCGGGAGGCAAAGCTCTCTGACCTGTGTCCATGTGCAGTGATAGGAAGGCAAGGATCTTAACAAAGCTGGTATGGGGAACTCAGGGAGGCCGCATTGCTGGCCACTCCTTCCCTAAGGAAGGAACCTCTGTGCTCCCTTTGACAGTGTAAGGCAGATGCTGCGCCCAAGGCTGTCTGCTGGGTGAGGTGGTGGGTTGGGAGAACAGGCTGCTGTCTGGATGGTCTAATATCCAGATCTGGGTAGACAGGAGAAGGGGGTACATGAGTGGGAACCCACAGCACAGCCAATCCTTCAAAAAAGTCCTTTCAAAGGGCAGTTTGGGTGAGAGCTATTAAGTTTCTGCCAAGCCAAGTGCCTGCTGAGCTCTGCTTCTGAAGAGGTCTGGCATGCTGAACTGAGAGGGCCAGGCTGCTCAGCACTCTTCCCCTGGGAATTCAAAGAAGGGTACTTAGGACTATTAGCATCTGTATGTGGCCCACTCACTAGCTACACACAGCTGTCTCCAGAGAGAAGGGCAGTGGTGTTGTTTTCAGTACCCAGGAACAGTACCCAGAGGGATCCAAAACAGCGCAGCCACATCCATGTGCGATGCAATATGAGGGAAGGGTGCCCAGAGGGAATACTGAGATAAGGACACAGCAACTTGGGAGCACAGAGTCCCACGGAGCAGCACTGTGAGGGGGAAGTAGCACTGTAGTGGAGAGGAGCCCAGGGCAGCAGGGCTATAGGGAAGTGATGCTACGAAGGTCATAGCCATAGGGGTGCAGTGCCCAGGCAGCAGGGCAGCAGGAAAGTGATGCTGCGAAGGTTCATTGCCATAGGTCTGCAGTGCACAGGGGAACAGGGCAGTAGGGAGGTGAGGCTACGAAGGTTCATTGCCATAGGGGTGCAGTGCCCAGTGGAGGAGGGTGGTAGGGAAGTGATACCACAACGGTTCATTGCCATAGGAGTGTAGTGCCCAGTGGAACAAGGCAGCAGGGAAGTGATGCCACAAAGGTTCATTGCGGTATGGGTGCGGGACCCAGGGGATCAGGGCAGTAGGGAAGTGATACCGTGATGGTTCATTGCTATAGGGGTGCGGTGCCCAGTGGAGGAGGGTGCGTAGGGAAGTAATGCCGCGAAGGTTGATTGCCATAGGAGTGTAGTGCCCAGTGGAACAGGTCAGTAGGAAAGTGATGCCGCAAAGTTTCATTGCCGTAGGGGTGTGAGGCCCAGTGGAGCAGGGCGGTAGGGAAGTGATACTGTGAAGGTTCAGTGCCTTAGGGGAGCGGTGCCCAAGGGGAGCAGGGCTGTAGGGAACTGAGGCTGCGAAGGTTCATTGCCATTGTGGTATGGTACCCACTGGAGCAGGGTGGTAGGGAAGTGATGTCGCGAAAGTTCATTGCCATAGGGGCGCGGTGCCGAGGACAGAAGGATGGTAGGGTAGTAATGCCGTGAAGGTTCATTGCCATAGGGGTGTAGTACCCAGGGGAGCAGTGTTGCAGGGACGTGATGCTGTGGTCCATTGCCGTAGGGGTGCGGTACCCAAGGAATCAGGGCTGTAGGCAAGAGATGACGTGAAGGTTCATTGCCATAGGGGTGCAGTGCCCAGGGGAGCAGGGCAGTAGGGACGTGATGCCGTGAAAGTTCATTGCCATAGGGATGCGATGTCCAGGGGAGCAGGGCAGTAGGGAAGTGATGCCATGAAGGTTCATTTCCATAGGGGTGCAGTGCCCACGGAGCAGGGAGGTAGGGAACTGATGCAGCGAAGCTTCATTGCCATAGGGGTGCGGTGCCCAAGGGAGAATGGTGGATAGGGAATTCATACCGTGAAGTTTCTTTGCCATAGCGGTGCTGTGCCCACAGGAGTCTTGCAGTATAGAAGTGATACCGCGAAGGTTCATTGCCCTAGGGGTGTGGTGCCCAGGGCGGTAGGGAAGTGATGCCGCAAAAGTTCATTGCCATAGGGGTGCAGTGCGCAGGGGAGCAGGATGGTAGGGAAGTGATATCGAGAAGGTTCATTGCCATAGGGTTGCATTGTTTAGGGAGGCAGGGGTCTAGGGAAGTTATACCTCAAAGGTTCATTGCCATATGGGTGCAGTGCCCAGGGGAGCAGGGTCCTGAGTGTTAATCGTCGGAATAGCCCTTTCTGAGGGAATCAACACCAAGGCTCATTTTTGAAGTGCAGTGCAGTGTTTGGGTGGCTGTTCTGGGAATCACTGCACCCTGCTCTGCCCTAAGGGGAGGCATTTTAGAAATGGTCCCAGCTATGCTTTCTCACTGCAAGTGCTGGAAAAAATGCTGGAGTGAGAGGCTGACGGAGCTTAATCTGTGCGCGTCAAAAAGAAGACTTACAGGTTATGATTCCACTGTGTAAGTGCTTTCATGGGGAGAAAATATTTCTAGCAGAGAAAGAGTACAAGAGCCAATGGCTGGAAACTGAAGCAAGACTTTAACATTAGAATAAGGCATATCATCTTAGCTATGAAGGTGATTAACCCTGGGAACAAACTGCCAAGGGAACTGGTGGATTCTCTATCTCTTGATGTCTTCATATCTACCTGGCTGCCTTTCTGGAAGATGCTTTAGTCAAACACAAGTTACTGGGCCCAGTACAGGAATGAATGGGTGAAGTTCTGTGGCCTAGACTACACAGCAGGTCAGACTGGATGATATGATGGTCCCTCCTGCTCTTAAAATATGTGAATCCCACATCTCATTGTATTCCCCCAGTGCTCCCTATGCTGCTGTGCTTTTCTGCCCCTTCCCATCTTGCCATACTCCCCCATCTCCCTCTCTGCACTCTCCCAGCCCACCACACTGCCGTTCCTCTTTGCTCTCCCACACTATTCTGTGCTCTCCCACTGCAGTCCATTGTCCCTCCCATGCCACAATGTTACCGTCCCTCACTGCTGCACCATGTTCTCCCATACTCCCACCTCATTCTCCCAGCCCTCCTCACCCTACTCTTCTCTCCCATCCCTCCCTGCCATGCTTCCTGCCCCACTGCCCTACCCCATCCCTTCTGCACATGGACCCCACCTTGCCATGCTTCCCCATGCACCCCTCCGCAATACTCTCTTGACTCTCCCCACTGCACTCCCCCGCTGTGCTTCACCACCCCTACCAACCCTACTTCTTGTCCCTCTCCATAATGCTGCCATGCCAGCTCTCTCAGCCTGCCTCCCTCTGCCAGCTGCCTGCCCGTCACTACCTATCCCATGGACTTTCCTAGTGTCCCACTCATCTCTCCCTGCACCCTCCCGCATTGGCTCAGCAACCTCTCCCCTCCACCCTACCCCTTGATTTTCTTGGCCCTACATGCTTCCCTCCCCCTTACCGTTGCTTACTGTTCCGTTATGCCCCCCTATTGCAGTCCCCCTCAGCTTGCCTGACCCCCCAGCTTGCACAATGCTGAAAGCACCACTTATCCATTTCTCTGGGCGTTTATAGGCATTTCTAAGAAATTTTGCACAAACGCACATAGCCCTCGCTGAGCCCCAAATTTTGACTCCCACCCCCCATGCACAGACACACTCAGATGCACAGTCCCTGGAAATAGCATGGTCCATATCAATGCTGACTCCCCTCCCTCCTAAGTGCAATTGAGCTCCCCAGGCCTGCACGGGCAAATCAGGTGTTTTCATGTGGGCATGTGCAAGCCTTTTGTCATTAGCACCTGTCATGGGTGAGTTCCTGATTTTGCAGCTGAGCAAATGGACATCACTGTGATGTGTCCATTTATTTGTGCCCATCTGTGTGTGTGAGTGTGCACTTCAATGTGCATCTGTGTGTAAGTGAGTGCCTCTGTGTGAGTGTTCACATCCAGGTATGTGAGAGCACGTTTGTCCATGCATGTATGTATGCATGTCTGTGTGAGTGTATGTGAGTGTGAGCGTGCGACTGTGCATGTCCCTTTGTGTGAATAATAATAATAATATATGGAGATATACCTATCTCCTAGAACTGGAAGGGACCCTGAAAGGTCATCGAGTCTAGCCCCCTCCCTTCACTAGCAGGACCAAGTACTGTGCATGTACTTTTGCATGTTTGTGTGATTGTGCATATCTGTGAGTGTGTGACTGGGCATGTCCATGAGTGTGAGTGAGCATGTCCATGTCTGATGTGTGTGTGCCTGTGTCTTTGTGCATGAAGGGCTTTGTGATCCACTAGTCAGGTGTCCCCTGCCCTAAACTAACTCAAGTGCCAAGCTCTGGGGTAGGGAGTTGCCTGGGGATGGAGGATAGGGATAGGGCCCTAAAGAATTCATCGCCATGAAACATGAGTCACAGCTCATGAAATCTGGTCTCCCCCTGTGAAATCTGGCCTTGAGTGTGCTTTTACCCTATACTATACAGATTTCACAGGAGAAGCCAGCCTTTCTCAAATTGGGGGTCCTGACCCAAAGGGAGTTGCGGGGGGGGTGTCATAAAGTTATTTTACGGGGGTCTCGGTATTGCCACCCTTCTGCACTGCCTTCAGAGCTGGGCGGACGGAGAGTGGCGGCTGCTGACTGAGGGCCCAGCACTGCAGGCAGCAGCACAGAAGTAAGCGTGGCAATACCATACATGCCATCCTTACTTCTGTGCTGCTGCTGGCAGCGGCTCTGCCTTCAGAGCTGGGCTCCCAGGCAGCAGCCGCCGCTATCCAGCTGCTCACCTCTGAAGGCAGCGTTGCCACCAGCAGCAGCACAGAAGTAAGGGTAACAATACTGCAACCCCCCCTACAATAACCTTGGGCCTCCCCCCCCAACTCCTTTTTGGGTCAGTACCCCTACAATTACAAAACTGTGATATTTTAGATGTAAATAGCTGAAATCATGAAATTTACCATTTTTAAAATCCTATGACTGTGAAATTGACCAAAATGGACTGTGAATTTGGTAGGATCCTGTATATGGAGGATGGCAAAAAGAAAGTGGAGTTGTGGAGAGTGAAGAAAAAATGGTGGGAAAGGAGAGAGATCCAGAGGCTGGGAGCTGGCATGGTCAGTGGTGGGGAAGGACTAGCAAAGACAGGGGACTAGTGAAGGATGGAGGTGGGTGGTACTGGCTGGGGTTCTGCAGAGGCTGAGAGAGGGGGCCGGTGGAGGTCTGGGGGAACTGGAGCAGGTTAGGAGGAGCAGGTTAGAGGAAGACCTCATTGGGCAGTGTTGGCCAGATAGTTTGGTGGAGCCTGGGGTGGGGCCAATGGCATCCAAGGCACTGGTAAAGGCAGCAGGTATCAGAGGAAGCCTGGGGGAAAGAGGTGCAAGACAGAGATGCAGGGGAGGGCTGATGCAGGCTGGAGGGGCTGGCACGGTCCTGTGGGGAGTGTGTAGACTGGGGCTGTATAATGATGTGACCCTGTCGTCCTTTTTCTGCTCCTCATTAGAGTCCCCTGAGCGGAACAGGCTGTGAATGGGGCTCTGAACCGAGGTATGTCCGCACGGCTTCCACCAGGGTGTTGCAGCTAATGTGCCCCAGGAGATGGGCCATGGGAGGAGCCTCCCTGCCCATGGGAGGGACTCACTGGGGGTGACACAACCTATACAGGAACTGGGGGAGGGAGAACCTGTGGGCATGATACAGCCACTGCAGTAGCCAGGGGAGTGGGGGTACTATGGGGATGGCACAGCTGATGCCGGAGCAGCGGGTAGGAAGCACTGGGGGTGAGGCAGTCACTGCAGGAGTTGGGGAAAATCAGTGGGGTGACACAGCTATTTCAGGAGCTGGAGGTGTTGAGTGTGATGGCTGATAGGTTATTTTTGAAAAACAACATTTTCAAGATCAGTTGATCATTAACTCTGACTCCCAGCACCAACCCCTTCTGTTTGACCTGCAGCACCTAGCCCCATAGTTCTCACCTCTGACTCAAGCATACAGTCTGTGTGGCTTGATCTCTGATCCCCAGCACCCTATCCATGGCGCCAATCCTCTGACTCACTGAGCTCAGATTTTGAGCCCTGGCTCTGCAGGGACCTGGCCTGGTGAATTTATGTATTTACTTGTAGGAAGTCTGCCTTGTGTGAAACCGGTGCCAAGGGAGACTCAAGAGTCACTGTGCCCAAGAGCTCAGAGCTGTGGGAAAGGGAACAGGGCAGTGGAAGGGAGCTATTGGAGAGGGGCATTGGGGCACAGTTTGACAAGGAAGCACTGGGAAGAAGGATTCTCAGTGGGAGTGACATGGGGACCCTCTGTGGGTAGCAGCAATGTCTGATGCTGTGTCACACTCCAGGCTCTGGGCTGGCGATGTGGCAGCTGTGTGGTCTTTCTCCCCCAAATTGTGGTATTGTATTCCTGTGTGTATGGGGGAATAATGTGTGTGTGTGTGAGAGAGAGAGAGAGAGAGAGAGATGGTATTTCCGGGATGGGGAAGCACTGTGCACTGTACAAACACATGCAGTGTGTCCTTGGGAACCAGAGTATTGGGGGAACTTGAGGGGGGGGTCACTGTTATCTGTGCGGTGTAGTATTTCTGGGGGGGTGGGGGGTATAAGGTGTTGATGGGGAGAGTATTGTGGATATTGTGTCTGAGTATTTGATGTGTATATCCGGCATTGGGTCATGTATTTACATGTTGGAAAAATTGTGTATGTGTGATGAATTTGTGTGTGGTGGCACTATTGTGTGTGTGGTATATTGTGTCTCTCTGGAAGAGTATTGTGTGTCTGCAATGTAGCATATTGAGGGGAATCCTACATATTTTGAGGTGTATTGTGTGTGGTGTTGAGTATGTGGAGTGTATTTGTGGTATACTGTGTGGGGGTGTATTCTCAATGGTACTGTATATGTGAGAGATGTATAGTGTGGGGGTATATTGTGTGTGTGACAGTGTGTGGAGGATGTAGTGTGTGTGAGAAAGGAATGTTGTGTGCATAGGAGTATAGTGTGTGTGGTATTGTGTGTGCAGAGGAGTAGTGTATGTTGAAGTGTGTGTGTGTGAGAGAGAGAGAGAGAGAGAGAGAGAGGGGTGTGTGTAATGTTGTGGTATTGTATGTGCAGGGGTGTGGGGGGTGTGGTATAGTGTGTTTGTCAGAGAGAGGGGTGTAGTATGCATGGTATTTTGTACGTGGGGGTGTAGTGTACGTCGTACTGTGTGTATGTGCGTGTGTATGAGACAGAGGGATATAGTGTGTGTGGCATAATGTGTGTGGGTGAGGGTGACAGAGAGGCAGAAGGGAGTAGTGTGTGTGGTATTATGTGTAAGTATGTATGTGAGTGAGAGAGGGGGGTGTTGCATGTGGGCATGTATGGTGCATTTGGTATTGTGTGTATGTGCGTGTGTATGGGACAGAAGGATGTTGTGTGTGTGGTATAGTATGTGCGGGTGAGGGTGACAGGCAGAATGGAGTAGTACATGTTGTATTGTGTGTATGTGTGTGTGTGCGAGAGAGTGAGGGGGGTGTTGTATGTGGTTTTGTGGGTGTGGGTGCGGGTTACAGAGAGGCAGAAGGGAGTAGTGGGTGTGGGGCACTGTGTGTATGTGTGTGGGTTTGTGTGTGTGAGAGAGGGGTTTTGTGTGTGTGGTATTGGTGTGGGTGAGAGTGACAGAGAGGCATAAAGAACTTGTGCGGGGGGCATTGTGTGTGTGTGTGAGAGAGAGAGAGGGGTGTTGCGTGTTTGGTATAGTGTATGTGGGTGAGGGTGACAAAGGCTTAAGAGAATAGTGTGTGTGTGGCATTGTGTGTGTGTGTGTGTGTGAGAGAGAGAGAGAGAGAGAGAGGGGTGTTGTGTGCATGGTATAGTGTGTGTGTGTGTGTGTGAGGATGACAGAGAAGCAGAAGGGAGTAATGTGTGTGGCATTGTGTTTATGTGTGTGTGTGTGTGTGTGTGTGAGAGAGAGAGGAGAGAGGGTGTTGCGTGTGTGGTATAGTGTGTGTGGGTGAGAGTGACAGAGAGGCAGAAGATTGTAGTGTGAATGGCATTGTGTGTGTGTGTGTGAGAGAGAGAGAGAGAGAGAGAGAGTTGGTGTTCTCTGTGTGGTATAGTGTGTGTGGGTGACAGAGAGGCAAAAGAGAATAATTTGTGTGGCATTGTGTGCATGTGTGCGTGAGAGAGAGATGGGGGAGTTGTGTGTGTGGTATAGTGTATGTGTGTGAGGGTGACAGAGAGGCAGCAGAGAGTAGTGTGTGTGACATTGTGTGTATGTGTGCTAGAGAGAGAGAGGTGTTCCGTGTGTGGTATAGTGTATGGGGGTGAGGGTGACAGAGAGGCAGAAGGGAGGCAGGGGTAGGCAACTGAAGACAGCACACAAGCTGATTTTCAGTGGCACTCACACTGCCCAGGTCCTGGCCACCGGTCCGGGGGGCTCTGCATTTTAATTTAATTTTAAATGAAGCTTCTTAAACATTTTAAAAACCTTATTTACTTTACATACAACAATAGTTTAGTTATATATTATAGACTTATAGAAAGAGACCTTCTAAAAACATTAAAATGTATTACTGGCACGTGAAACCTTAAATCAGAGTGATTAAATGAAGACTCGGCACACCACTTCTGAAAGGCTGCCGACCTCTGGAGTAGTGTGTGTGGCATTGTGTGTATGTGTGTGTGTGATGGGGGGGGGTTGCATGCGTGGTATAGTGTGTGGGGGTGATGGTGACAGAAAGGCAGAAGGGAGTAGTGTGTTGCACTGTGTGT
>NW_020665189.1:1358396-1360204 GCF_002925995.2 Terrapene triunguis | reverse complement strand
TTTGTGGGTGAGAGTGACAGAGAGGCAGAAGGGAGTAGTGTGTGTGGTATTGTGTGATCCCTGCAGCACAAAAATAAAAGAGGCCAAAGCAACCTCCCTTGGGTCCCAGCACCTGGCGGATCTCTCAAGGTGGGTCCTTTGGCTGGTGCTGTTGTGTGTGTACAGCGAGGAGGCCCTGGTATGTGTGTGTCCATCTGGGAGGGTGGTGAGCGGGGTGGAGGGATGTCTGTGACTGGTACTCCAATTACTTGGCTGTCCCAGGGGCAGAAGAGCAGTTGGTACTTGGTACAGCCTGCTTGTGCCTGGTGCAGAGCAATGACTGGTGCCCAACGATGCCTGGCTGTGCCTGGAATAGGGGAGTGGCTGATGCCTAGGGGTGGCTGGCTGTGCCTCAGTAGGGAGAGTGGCTCGTGCCCAGAGATGCCTAGTGGTGCCCAAAATGGGGGAATGGCTGGTGCCCAGAGATGCCTAGCTGTGTCTGGGCCGAGGGAATGGCTTATGCTCGGAGATGCGTCGCTGTGCCTGGGATGTGTCTGATGCCCGAAGATTCCTAACTATGCCTAGCATGGGGGAATACTTGTTCCCAGGGATGCCTGGCTGTGTCTGGGGGTAGGGATTGGATGGTGCCCCGGAAATGCCTGGCTGTCCCCAAGGTTGGTGAGTGGCTGGTGCCCAGGGATGCTTAGGTGTGTCCAGGGTGTGGCTGGTAAGTGAGGATGCCTGGCTATGCCCACCATTGGAGAGTGGTTGCCACCCAGGGTTGCCTGGATGTATCCAGCATGGGGGAGTGGCTGCTGCCCAGGGTTGCCTGGCTGTGTCTGGTCTGAAGCAGTGATTGGTGCCCAGGGACCCTGGCTTGTGGGGCAGTGGTGCCCAGGTATGTCTGGCTTTGCCTCATTTGGGGAAGTGGCTGATGCCCAGGAATGGAGTGGGAGAATGTTTGGCGCTCCGGGATGCCTGGCTGTGCCTATGGTGGAAGAGTGGTTGCTGCCCAGAGTGGGGCAGTGGGTGGCCTGAGGGATGTTTGTCTGTGTTGTGTGTTGGTACTCAGGTATACCATGCTGTGCCGTATGTGGGGGAGCGTCTGATGCCCAGGGTTTGCCTGGCTGTGTGTAGGGTGGAAGAATGGCTGATAACTCTGTTTGGGGTGGAGTGGTGCCGGGTGCCCAGAGATGCCTGGCTGTGCCCAGGGTGGGGGAAGTGGCTGGTGCTCAGGGGTGACTGGCTGGTGCCTGGGTCAGGGGGAGTGGCCGTTTCCTAGTTGCAGGTGTGTCTGATATCCAGGTAGGCCTGGCTGTGCCCAGGGTGGGGAGTGGCTGGTGTCCAGTGATTCCTGGCTGGTGCCTGCGTCGGGGAAATGGCTGGTCCCCAGGGATGCCTGACTGTGCCCGGGGAGAAATGGCTGGTACCCAGCGATGTCTGGCTGTGCTTAGGGAGGAGTGGCTGGTACCCAGCAATGCCTGGCTGTGCTTGGGGAGGAGTGGCTGGTACCCAGCTATACCTGGCTGTGCTTGGGGAGGAGTGGCTGGTACCCAGCGATGCCTGGCTGTGCTTGGGGAGGAGTGGCTGGTACCCAGCGATGCCTGGCTGTGCTTGGGGAGGAGTGGCTGGTACCCAGCTATACCTGGCTGTGCTTAGGGAGGAGTGGCTGGTACCCAGCAATACCTGGCTGTGCTTAGGGAGGAGTGGCTGGTACCCAGCAATGCCTGGCTGTGCTTGGGGAGGAGTGGCTGGTACCCAGCAATGCCTGGCTGTGCTTGAGGAGGAGTGGCTGGTACCCAGCAATGCCTGGCTGTGCTTGGGGAGGA
>NW_020665189.1:1357697-1357996 GCF_002925995.2 Terrapene triunguis | reverse complement strand
TGCTTGGGGAGGAGTGGCTGGTACCCAGCGATGCCTGGCTGTGCTTGAGGAGGAGTGGCTGGTACCCAGCGATACCTGGCTGTGCTTAGGGAGGAGTGGCTGGTACCCAGCAATACCTGGCTGTGCTTAGGGAGGAGTGGCTGGTACCCAGCAATGCCTGGCTGTGCTTGGGGAGGAGTGGCTGGTACCCAGCGATGCCTGGCTGTGCTTGGGGAGGAGTGGCTGGTACCCAACGATGCCTGGCTGTGCTTGGGGAGGAGTGGCTGGTACCCAGCGATGCCTGGCTGTGCTTGGGGAGG
>NW_020665189.1:1357190-1357687 GCF_002925995.2 Terrapene triunguis | reverse complement strand
GGGAGGAGTGGCTGGTACCCAGCGATGCCTGGCTGTGCTTGGGGAGGAGTGGCTGGTACCCAGCGATGCCTGGCTGTGCTTGAGGAGGAGTGGCTGGTACCCAGCGATACCTGGCTGTGCTTAGGGAGGAGTGGCTGGTACCCAGCAATGCCTGGCTGTGCTTGGGGAGGAGTGGCTGGTACCCAGCAATGCCTGGCTGTGCTTGAGGAGGAGTGGCTGGTACCCAGCAATGCCTGGCTGTGCTTGGGGAGGAGTGGCTGGTACCCAGCAATACCTGGCTGTGCTTAGGGAGGAGTGGCTGGTACCCAGCAATGCCTGGCTGTGCTGGAGGAGGAGTGGCTGGTACCCAGCAATACCTGGCTGTGCTTAGGGAGGAGTGGCTGGTACCCAGCGATGCCTGGCTGTGCTTGGGGAGGAGTGGTTGGTACCCAGCAATGCCTGACTGTGCTTGGGGAGGAGTGGCTGGTACCCAGCAATGCCGGGCTGTGCTTGGGGAG
>NW_020665189.1:1294675-1357180 GCF_002925995.2 Terrapene triunguis | reverse complement strand
AATGCCGGGCTGTGCTTGGGGAGGAGTGGTTGGTAGCCAGCAATGCCTGGCTGTGCCTGGGATGGGGTGGTAGTTGGCGACCTAGTTTTTCTCTCCTTTGGTGTGTTATTTTTATCTCCCTCCCGGCATTCTGCGATATCATCACTGTTGAGTGGGGGATTCCCTGTAGCAGCATGGGGGCAGGTGAATGCCAGATGCTCTGGGTCAATGGCTGTGTCTGCCTGAGTCTAAGAGGCACACTTGCAACGGGGCCTGTGCTGAGCCCGAAAGGGCCTCGGGCCCAGGGCTGCTGCAGCAGTGAGTTTGAACATGGGGGCTGGAATCACGAGTCCCAAGTTTTAGGCCCAGCTCTGCCGTGGCTTTTTGTGGCCTTGGGCCAGGCTGGGCCATAGGTTTCCCCTGCCTCCCAGGAACGGGGCAATTTATGACACTTGGCCCATTCCAGCCTCTGGGGGCTGGTGCTCACTGTGATTGTTCAGCCTTCCCCAGGGCCTCATGGCATTGAGCTTCCAGGAGTACTGGAGTCCTTCTCTCTGGCCTGGGACAGGGTGACAGATATGGGACATGTTTACTGGGCACCTTCTAGAGTCCCTTTTGCCCCTGCCACCAGCTGAGAGCCCACAACAGGAAGCCTGGCAGCAAAATGTCCCCCAAAGTGCCAGGTGCTTAGTCCTGGGGGGTCAGGCCTATGCAGTGCCCTGGGATCCAGATCCAGCAGCGGCTCCCATGCTGTGGGGCTTGTGCATGTGGGGTTAATGCCACTCTTACTTCCCTTCTCTACAGATCTCCGGCCTCTGCCTGACGTTGCCATGACTGGGACCTGCACCCGGGAATGCACGGAGTTCGGCCATTCCGACACCTGCTGGATGCCTGGCCAGTCCTCCCCAAACCGCAGGCCCAAGAATGCCCTGAAGCTCTCCACTTTTGTGCCTTACCAAGAACGGGGGAGTCAAGAGCAAGTTGGGAACAGCAGCCCCAGACTTTCGGAAGAGCGCAGCACCAAAATGGCCAACCTCCGCCTGCTCCCCACATACAGTGCCTTCTCCAACAGTAGCCATGAGCCCTGCAAGGACTCCCCTATGGAGGAAATTCCTCTCACCCAGACCTCGGACTTCCAGCCAGCCACCACCCCCTCGTCTCAAACCACTAAGAGGGAGATCTACCTGTGAGGCTGGGCCCAAAGGATGAGGAGCAGACACTTCTGAGGCCAGTGTCCAGAGGAACATTTGAAACTTCAATGCTTTATCGCTCCTGCAGCCGGTTCTCCAGGTTGTTCCCAGTTTCCACCTCCCTCTGGGTGAGACGCCCCAACTGGCCTCTGAGGACACAGGGCAGGGCAAGGGAGAGGAGGGCCTTTTTAACTCGTTGTCTTGAGGCAGGGTGGGTGTGTGAAACCTAAGGAATTTCCAAGCACTTGAGGGTGCGTCTCTGAACTGCTGTGTCAGGGAGGGCTGGGCAGGCTCTGAGTGCAGAGGACACGGCTGGGGTGAAGGGCTTAGGTACCAAAGGTCCATGCAGAGCTGGTGGAGTTCCTGGGGCACAGGACAGAGGGGTGTCTCCATGCACAGGGAGCAAGCTGCCTGTTGCTTTACTGTAGACTCCTGTAAATATGAATCTTAGGAATGACATTCAAATCCTGCCTGATTGAAACTTTTATTGTCCTTGAAACAAGACATTTCAACAAAACAAACCACAGGGAGCAAGTTCCAGCATTGAATGGTTTGGTGCATGGAAGAGCACAGGGGAGCACAGCTTCCAGTCCACACTCCTGTTCCATATTGTAAATAAAGATGTGATTGGTTCCTCAAATAACAGCTGGGAATGGGAGGAGAGGGGCAGGGGCCTGTCAGTGGGGCTGGAGGCTTTCTGGTTTTACATCCTGGCCCGCTTGCCAAATGCTGTCACTGTGCCCATTGGCTGCAGGGTGCGCAGTGACTGCTCAGTGCCAGAGGTAAGGGCCTATGCTGAGGCGTTCCTTTTGGCTGTGTACCAGTGGATGGCAAAGCTGAAAGAGCCAGGAGCAGGGCTGGGGAGCCCCGGTTTGATAACTATATCTCTGGCTGCAGAGATCCTTGGCTCTAGCTCTGCTGGAGAGAAGGGAGGCACAGGCCATTGGGCCTCACCCCATCCCCTTGTGCCTGCTGTAGTGCAGGGAACTCCCATGGGGCCATCTGTGCCATGAACTTGACCTTTGACCTGTCCGCCTGTAAGCCACCATTTGCCTTTGTGAGGAGGAGCTTTGTCTCAGGGTCACACCAGGGGCCACTGGCCCCTGTGAGCTGGAGTCCCACTGCCCTTAGGCCACAGAGCCACTCTCAAGGGCTCCAGCATTCTCTTCCAGTGTCAAAGGTCATCCAGTCTCCCGGGGGTGGGCACCCTAATGCCGTGCCAGGTGCCAGCAGCATATGAGCTCCCCTTCACAGGGTACCAAATCCAGGGAGACACTGTGCAGGGTAGAGAGGAAGGATGGGTGGCATCAGCTTGAGCAGGTGCCTGTAGGAATGGCCCTTGGCATGGCCAGCCTGAGCAAGATGTGGATCAAAGGGGTGGCCCTGGTGGGACACAGGAGCTCCTCCTGGCTCTGCTTGAACTCTCTTGCTCTCTTGGAGGCCTTGGAGCTGTTCTGGTGACTTGGTTTCTGTCCCATTCTCAACTGTTCCAGCTCTGGTCTGACCCCCTGCTCCAGACGGGACAGCCCAGGTGTCTGGAGCAGGGTGAGGGTGACTCATGCCTCATTCTCTCTAGGGTACCTTCCTTCCTCTCCTTATCCAGTAGGAGTGCTAGGAGGAGGGTGAGATGCACCATTATTCTTCCCTTCCAATCTCCTCAGCACTCTTCATTGCTCAGCTCTTCCTTGGGGAGTGAGGCCAATAGCAGCTTCAGGATAACATCCCCTTTCCTATCTTTGGTCCATGCTTGACCTTTGAACACAGGGGGATGTGGTGGGGACATTGTGTGTCTGCTGACTGGGCAGCCTTTCCTCTCTGGTGCCTGTGGGTGGTTCTGCAGGACTTGTTCAGCACTGGGTGTTTCCTGCAGGGAGAGGGCATTGCAGCCCCATCCCATCAGGCCCAGAGGCCTGCAATCCCTGCACTGAGTCTTGGGGGGTTCGGGGCAATGGCACTTGCCCTGCCTTGCCTCCTGGTGTTCAGCAAGTCCCTTGCTGAATAGCTCCTGACCCTTTGCTCTGGCAGTGGTGATGGGATATGGCCAGCCTCATGGTGTAGCTTCCTCAGGGCCGTGTGGCCTGATGGACACAAGCTGAACCAGGTCTGCCCAAGGCCGAAAAGGCACAGAGCTGACAAGGCCTGCAGAAGGGCCGCAGAAAGCGAGGCTCCTAGCTGCCCTACCCTGCCTGCTCCCCCAGCGCCCTGTTCTTGTGTCACCCTTTCCCGGGTGATGTGATGGGGGACTGTCCCACCACAGTTCATACATCTAGAGGTGCCGCTTAGGGGAGTCAGGACCCTCCTTCCCATCTCTCCTGTCACCGCTCCCCTGCTTGGAGGGCACTGATCCAGTGGGTCTCTGTGGTGGACATGGCCTCCAGGTGGGTGTCCGTCCAGGCATACCTGTTCTGCTCTGCTGGCAGTGTTGTGGGGCCCGTGCTCCCCCTGGCCTGGCTGCCTGAGCACGTCACTTTCCTGAATATGTTTTTATTGTAGTTCTAGTTTCAGGGCCTAACTGGGCAGAATGTGCAATTTGGCCACCTAGGCCAGGATCCTTGATTCCTCTGCCAGCTCAGATGCTCACTCCCCGCACCCAGGCTCGGGTCTGGGGCAGCATCCCTCTGGGGCAGGCTCCCCAGAAGAGCTACATGACCTACGCAGATGAGGGTCACTACTTCCAAGAGGGAAAGAGTGGGCCCTGGCTCTTCCCATGGCCTGGTCTGCAGGATGGCCTCCCTACTTGCTGCTTGGGTCACTAAGGGAACCCTGAGGCTCACAGCCCTTTGGTTTGGTTCAGCAGCTGCCTGAGGCAGCACAGCAGCTCACTCAGCCTGAATACACGGTCATCTGTGCTTCGCAGTCCCTTTCGTTTGGGACTGAGGGGGGAATCTGCCTGAGGGGGAAGGGCAGATGTGGTGCTGGGATCAGCCCAGTGGGGAGGGGTGCTGGGATCAGCCCACATGTGAGGGCTGAGGTGGTGCTGGGATCTGCCCAGGGTGAGTGTGTAGGTGGTGCTGGGGATCAGCCCTGGGGGGGGGAGGGTGGAGACGGTGCTGGGATTGGCCATGGGGGGAGGGGTTCTGGGGTCAGCCCCAGGATTCGGGTGGAGGTTGTGCTGGGATTGGCCTGGGGGGGGAGGGGTTCTGGGGTCAGCCCCCAGGATGAGGGTGGAGGTGGTGCTGGGAACAGCCCAGGGGTGAGGGCGGAGGTGGTGCTGGGGATTTGCCATGGGGAGAGGGTGCTGGTGCTGGCAGGGAGAAGCTCATTTGCACAAAGATAAGCCAGAAGGATAAAGCCTCTGCACATGGGGGAGAGAAGGCACCCCACAGGCTCCGGTCTAGACAAGCACAGTGAAGGGGGGTAGGGAGTTACAGGTGCCCCTCAGGGAGGGAGGGGCATTCATTGTATTTAACACTGCACTAGGACAAGCCAGGGGGTAAAACCAAAGGTGGGAGCCAGGGAGCAGTCGGGCTGTGTGGGAAGGATCCAAGCGACCCCATTGTAGCTCTTCAGTGTTGGTTCTATTTATACGAGATTTCATTTCCTTGCTTGTGATGCCTTGTTTTTTGTACAGTTTTATGTACATGCAGGTGTAGCTTTTCTAAAGGAGAAATCCTATATCAGAGGAAAGTACCCAGCTATTTTTCAGATGGTGACCTATGTCTAAGGCAGCGCCTCTTGCTAAGGTTGTATTGCTCTCAATGTGTGATGCATTTCCCTGTGCGGGGAAGGCTTTGGGCCTTGGGTTTGGTTTTTCCCAGGCACTGTGAGCACAATTGATTCCCTTGTAATTCTTTCTGTTCGGAGCAGTGAGCATGACACCTTTGTGAGCCCCTTTCTGTTCTCTCCCCTTCTGTTTGTTTGCTGAGCTGTCAGATGACAAACTCCATTGTAATTAGCCCTTCCCAAAGCTTTACAATAAAAGTGTGAAAACCCGGATGCTGTGCCGGCTGGATTCTTCCCCGGGGGTTGTGTCCTTAGAGTCAGGGAGAGGACTGTGTGCATGAGGGGCTTTGCACGGGCTTACTGCCTCCCTGCTTCCTCTCCTCAGTCCCACAGCACTCCCTCGCTGTGGGGAAAAACCCATGGCCACCCACCGAGGCTGAGAGCTTGGCTCATCCATTCACCATTACCCCATTTCCAGAGTAGGGTGTTTCCAGGTGGGGCCTGAGAACGGATCAACCACAAGGAGCAAATCAGCCACCCTTGCCAGGCCCTGGCCAGCAGTGCCCTGGTGCTAGCCCTGATTAGCTCAGCAGGCCTGACTCAGGTGCAGCGCCCAACTCTGGCTCAGTGCCTGCATGCCTGTTCCCTTGGGATGCCAGGGCGGGGTCCCCAGTGAGACAGGCAGCCAAAGAGGCATGCCTGCCTCCCCCTAATACTTACCATGTCCTGGCTCTGCAGAAGGCCCAACTGCTTCAGGCTCCTTCCTGAGAGCTTGTCTGTGCCAGCCTGTCCCCTGACAGCTGACACCTGCCCGCTTTCCAGAGAGGGAATTTTAACTGTTTATAGCCCTTTGATCAGTTAGTTCTCAGCCTGGCAAAGCAGCTATGTCACTTCTGCCTGGGGCCGTGAATATGCCACTGGCCTGTAATTGTCCAGCCAATGTTTGCCAGGAAGGTGCTTAGCTAGAGCCATTGATTTTTTTCCCTGCTTGTTTTTCCAGCAGCCCCCAGTTCGGCTAGAACAACACATTCCAACCAGGGAGTGTAATACACACCCACACCTCAGCAACCAGGTCACAAACACTGGTCATCAGCTTATCACAGCTCAGGGCTAGTCTACACTAGAAGTGCTACAGGGCACAGCTGCACTGCTGTAGTGCGTCTGGTGAAGACACTCCATGCCGACAGGCATAACATCACCTCCGCGAGAAGCAATAGCTATGTCGTGGGAGAAACTGTCCTTTCATCAGTGCTGTGCTCATCAGTGCTTAAGTCAGTGTAATGTACGTCCCTGAGTGACATCAGTTGTACTGCAGAAAACGGTAGTACACCTGGCCTCAGTGCTGCGATATTGTTACACAGCATCACCACGTCAGTCACACACCCCACCCACTCACCATGGAGCTGAGCTCTGGGAATGGAGAGGGGGGTGCTATGAGGCTCAGTAATGAGAACCTCCACCCCCACCCAGCTACTCCTCAGGGCACAGTGCATTGGGAATGGGGATGTCCGTGGATTCAGTGCCAATGGAAGTGTGATGTGTGCTTGGCAGCCCTGTGCAACACTCAATCCCCTGCAGTGACTCCTGCCCCGAGGCACACTGACACAGGCTGTCTCTCAGCCCCCATGGGTGCCCCAATATCAGGGCGAGAGCAGCAGCTGGTAGGGATGAGACAAGAGCAGCCTCTGTCAGGAAAGGGATAGACAATAAAACAGAAAATATCATAATGCCACTCTATAAATCTGTAGTACCCCCACACCTTAAATACTGCATGCAGATCTGGACACCACATCTCAAAAAAGATGTACTAGAACTGAAACAGGTACAGAAAAAGGCAACAGAAATTATTAGGGGTATGGAACAGCTTTTGTATGAGGAAAGATTAAAAAGACTTGGACTTTTCAGCTTGGAAAAGTGACAACTAAGGAGGAATATGACAGAGGTCTATAAAATCATGAATGGTGTGGAGAAAATGAACAAGGAAGTGTTATTGTCCCCTGCACATAACACAAGAACCAGTGGTCATGCAATGAAATTAATAGGCAGCAGGTTTAAAACAAACAAAAGGAAGCACTTCTTCACACAACGCACAGGCAACCTGTGGAACTCGTTGCTAGGGGATGTTGTGAAGGCCGAAAGTATAACTGGGTTCCAAAAAGAATTAGATAAGTTCATGGAGTATAGGTCCATCAATGGCTATTAGCCAGGGTGGTCAGGGATGCAGTCCCATGGTCTGGGTGTCCCTAAACCTTTGACTTCCAGAAGCTGGGAGTGGACGACAGGGTATGGATTACTGCTAATTACCCTGTTCTGTTCATTCCCTCTGAAGCACATGGCATTGCCCACTGTCGGCAGACAGGATACTGGGCTAGATGAACCATTGGTCTCCCTGAATATGGCCATTATTAGGTTATTATGGTCTCCGTGACAGCCCAGGATTGGCCTGCTGGACAGCTGGTCAGGGATGCAGCCCTGCCTTGGGCTTCAGTGACAGGCATCAAAGGGACATCCTAGAGATCAGCCTAATGGACAAGGTGGGGGTCCAGAGACCCACCACCACCATGATCAGCCTCCCCAACAGATGCCATGGGGACCTCGCCCCCATATCAGTCCCAGCAAGAGATGCCACAAGAACCTCCTCCCACAGATCAGCCCCATCAATGGGTCGGGGATGGGTGGGGTCAGTGTCTAGGGGCGGGGATGGGTCTGGTGAGTGTCCTAGGGAATGGGAGGATGATGAGTTGAGTTGGCATCTAATCCAAGGGATGAGTCAGCTCAGTGTCTAGAGTATGGGATGGATCAGTCTGTGTCTCTGGGGGGGAGGGTCAGTATCTGCAGGTAGGGGAAGGGTCGGTGTGTGTTGGACAGCCGTTCTCCCTCCCTGTCCCAGAAGCGGTGGGTGAGACTTTGCTCCAAGGCTGGTGCCCACCTTGCTTTGGGCACTTGGCCTTGCTCTCTCTGACCTGGCGCTGCAGCTCCTGCCCCACAACACTTCAGCCCTCGCTCTCTGTCCAGCCCCCAGCTGGGGGCTCTGCATGCATCTCTAGGGTGCTCCCTTGGAGGCAGTGCTTCTCCACCCTGCAGCTGGGCTGGGGAGTGGTGGGGTGGCACTACTGCCCTTGTAGCCCCTGCCCCTCAGCAGCTTCCATTCCTGGGGCTTGGTCTGCCGCACACTCTTTGCGCCCTGTTCCCTAGGCTCAGGCCCCTCCCACCTCCGCTCTCTACTGCCAGTTGCCACGGTTTGTACAGCTTCATGGGTGTGATGTATGAAAATGATAACCTGAGGAAATTTGCATACATACTCATAATTTGCATAATAACATAACTTTCTTCTTCTGGTCAGCACATCCTGTCCCAAGCTGTGGTGGAGCCGGCCTTGGCAGCTTGAGGTTGGGGGAGATAGGTGGGGGTTGGGTCAGCAGGCTGGATAGCAGGTTTCTTGGGCAGTGGGTGCTGGAGAGTAATGGTGGGCTAGGCCTTCTGGGTGTTGTATGGGGCTGATGCTACAGGCTGGAGTGACTAGGTGCTGTTGGGGTTGGGTGGGGTGCTGGGACATCTGTGGGTGTGGGGGTAGGTAGGTTGGTGCTGGAGTCAGTTTGGGGGCCTGGTAGGTGGGGGCAGGGGTCCTGCTGAAGGTCAGGGATTGGAGTTTGGCTGGGGGCGGGAGGTTTTTCAGGGGGCTACGGGCTGACTGGAAGGCAGAAGGGCTGGGGTACTGAACCCTCGCACCTTCTGTCCCCCCCAGGCCATGCGTCTCTGGCTGCTCCTTCCCTGCCACAGCTCCGGGGCAGCAGCCCACGCAGATAGACTATGCCCTGGCTGCCCAAAGCCACGGCATACAGCAACCATGGGGGAGCTGCATCTCCTGCAGCATGTGAGTCTCTGGCTGAGCTGCAGGAAGGCATGAATGCCCCTGAAGTGGCCTCCTCTCCCACCCCCCCAGAACAGTGCGGGTCACCCCAGGGCAGGCACACGGTGCCACCTCACAGCCCACTGAAGTGTCCTCACATGGGCTGCAGCGAGGAGCCAGGTCTCCCCTTCAGCTCCCCATCTAGGACTCCAACGCTCCCCCTTCCCTGCTCACTGCCACCCCGCTGGCCCTGCCCCTCTCTCAGGAGCACAATAGGGAGTGGGAGGGGCTCAGCACTCTGTTGTTTGGGCCTGAGCAGCTCGGTCACCCCAGTGGTAGCCATGGAGGGACGAGGATGGCACCGGGGGCTTCCAGTGAAATTCAGGGGGAGACAGATTGGCTCATGGCAGGACAAAGGGCCAGGGGAAGGGGGACAGGCAGGGCAAGTGACACCAGTGATGGATGAAGGTCTGGGAGAGTGATGGGGAACAAGAACCCTGAACCCCTCATCTCCAGCTCCACCCTAAACCCCTCACCCCCAGATAGAACCCTCACCCCCGCACCCTACCCTCTGCCCTACACTGGGCCACCTCCCACACTCCTTACCATGAGTTTACTAAGGCTAGTGTCTAGTGTTAGTTATGTAAAGTGGGTTAAGCTGGAATGTATTGCAATATTGTGATTTTATGAAAACTCTAGTCAAAAGATATAATTATGTTGGGTCACGGGCATCAACAATTTTCTTCAGCTGGGTCATGAGGAAAAAAGTTTGAAAACCACTGGTGTAGGGGAGCAGCCTATTAACATTGCCTGACACTTCCCATCATACATATGCATCCAACCATTTAGTTAAGAGCTCTCCTGCCTCCCTGGCTTGCAGCAGGAGGAGCCTGATATTTGAATGCAGATCGCCCTGGGGTCAGGGAGTTGCCTTTTGCTGGCAACCTTAATTTGGGCATTTCTGTACTCCTGAGTGCCTGACTTAAAAATGGAGAGGCAAGCACACAGCACTGGCCTCGTCATTGTGAAAGGCAGAATGGCTCAGTGGACGAGAGATGGGTTCTGTTCCTAGTTCTATCACAAGTAACCTAGTACAAATTCTGAGTTGCCCTATCTGTGCAATGGGGGGCTGGTACGGCCTGCCTCCTATAGCAGGAGCATGAGTCCTTGCTCAGTAAGAAAGTCTGTGAAGATTAAAGACTTAATAACAGCACTCAGAGGAAGAAATGAGATTGGGACTCATGGTCCCCTTGTTCCCAGCCCAGAGCACCCTCCCTTAGGCTAACAGGCATTTTCACAAGCAGGCGGGCTGGGCAGCACCTCACTTTGGCCTGGGAAAATGCACAGTACAGTTGTAACATTCAGAGAAGTATGGGGTTAGCATACAGCAAGGGGCAAGTTTCTATGGCTTGTCTTGGCCCAGTGAAATGGATTTTTATAGGCACCTCCCTGACCCAAGGGAGACCCCTGCCAAATTTCAAGCCCTTGCTCCAAAGCCTGGAGGACTAGAGCTGTTTAGTTTTAGGTTGGCAAAACAGCCTCCTCAGGAAAGCTGCTTTCACTGAAACGTTCAAAAAGAAAATCATGCGGCAGCTGAGAGCGAGTGCGGGCGGGAATATCCAGCACGGATGGCTGCAGGCTGGCAGAGCTGTAGGCAGCTGAAAGCAGCATCTGTACTACAGATTTCTGCCGGCATGGCTGTGCCAGTCGGGGCAAGCTCTGACTGGCAGAAGTCCCTAGCATAAATGCAGCTAGATAGCAAAGGCACTTTTACCAGGCCAGCTTATTTTGCTCAGGGGGTGACATAAGCTATACCTGCACCAGCCCAATGGTGCCGGTACAGCTGTGCCCGCACTAGGTACAGTGCTCTGGGCTAGCTGTCCTGGTGAAGAGCTCCTGGTGTCCCCCTGCCTGGGGAGTGGCAGTGTCAAGCAGCCTGACCTATCTGCATCACTATATGCTCAGTCTGAGCAGTGCCTCATGGGGGGCCAAGCCCCAGTGTCTGGCACCCTCTGGGAATGGAGAGATGCCCGTCACATCAGTTAATGCTTTCCTGGGTGGCGCCCAGGCACCACGGTGAGGGGTACTGTCCCAGCCTGCCCGCAAGGGATGGAGCGCAGGCCTGTTGCTGGGCATACTTGGGAAGCAGCAATAGTGCCTGACCTTGCCTTGGGGAAGCCACAAGTCATTTCTGCCAGGCTGGCTTTGGTTTGTGGGAGGTCACACCCTCTGTGATTATCCCGTGTCTGCATATTGCTGGTACTCACTGGATGAGTGGGGCACGCCTGCTTCACGCCCTGCCAAGGGAACTGGCCTCACACCTGGCCCAATGGACATGGGGTGGAGGAGGGGGGATTTCTTGGGGTAGGTGGGTAGCCCCTGTAATCACTCACAGGATGGCTTGGACAGAGGCAGGGGGAAGCCCAGCCCAGCGTTTGCGCCTATCTTTCCAGTTGTCTGGCAGTGTTGATGAAAGGGATTAGGAGATTTAGAACCCCTTTCATTGAAGCCCCAGCAGAGTTTGCAATTCAGTCTATTCCCAGAGGCAGGTTAAGGCAGAGGAGTTGCAAACAGCAGCTAATCTGAGAAGCCACGATATTCCTTCTTCATTTGCAGGGAACTGTGATCTTCCAAACCAGTGGCATCTACTCAGCTACCTCGATTGCCAGCCACTTCTGACCCCGCACCTCAGACCAGCCTGCACCCCACCTTGCTATTCAAGTCCTGACTAATTTTGTTCACCCCAAAGCTCTGTCAAGGCACCTCAGCCCTGAACACTCCACCCCCACCATTCCAGTCCTGGACTCTTCCACAGCTGTGTAAATGCATCTCAATCCTGACTGAACACCCCCTCACCCCCCACTGCCACTTTGCCAGTATTAGGCACCCCCACCACAGCTCTGCTGATGCCCCTCAGTCTTGAGCTGCAGCCCCTGGAATGGTTGGTTTGCACTGTGATTTAATCACACCAGCACCAAGGAAGTCACTCAGTTCGAAAGGGAGTGGTTAGGAATGAGTGCAAACACGAGTGTAATTAGTGACAATGAGTCATACGGTCTGTTACAGCTGCCACCACAAAATGGGAGAAGCCTTCTTATACAGCGTACAATTATTGTATCTAGCTAGCTATCCAGAGTGCCAATCACCATATTATCTCAGCCCCAATACTGTAAAGCTCAGCCAGAGTGACTGGGACAAAAGACACAGAGACACCAAGTATCATTTCAGGCCTTTCCAATGAAGCAATAGGAACATGTGCACTGTGTGAGAGTTATTGGTGGCTTAGGTGTTAATCCCCCTCCCCTCATTCTCAGCATGGACAGCTGGCTGCCATCATAAAGCCCCTTTTGGCCCCACTGTATCTTTGGCTTGGGAAATAGGGTTGGCCTGAAAATTGCCAGATTTACCCCTGCAGCAAAGGGGAATATTCCACAAAGTTTGAAGGCAAGGCTTTGAAATGTCCCCTGTCTCCACAAGGACTTGTTGCTGCCCCTCCAAGCTTTCCATAGGGCATGTCTTACGGCTGTGAGCAGCTCAGGTGATCAGCGCCAGGTCAGCCTGGCCCAGGTGTGAGCAGCTCCAGTGCAAAGTCATGCCAGGGTTATTGCACCTCGCTGGTGCTGCTCTCCCTGTGTGTGCCCCACTCCCTGCTGCATTCACATCCCGTGGCTCTTTGTGGGGTACTGAGCTGAGCTGCTCTGCCGTTCTCTCCCAGTGAATTGTGGGAGAACTTGCCTGTCCTGGGCCCAGGAGAGAATTGGGAGGAATTGGCAGACTGGCAGCCCTTGTTGTTGTTGTTATTAATAATTGCCAAAGTGCCTGGGAGCCCCAGGCACTGGCCACAACCCCCGCATTGTGTCAGGTGCTGTAAGAATGCAGAACAATAAGACAGTCCCTGCCCCACAGAGCTGACAGACTCAGGTGGCTTGGCTTGCATTCCTACTGCAATGCAAGCAGGTGACCCGCCCAAAGGAAAGCCAAAAGCCCAGGATGAGCCAGCTACCGTGGGTGTAAAGCCGCAGGTCACGGGGTGATAGGGTTTTGTGTGCGGCTGGGAGGCAGGTTAGTTAGAACCCCAGCAATGCCCAGGTTAACACTGCAGCCAAGACAAGCGCAGAAACACCTAGACAGCTTGGTGCTGGCTTAATTGGAGGAGGCAGGTTTTAATTAAGCCAAGTTGTTAACAATGTGCAGCTGACCCTTTCAGCCCAGCCGTGCTCCCATTGATTTCAACAGGAGCTCTTTGCCATTGGCTTTGGGGAGAGCAGGGCAGGGCCCCAGCTGCGTGAGAACACTGCCCTCTTTTGGCTGCTTGCAGCTTAGAAAGGGAGCCATTTCGGTGGCAGCTGCTTGTAGCCCTTCTGCGCAAGCAGGAGAGGCCTGTTCTCCATGGCATGCTGGTCCCTACGTGTATTCCACCCTTGGGTGCCCATACGCCATGTGCCTGGATCCAGACATTTTTTCCAAGCAGCATTCATTGACCTGCACATGTGCAGCATCTCTGCTCGTGCTCCCTATCGAGGCTACAAGGGCAGTGCAGGTCGACACCCCTCCAGTTCCCTCTGACCGCTGCCTGGCCTGAGTTGGATCCCTGTCCCCCTTCACTCTTCTAAGCTCTGGAAGGATTTTTGTACGTCTTTGCTGCCAATAGTTATCCTCTAGTTTAGAAATCTTAGTTGTACATAGCATAGTCTAGTATAGCGTAAGAAATCCCCTTCCCCCAGTCAGGGGAAACCCTCTTTATACGGCGTCCCGGGCTTCCAGAACAGTATCTCCTGCCTTCACTCCTTTCCCAGCAGCGATAAGCATCAACGGTGCCACTACAGTCTGGGTGAGGTGCACATCTCTGCGAAGTGCAGCATCTGTAAGTCCTTTCTGCCCAGAACCAGAAAGGCCTGAGCACTCAGGCTGAGGAAGCATCTGATGGGAGAGGCTATGAGGCCCCAATCTGACCCTGGCCTAGGAGACCCCCTATACATTGTCCTCAGCCAACCAGCAGTGCCCCTCTGAGCATGACCCATGGAGCAGAGCCATCAGCACCGAAGCCCAAGGACTCAGGACACAGGGCTGCCCATGAGAGTAAGAAACACTGTCATGGGCATGAGGGCAGATCCCCGCAGTGAACTGCCCACAAGAAGTGTGTTCCCTCCACAAGCCATGCCAGGTCAGGTGAGACGTCGTGTACAGATCCCATGGAACCAGCACTGAAGGGTCCCCAGTTGGCGGGTAGAGTGAAGAAGAGGGATCCACTGGTACTGACAATGACCAGGTACCAGGGCATGCAGCTAGGCCAATCCCATCCACCAACACCTGTCCAAATGTACCATCGATACTGCCTCAGCAATACGGCCACTGGCCAGCGCCGGTGGTCGAACCGGGTCCCTCTGGTGTCTCGATGGGAACCTCACAGACTCTGAGCCATACAGAGACTTTTCTGACACCGGAAGGGTCTTCCTCCCCTATCCACAGTCCTTACTTTTGTTGGGCGCGATGGTTCTCAGGGAGGCTCCTATTCCAGAGGATGAACTGCTGCTACTGCCGCAGGAGAGACCCCTTCCCTATCAGTTGGACAGGGGCCTCCCCGTATCAATGGTACCACCCTTTCCCATGGCACCGTCATCAGACTCGGAGGAGATAGTCCCACCGCTGTCTTGGACATGGTGCAGAAGCCCAGACAGACAGCCGCAGCCACCCTATCTGCCAGGCTATGACCACCCCCACCTCCCCGGGATGCCTGGTATCACTTCCCGTGGGGCCCACCACAACCCATAGACCTCTCCTTTTGGCTGAATAGCAGACACCCAGACCTGTCACAGGAATCCTACTGCTCTTCCCCCTCTTGTCAGACCATTCTGTCAGTGTACCAGGAGGAAGATGCTGAGCTGGTACTGCTGGAGCCTCCTAATCACCCTCTCCGCCAGATGACCACCGGCAATATCAAGATCTGCTCCAGAGAGCAGCTACTGCCTTGCAAATCCTGCTGGAGGAGGTCCAGGACTCCAAACACAGTCTCCTGGACATTTTACTGACACAGGGACCACCCAGGATGGCCCTCCCCCTAAATGAGGCCATACTGGAACTTTCCGGAAAGGTCTGGCACACACCAGCATCATGTGTCCCCCACCCCAAAGGGAGCCACGAGACCCTGTTTTGTGCCAGCCAAAGGGGTTGATTTCCTCTTTACACACCCTGCCCCTAATTCACTGGGAATGCAAGCAGCTACAGAAAGGGCTCAGCAGCACTCCCAGAAATCCACACTGTCAGATAAAGGGTCAAAGAGGCTAAATCTCCTCAGCAGGAACATCTTCTCCTCTGCAGACCTTCAGTTTCATATTGCCATCTACAAGTGTTGTTGGCTAAATATGACTAAGACCTACACCAGGCTGGTGGGGTTCAAAGACAAACTCCCTGCTGAAGATCGGCCCAGTTACAGTCCTTGGTGGATGAGGGAGGCTGGTGGCAAATGACACAGCTGATACTGCATCCTGGTCCTTAGCCACAGAGCTGGTCATGCATAAAGACTCTTGGTCCAATCATTGGTCCAAAATACTATTCAGGACATCCCTTTCGATGAGGCCAATCAGCCAAAAGATGAGTGGATGTCTGCATTTCCTGAAGAACATGAGATCCACCCTAAAGTCCCTGGGGATCTACACTCCAGCCCCCAGGAAAAACATCAGAACAGCCCTTCAGATCATGGCCACCCTCCTCCTATTTCTCCTACTACCGATGCCACCTGAATCTCCCTGAAAGCACCTGAGATCCCAGACAGCCCATTTCCTGGCTCCTCCCACTACAACATTGTCCATGTCCTCTCAAACGCAGGCCAAAGGCCACTTTTGACATCCAGGTTGAGACCCAAACACCACCACTGATGCCGCCTACTTCACCAGCCATCATCTTTGGAGGCTGCCTCATCTTCTTCACCCACAGTTGGAGCAAGATCAGCATGGACAGTTGGATTCTGGAGATTATCCATCATAGCTATTCCATAGACTTCCTTTCCTTCCCACCTCACAAACCACCCACTTGGCTCCCCCTTGGGGTCCCCTCCTACCAACTGATTCTTCAAAAAGAGGCAGACTCCCTACTTCACCAGGGCATGATAGTGTCCTGCCTCAGTTCCAGGAAAGAGGGTTCTACGCCAATATTTCCTCATCCCCAAGAAGGGCAGAGGCTGATGACCCATCCTGGACCCTTGACAGCTCAATATTTTCATCAGGAAGCTGAAATTCAAGATGATTACACTGGCATCAATAATCCCTCCCTCCAGGAAGGGAGTGTGGTTCGTCGCTCTCGACATGAAGGACACATATTTCCATGTGGACATTCACCTATTACACAGGGAAGTATTCAGCAACAGCAACACTACCAGATCTGCATCCTTCCCTTTGGTCTTGCAATGGCACCAAAGGTCTTAACGAAAGTGTTTACGGTAGTAGCGGCCCAGATGTGATGCCAGGGTCATACTACTTACCTGGATGACTGGCTTCTGGTGGGACATTCCAATAAGAAGTTGTCTTCTCAATACAGTCTGCTAGGGGCTGAATAAAAGAAGACAAGTCCGTTTTGTCACCCACACAGATGATACATTTCATAAGATCATGGCTGGACTCGGTCTTTGCACTAGCTTTCCTTCTAGCCAACAGATTTCACATGATAGCAGCCTGATCGCTCGCATTATTCCAAGCCCCGCATGACGGTGCGTCAGTGCCTTTCCTTCTTGGGCCCTAAGGCTGCCAGCACCTACGTGCCCTCTTTTGCCAGGATCCGCTTGCGGTGCCACTCGACCTACCATCCAACCAGGGACTGGATCAATTCCAGAGTCACTGCTACCTCAGGAGTTCTTGCCTCTCTGGCTTGGTGGTCCAGCCCAACCAAGGTCATGGAACAACCCCCTTCAGCCATCCCATACTGAGGCCACCATTGTGAAGGACACTTCCCTTATGGGATGGGGCGCTCACCTGGATTGCCACATAGCACAGGATGCATGGATGCCACAGGAATCCCGGCTGCACAGAAATCTGCTGGAGCTCAGAGTAGTCCACCTTGCCTGCAAGGCCTTCCTTCCCCTCATACGCAACCTCCACAAGCAAATGCTATTGGACAATATTACCGGGGTGGTATAATTCAACAAACAGGGAGGAACAAGGTCTCATCCCCTCCGCCTGGGACAGTCAGACTGTGGAACTGGTGAGTCAGAAACCAGGTTACCATACAGACCATATACCTCCTGGGTGCTCAGAACTATTGTTCGACAGACTAAGCAGAATTCTCTACATTGACTACGACAATAGGAAATACACAACACAATTCTGACCAACTTCTTTGAATGGTGGGGCACTCCCTTATGGGACCACTTTGGAGCCCAGAAGAACAAGAAGCTTCCAATGTATTGCTCCAGGGGGGTCAAATGCAGCAACTCACAGGGTGACTCTCTCCTGCTTCCCTGGATGGATAACCTCTGATATGTCTTTCTCCCTATGCCCCCCATACCACAAGTTCTCTGGAAGATTCGCCAAGACACAGCCACCATCCTCCTCCTAGCACCCTATTGGGCCAGACAGTTCTGGTTGATCTCCTAAAGCTATCCACATGCCCATTCCCAGAGCTCCTGACACAAGACGACGGGAGGCTCAGGCACCCCAACTGGAGCTCACCCCACCTCACAGATTGGTGTATGGATGGGTGTCAGACAGAAGACTCTCATGCTTTGCCTAGGTCCAGGAGATCCTTAACCAACCAGGAGAGAATTGACCAGAACATGTTACTGGGTGCCACTTCTTGACTGGGTGCGCTGCCACCACCATCCTCTTACCATGGTGGGCATTCCAATTATCCTCAACTATCTCTTCGCCCTGAAAATACCTAGCAGCAATTAGGGCCTTCCTTCCCCGGTGGAGGGACACTCCATTTTCACACATCCAATGACAGTACATTTTATGAAAGGCTTGGTCAGAACCTTCCCACCAGTCATCAAACCCATGCCCTAGTGGGACCTTAACCTTGACCTGTCAACTCTCACAGGGCTGCCCTTGGAACCTCTGTCAATCTGTGCCATGACCCACCTCTCCATGAAAGTTGCATTCTTAGTAACCATCACTTTGGCCAGAAGGCTCAGTGAGCTAGCAGCCATGATGGCAGACCCTCCCTACACAGTATTCCACAAGAAGATCACCCTCCAGTTAAACCCCATATTCCTCCCCACAATTGTGTCCAAATTCCATACCAACCAATCCATTCATTTAGCAGTATTTATTCTAAAACCTCATGACTCCCCTGAAGACAAGACACTCCCTCGATATCAGAGGTGCTTTAGTGTTACACCTGCAGAGAACCAAGCCTATTAGAAAGTCTGTGAGACTCTTTGTTACCATAGCAGAAATATCGAGGGGCCAAGCCATATCCTCACAGAGAATTTCTAAGTGTGTCTCAGGAGGCATCCTAGAATGCTATAACATAGCAAACCTCCCCCATTCTAGGGGTGTTACAGCTCACTCTTTGTGGGTGCAAGTTGCCTCCACCGCATTGTTATCAGACATCCTGTTGCAGGATATTTGCAAAGCCACATTTATGGCAAACTATGCCCTGACACTCATCAGCTCTGGATGCAGCAACAGGCAGGGCCGAATTGCAAAAGGCTCTGCCATCAGCCTCCTCGCACCCATCTCCACACTGATCACTGCTCGCAAGTCACCCACCTTGGAATACACATAGGGCCCAGCACACAGAGAAGAAGAGAAGGTTACTTACCATAACTGGAGGCTCTTCGAGATGTGTGGTCCCTATCTGTATTCCACTACCCACCCTCCTTTGCCTCTGCTTCAGACTTGATTACACTGTGGTAAGAGGAGGCACTGGAGAAGCGTTGACCCACACCTCCCCTTATGCCCTTGGTCGGGAGCACGAGGGGAGACACTGCACATGTGTGGATCAACGGACACTGCTTGGAAAACTTCTGGACTTGGGTGCATGGCACGCATGCACACCCACGTGGGAATACTGGTAGGGCCCACACATCTCAAACAACCTCCAGTTGCAGTTAGTAACCTCCGCAGTCTGAAGCAGAAGGGCTAGTGCTCCTGGCTCTGCAGGGCCAGTGCATGTTGTTAATCAGGTGTCAGCATGGAGAATAGCTAAGGTGGCACCTACAGTCCTATCAGAGAGCTGATGTGGATCTCATTATTACTCCAAAACAGATAGGAAGGGAGGGAATGCCTCCTGCTTTCTAACACTTCATGGCAGGTTTCCATGACACATTCTCAGTTTCAGAAAATGCTGGACTTCCCCAAAATCAAAGACTCACTGTAAAGGGCTCCCTCCCCCTGGCCCGAATTCCCCCCTCCCCACCCTGTGAGAGAGAATTACACCCCAGCATCTGACCCTGTGCAGAATGTGACCCTGATTCATGCAGTAGGCAGTTCTCAGTGGTAGGAATAATGCAAAGTTTAAGAAACAGCTATTTGAAAACTAGACAGGAGTCTCTGTCAATAGCTGATGGAGAAACAATGGCATGGGAGAACACATTTATTGTCAAACGGGAGAAACACCAGGGTTAGATATACATTCTCCATTGCTTCCCTACCCCTCAGCATAACACCCCTTGGCCTGGGGGGATTGTGCTCAGGTCCATTTTGTAGACAGGGCAATGAAGCATAAGAGATGTCACACAGTCTTGGGGACTTAGGAGCATGGAAAGACTGCTCTAAATAGGGCATAACCCCCAAACTGGTTGTGATCACTATATCTAGCTTTCAGCAACCAAGCTACAATTGCAAACCCCTTTGGCACTATAAGCCAACTCAAGGAGTCATAGACAATCCCCTTAGGCACTCCGGTCCACTTTGCCACCCATGCAAACAAGACTCTGTGATAGAGGGTTGCTTTACTCCAAAAATCAAACACAAAATTCAGGTTACACCCAGTCCCAAGAGAGGAGGGGAAGTCTATATCCCCATGGGTGGATGTTTGCTAGGTGGCAATATACAAGCAATTGGATCTGCCATTGTATTCTCCAGAGCTCCATTGATATGGGGCCTAAGGCCCAGGCAGCTAGGTGACAGCCACATATATGTTTCTTATAAGTAAAAGAAGCAGTGAGAGGCTGTGACATTATCAGATTACAGTATGACCATATAGAGCATTGTTGCAACCACTGTTATATATTTGCAGCAAATCTTGTACAAAGGCTGTTGAGTGAGGTGTCTATGAAAAGGTTATGATTTGCTGGTTATGATTACGCTATCTGTATGCATGTATCATTTTTGTATGTGAAGTTATAAGTATTGGCTCAATACTTGGATTTCAAATGTTTGCTCCTGGGGGAACGCCCACAAAGTAATTAGCCAGCACATCTTGGAGGGCCTATTCAAATTGAGTGGCCCATCAAAAGAACATTTAACTGACAATGGATCATAGGAGACGCCCATCTACACTTAATGGAATGTCCTGCCGGGACTAGGCAAAATGCATGGACATGGGACTTGCCTGTGTGATTCCAAACTCCATCTTGTTGCTGTAATTTTCCACAGTAAGAACAATGGGATGCCCTCCACATGAAAAAAGACTATGAAAGGCAGCTGCATCTTCTCCATTTTGTCTTCAATCCTGCTTCTTACCACTGGTACAAACTGAAGCTCTGAACAATGGACTGAATGATCCATCCAAGCTGTGGATGTACTCAGAGACTTGACTTAAGCTAGCAGTTTATTCCATCACTGCCACAAGCCTGAACCAAGAACTTTGCCCTTACTGGATGTAATTGATTCCTTTAACCAATTTTAACTCTCACCTTTCTTTCTTTCTTTCTTTCTTTCTTTTTATAAATAAACCTTTAGATTTTAGAAACTAAAGGATTGGCATCAGCGTGATTTTTGGGTAAGATCTAAGTTATATATTGACCTGGGTGTGTGGCTGGTCCTTTGGGATCAGAAGAACCTATTATCTGATGAGACTGGTTGTAAAGAACCACTCATCTCTGAATCCAATGTTTTTGGTGGTGATATAAGAACTGGAATGCCTGAGGAAACTGCCTTTATGTTTTCTTGTTAGCCAGTGTGGTGAAACAGGAATTTATTTTTGTGGCTGGTTTGGTATATCTTATAAAAGAATAACCACCAGTTTTGGGTTGTGTTTGCCCTATTTCTCATCAGTTCGTCCTGAATTTGGCATTCTCAGTTATGACCCACTAAGGCACAGTTACAGAGACAAAAAGGCATCCTTTAAAAAGTGGAAGTTAAATCCTATTGAGGAAAATAGAACGGAGCATAAACTCTGGCAAGTGAAGTGTAAATATATAATTAGGAAGGCCAAAAAAGAATTTGAAGAACAGGTAGCCAAAGACTCAAAAAGTAATAGCAACAAATGTTTAAGTACATCAGAAGCAGGAAGCCTGCTAAAAAACAGTGGGGCCACTGGACGATCAAGATTCTAAAGGAGCACTCAAGGATGATAAGGCCATTGTGGAGAAACTAAATGAATTATTTGCATTGGTCTTCATGGCTGAGAATGTGAGGAAGAGTCCCAAACCTAAGCCATTCTTTTTAGATGACAAATCTAATGAATTGTCCCAAATTTAGGTGTCATTAGAAGAAGTTTTGGAACAAACTGATAAACTAAATAGTAATAAGTCACCAGGACAAGATGGTATTCACCCAAGAGTTCTGAGGGAACTCAAATGTGGAATTGCAGAACTACTAACTGTTGTATATAACGTAACATTTAAATCCGCTTCTGTACCAGACGACTGGAGGATAGTTAATGTGACACCAATTTTTTTAAAAAGACTCCAGCAGTTACGGGCTGGTAAGCCTGACTTCAGTACTTCTGGGCAAACTGGTTGAAACTATAGTAAAGAACAGAATTATCAGACACATAAATGAACATGATTTGTTGGGGAAGAACACGGTTTTTGTAAAGGGAAATCATGCCTCACCAATCTATTAGAATTCTTTGAGGGGTCAAAAAGCATGTGGACATGGGTGATCCAGTAGATGTAGTGTACTTAGATATCAGAAAGCCTTTCACAAGGTGCCTCACCAAAGGCTCTTAAGCAAAGTTGGCTGTCATGGGATAAGAGGGAAGGTTCTCTCATGGTTCAATAACTGGTTAAAGGATAGAAAACAAAAGGTAGGAATAAATGGTCAGTTTTCAGAATGGAGAGAGGTAAATAGTGGTGTCCCCCAGGGGTCTGTACTGGGCCCAGTCCTATTCAACATATTCATAAATGATCTGGAAAAAGGGGCAAACAGAGAGGTAGCAAAATTTGCAGATGATACAAAACTATTCAAGATAGTTAAGTGCAAAGCAGACCGCAAAGAGTTACAAAGGGCTCTCACAAAACTGGGTGACTAGGCAACAAAATGGCAGATGAAATTCAATACTGATAAATGCAAAGTAATGCACATTGTAAAACATAACCGCAACTATACATATAAAATGATGGGGTCTAAATTAGCTGTTACCACTCAACAAAAAGATCTTGGAGTCATTGTGAACAGTTCTCTGAAAACAACCTGTCAGTATGCAGTGGCAGGCAAAATGCATGGCACCTGAGCCATTCCTTTTAGGAATCGATAACAGAATGTTGGGAATCATTAAGAAAGGGAAAGATAAGAAGACAGAAAATATAATAATGTCACTGTATAAATCCATGGTACCCCCAAATCTTCAATACTGCGCACAGATCTGGTAACCCCATCTAAAAAAAAAAAAATAGAATTGAAAAAGGTTCAGATAAGGGCAACAAAAATGATTAGGGGTATGAAACAGCATCCATATAAGGACAGACTAATAAGACTGGACTTTTCAGCTTGGAAAAGAGACGACTAAGGGTGGGGGGGGGGGGGAGGTCTGTTAGATGTCTGTAAAATCATGACTGGTGTGGAGAAAGTAAATAAGGAAGTGTTATTGATCCCTTCACATAACACAAGAACATCACCCAAGGAAATTAATAGGCAGCAGGTTTAAAACAAACAAAAGGAAGTATTTTTTCACACAATGCACAGTCAACTCCTTGCCAGAGGATGTTGTGAAGGCCAAGACTACAACAGGGTTCACAAAAGAACTAGATAAATTCATGGAGGATAGGTCCATCAATGGCTATTAGCCAGGATGGGCAGGGATGGTGTCCCTAGCCTCTGTTTGCCAGAAGCTGGGAGCGGACCACTAGGGGATAGATCACTTGATTGCCTGTTCTGTTCATTCCCTCTGGGGCACTCGGCATTGGCCAGTGTCAGAAGACAGGATACTGGGTTAGATGGACCTTTGGTCTGACCCAGGATGGCCGTTCCTATGTTCTTATGTTCTTCGCCTGTCCTGAGAGCAAACAGCCCTTTCCCACCCATTAGATAAAAATGCAAGACCATAGGGGAAACTGAGGCACAAACAGGATTCATAAAAACATTACAAAACATTCCCACTTTGTCAGACCCCCATCCTCCTCCTGCCTTCCCAGAATCCCCCATCTCCCACCTTCCCCAAATACCCCCATCCCCCTCCTGCTTTCCCTGAGTTATCAGCAGGCTTCCCCTGTCTCACCAGGTTTAACTTTGTCCCTCATCCTTCCACAGGATGCTCAGGGTTCAAACTCACACTGGCTAGGACAGATCAGACTCCTGAAAGGGGGACAGCAGTCTGGAAAGGTTGAGAGCTGCTGGGCTAGGAGATTATAAATGCCCATTTCCTTTTCACAAGATCCATTTCCAATCCAGTGTGATATTGGCACGAGCTCCAGCATTACTCACTGCAGGAAAAGGTCAGTGTGACAAAGCCCACAAGGGGGAATAATTTGGACTCTCACACACATTGCCAGGCTCTAAATTAACTGGAGCTGCTTAGAACGAGACCTAAGCATACTGGTGGGCAGCTCAGTGGTGACCTCGCCTACATGTGCAGCTATGGGCAGAAAAGCAAACAAGCATGCGGGAGCATAAGGAAGGAGATGACAAACAGTACTGAGCCGGTGATAACGCCATTAGCCGGTTTGACGGGACACTGGGTCAGTGCTGGTCAGCCTGTCCCCAAATGACAGAGCAGCAAAGGGGTTCAGAGTCAGGGAAGAAGAATGATCAGCGGCCTGGGGACCCTGTGTATGTGGAGGAATTGAAAGGGTTGAGGCTAATTAGTGTAGAGAAGACACGGTGAAGAGGGGACAGGCTGCAGATGGATTGAACGATGGAGGGTGCAGAGAAGAGAGACTGGGCTTCCAGCGACCCATCCTCAGAGCACAAGGACAAGGGCACACTCAATGCAAGGAAAGGCCAGCAATGTACAACTGAGTGAAGGAGCTCAGTTCTCACACCAGCCACAGCAAGTTGTGGACATTGCCATGAGGCACTCCGCTGGCGTCTCCTACCACTGCACTGGTGCTGGTACCTCTTCCTCCACCTGGGACAAGCACAGACAGACCCTGACACGGAAGGGCTCCATGCTGGGAGACGTAGCACGAGCTGAAAAGCTGGTGGTCACTGTCTGTATGGGCAGCCATGGCATTTTTCCCAACAAGGTCAGTGTATGCAAGGTCACTGAAGCCAAAAGCGGAGGAGGAGCTGAAAGGAGATGAGACATTGATATGGATCCAGTTACATTCAATAGAATAAAAAATAACTTTATAATGGATCTAACCCCTCCTGCTTGTAAGTGCAACCCAGCCTCTCCCACAAGTGTGCGTGTGTGTGTGTGTGTGTGCGCGCGCACTGGGGTCGTTTCCTAGATCCATAGGTTCCAAGGCCGGAAGGGCCCATTGGGATCATCTAGCCTGACCTCCTGCATGGCACAGGTCAGGGACCTGCCCCCAAACAATTCCTTTGTGGACCAGAGGAGATCTTTAAAAATAAATTAATAAATCCAATGTTGATTTAGAAGTTGCCCGTGATGGAGAATCTCCTACAATACTTGGTAAAACGTGAAGGAGGGAGTTCCCCTAGAGAGGCATATCCCATAACTGTCCCTTAAGATTTTTCTTATAGAATCATAGAACTGTGGGGCTGGAGAGGACCCCGAGAGGTCATCAAGCCCAGCCCTCTGCGCTGAGGCAGGACCAAGGAAACCTAGACCATCCCTGATGGGTTTGTCCACCCTGTTCTTAAAAACCTCCAGTGACGAGGATTCCACAACCTCCCTTGGAGCTTGGTTCAACTCCCCTGAGAGTTAGAAAGTTTTCCCTAGTATCTAAGCTATATCTCCCTTGCTGCAGATTAAGCCCATTGCTTCTTGTCCTACCTTCAGTGGACATGAAGAACAATTGATCACCGTCCTCTATGTAACTGCCCTGAACATATTTGAATACTGTTATCAGGTCCCCCCTGATAACAGGAGGCACTCCGCTGTTTAATCCTCTTTTCTCCAGACTAAACATGCCCAATTTTTTAACCTTTCCCCACAGATCAGGTTTTCTAAATCTTTTATCATTTTTGTTGCTCTCTGGCTGTTTCCCAGGACAGCATGGCTTCTCCCTGAGAATTTCTCGCAGGCCTCGTTTACACACAAAAGTTACATTGCTCCAACTGTACCGGAATAGTTACCCCCTCCCCCCCCACATGGGGACACAGTTATACTGGTATAACAGTACAGCTATTTCCATATGGGAAGGAGGACAAGCTATACCGGCAGAAGGCCCCTTTACACCAGTACAATGACATCCATCCACACTAGGGCTTGTACTGGTATCACCTCATTGATACAAAGTCACTCCCCAGCTGGCATAGTTGTGCTGGTACAACTGGCTCTGTAGAACAGGTCTTGGGCCTTGTGCGCACACACACATTGCATGGGTTTAATTAAATCAGTTTAATACCCATGAACAGGGCCGGCTCCAGGGTTTTGGCCGCCCCAAGCAGCCAAACAAAAAACAAACACAAAACAAACACAAAACAAAACAAGCTGCGATCGCAATCGCGATCTGCGGTGGCAATTCGGCGGAAGGTCCTTTGCTCCGAGCAGGAGTGAGGGACCGTCTGCCGAATTGCCACCGAACAGCTGGACGTGCCACCCCTCTCCGGAGTGGCCACCCCAAGCTTGGTAAGCTGGTGCCTGGAGCCGGCCCTGCCCATGGACTACTGGTGCAAATCCCTGTGCGGTCTCCTATATTGGTTCAAAACTGGTTTTGTGGGTTTAGCTTGTGCTTGTAATTTACTGACACAAGCTAACCTGAAATATGCCCAGTAGGATTAAGTATAAGGGTGTCCACACAGCCACCAGCTTAACTCATTTGCTTTAAAGTCACAACTTTCGTTAAACTGGTGTGTGGCAGGGCAGGGGTAAAACCCCCTTTAAAGCTGTCACGGAGTCCCCAGGTGATGCTCTGGAACTACTCCCCACAAAGCCAGTCAGGACTTTGGGGAGCCTCCTCTCCCTTGGAGCAGACAGTCTTCAGGGCAAGAAGTTTACACGGCTTCACCTCCTGGGTCTGACCTTGGAGCATTCAGCATCCTCTGCCCCATCGTGCGCTTCCCACAGCGAGTCCGCCCAGGCGGGGTCCCGGGGAAGCCAGTGGTCCTGCACGCACCCCAACTTCGCAGTCAAACGTGACTCTCAGCCAGCCAGTAAAACAGAGGTTTATTAGATGACAGGAACACGGTCTAAAACAGAGCTTGTAGGTCCAGAGAACCGGATCCCTCAGCCTGGTCCATTCTGGGGTCCCACGAGTCAGACACCTCTATTTGCCCTCACTCCCCGTCCCCAGCCAGCTCCAAACTGAAACCTCCTCCAGCCCCTCCTCCTCTGCTTTGTTCCTTTCCCGGGCCAGGAGGTCACCTGACCTCTTTGTTCTCCCACACCTTTAGCATCCCCTTGCAGGGGGGAAGGGCCTGGCTATTAGTTGCTAGGCGACAGAGTGTCGGTCAGAAACTGAGGCACCCACACAGTATTCAGAGGAAACATTAAGAACAGTCCCACTTCGTCACAAAAGCCCTGCCAAAATGCTGGCTGCAGCCTGCGCTCTGGCGAGGAGGCCAGGTGTAGAGATGCAGGTACTCAGCAGGGAGCCCAGCTGCAAGCCCTAAGAAGGGTTGGCTCAGAGGAACATGCTGATCTAAGTAGTGACAGCTGGGCTGGGGCAGGAGAGGGCTATAAAAGCCCTGGGCAAACCTTAGTGAGGCGGCTAGCTGGGGAGGAGACAGGAGGGCAGTATCTCTGTTGCCTTACCAACAAGGACGCCTCAAGGGCCAGGAGACCCTGGGGAGGGTCTGTGGGGCACTAACTGTTGGGGGATCTGGGAACTGCACAAGCACTGTAAATAAAGACACTTGGGTGATCCAGCAAAAGAAGGCTCTTTATTGTACCAGCCTAAACACAGGGTGCAGGCATAAAAGTGGGAGAGCCTGCACCTACCCTGTGACATGGTGCAATTTTGTGTGTAGCCCAGGACTTGGAGTTGGAGCTAAAACTCTGTCCATGTCCTCTTGGTGTATCCAACCTGAGGGCTTGAGTCTCCTTTACCTTACCCATGGGCAGAGTAAGGGCAGCATCTGACATCCACCTTGCGCTGGTGCAGCTGATTCCAGAGGCGCAAGGCAGTGGAGAATTAGGCCTCAGAGTCTGTGCCAAACAGGCTTCACTGTATACAAACTGTGAGAGAGACAGGCTAATTAGGAGAGGCAAACCAGACTTTGAAGGTGACGGGCTGGACTCTGCCCAGTTCTTCAGGGGGTCTGAACCCACATTGCTGATTGAGAGAAACATGAGAGAAACATCTTTTTATAAATTGAATTAAAGCTCCTAAACAAACAAAAAGCAAACTCAGGAGGTGAGCTGAAATGACCGTAACACTATGACTCTATAGGCACATTCGCAAAGCAAAGCTACGGTTAGTAATGCTAAACTAAGCTAAACCTAAAGCAATTCAACTATCATGCCAGGATCAGATCAACAAGCTGGTATCAATATTGGATTGGAAACAAATAATCAAATTAGTCCAGTCATCAGATTCATTCAACACATAATCAATCATTATAAATCCTCAAGAGATGGCTTCCATTTGGTTAGAAATCCCAGTTACAGATCATCACCAAAGGCAGGTCTGGATTGGACCTGGTCAGATATTGAAACCAAATGATTGTTTAATGTCCTAACTACAATCTCAAAGCTAAATAAAAGTCCCATGCCCCCCCTCCAGGTATCACAGTACAGGCTCAGCAGAATGCTCCAACAAAAGGAAGTTGGACAACTCCTGCTTAACAGTTTACAGTTGACAGCTGTATGTTTCTTGGATTCTCAAGCGTACAGAATGCAGAACACTTGACCAAGAACTTTAGGGGGCAGCTAGGACTGTTCAGACCTGGGGAACTTTGTGGCACTTGCAGCATGTGGACATCCACTAGTGCTCACTCACAAACAGGGAAATTAGGTTTAGGTTTTGTAATGACCCAACCACTCCCAGTCTTTATTCAGGCCTATTCTGATGGTGTCCAGTTTGCAAATTAATTCCAGTTCTGCAGTTTCCCGTTAGAGTCTGTTTTTGAAGGTTTTTTTGTTGGGTCATTACAAAACCTAACCCTAATTTCCCCAATACTAATTTCCCCTACTGTTACTCACACCTTCTTGTCAACTGTCTGAAATGGGCCACTCTCATTACCACTTCAAAAGTTATTTTTCCTCCCTTGGTATCCTGCTGTTAATTGAATTGTCTCGTTAGACTGACCTCACACTTGGTAAGGCAACTCCCATCCTTTAATGTATTTATACCTGCTCCTGTATTTTCCACTCCACGCATCTGATGAAGTGGGTTCTAGCCCACAAAAGCTTATTCCCAAATAAATGTGTTAGTCTCTAAGGTGCCACAAGGACTCCTCGTTGTTTTTACTAGAGAAGCAGGCAGAGAAGGCATCAAGGAAGCGCCAGACACAACCAGAAAAACACTTTTAGTGTGACTCTGAGAGAAAAGCAAGAACTTTTGGGGTTGAGTGCTGCCTGGAAAGAGGCTTGGAACTGTGAGCAAATAAACTGTCTCCACCTCTTTTCTCCTTGTGTGTTCAGGAAAACAGGACTTTGAACATTCCTTGTAAACAAATAAGTCTGCACCAAAGAAATACCTGACTCATATAATCAATTTCTCCTCCTAATGAAAACAACTGAGCAAGGCCCTGAATGTTAGCTAACCACCCAGGCCAAAAGGGGTAACAATATCAAGAATACTGAACAGAGACCATGTTTGAGGAAGTACCCTCTACTGAATATGCATTAGACACAGTGGTGTCAGTATAATGTGTTATAAAAGCTGTATCCCAGCCTGTGGGCAGGAGAGGGCGAGGGAGAGGAGGTGCCAGGATGATGAGGTGATGATGAGGAAGGTGTTGGTGATGAGGTAGATGATGGCTGACATTTCAGATTGTTCTGCGAGTGGTGGTGTGAGTAAATGGATGTGCAGATGGACGTTCTGTGTTATCGCTATCCACCATGCTGGGTTAGAGTATTTGTGACTTTGCTAAATGTACTAATGAACTATAACCAACAGTTCCTGAAGTATGAGTGTTGCAGTTGTGCACATCGGGGTTCCCAACTGAACAGTGATTTTGATAATACTGGGCCTGAACTCGGGACAAGAACCTGTCAAACCTCGGAGTGATAAGTGGGAATTCTTAAGTAATCAATATGATTAATATGGAATCTTTAGATCAGGCTACAATAACTGATTGAAAAAGACCCTTAGCAACAAACACCATTCAGCATTCATCCATTAGCAAAATTAAAAATAAAATAGCACATCTTATGTCCAGATATCACCATTCACTCCTTTAAATGAGTCAGCTTTATGGTAATCTTTACATTTAGGAAGTGGGTGACAGTTGCCATCTTGATGGAGAAAAGTTACCTTAAAGCTCATCAGGTTGGAATCCCTTTACAATACAATAATTAAAATGCTATTAGGTCTGTATTCCCATTACACCATTTCCCTCATGAAAGAATCCTGCCCTCATGACTCCTTGTTATTTCTCATGGAATTTGTATGTAGCAAAAACTGGGTTTCCAAATTATCAAACTAGCTTTCCCTTCCCATAATCCTCAGCCCCAGAGTCCTGCATGCTAAGATGTCTTGGTCACTGCTAGTGTGTTAATTGCATGCCATAATGGGCCCAGCTGAATAAGGTGCGAGTTCCTGCCAGCACCTCAGTGCCCAACACCTCCATTCCCCCCACCCCAGTCTCCTCCTTCCCTCACTTTCTCCCTGTGCTTCCCCACAGCCTCCTGCCCTGGCCTGTCCCCTGCACTCACATGTCCCCACATTTTCCCTCCCTTTCTCTTTATAGTATCCAGTGTGGCCAACCCCAGCATTGAGTCATGACCCCCAAAAGTGTGAGATTGGCTTCAGATCAGGAGATATTTTTAAAATACTAAGGCTGGGTTCTTTGCTTTACTTGCCAGTCCCTGAGCCTGCAGGATGCCCTTTGCAATGAAAGGCGAGATTCTCCTGTGGCCTCTTGATTCCAGGAGCTGGGGCTTTAAGAAAAGCACCAAATATCATCAGATCATGATCAGTTGTGAAATATCCTACTCCATATTTTCCCGCTGCCACCTCCTGTTCTCTGCATCCCTCAGCCTCCTCCTGCCCCTCTTTAGTCTCTATCCTGTATCCCAACTCTCAGTGTCTCACCATATCCCACATTTCCCTGCACCCCTCCATCTCCTTGGCACCCCAATTCCCTTAACCCCCAGAAGTCTCCATCCCTGCATTCCAATTCCTCTCTGCACTGTCATTCCCCTGGGCCCTCTGTCACACCCCAGCCCCCCCACAGCTTCAAAGTTTCTCTCCAGCCCCTTCCAAGAGAGTAATGGCCATCTTCCCTGAGCACCCTGATCTATACAGTCATAGGTTTTACCCCTAGTCTGACCGTCTGCCTCACACAGGCCACAGAACCAGCCTGAATTCATCCCTCTTTGAAGCAGAGCAGAGCTTTTCACCTGGCATCAGTCCCATTGGAAGCAATGGGAGTTAGTGGCCACCTTGACTAGAGCCAGCCTCTCTTCCACATGCAAATCCTGCAGGGGAATGGTGCCCTCCTGGTGTGTGGGCAGTGTGACATCAGCTCCTGTGGAAGTGATGGCATAAACAGATATTTGGCATGAGGAGAAATTTGTAAATTTAATGCCAGCAACTGTGAATTCCTGGGAAGCTTTTAAACCCCAACTACTGGAGAAGAGTGCGAGCCCAGAACTCTACACACTCTCACTTGGCTGGTGTGTAACGCCAGTGACTGTCCTACAGCAAGTCTTGCTCTCAGGCCTCTCCCAAAGCCTGTTCCTGGGGGTCTTGACACAACCTACTGGGCCCTGGCCTCCCTGGAGCTGCTGCTCTAGGGGGCTACCTGCCATGTTGTACTGGAGAACCCGAGGTGCTGCTCCAGGCCCAGAGCAACTCAGAACAGCCTCCCACCCTCTCCACAAAGGGGTTTGCAAGCCTCTACACACCAGCTTCTGGGCATCAGAGCCAGGCTGGACCACCAGGGCTCTCAGCTTTGGAGCTAGCGGCAGTCAATCAAGTGCAGCCCCGTCTGCCCCTGGACAATAGCAGGAGTTCAGTGGGGTCAGGGATCGATGCAGGTGAGACACTGCTCCACAATCAATCCACTGATCACCTTGTTGTCTTGTTTGTCCAAGCAGCCCACAGGGCTCATTGGGGATGGGTTGGAGCAGGTGAGGACTGGGGCATTTAACTCCCAGACACACTAAGTTGGGGGAAAAACAAGAGAGATGCACACCTCTGCAGGGACACTGTTGAGAGCCTGTTGACACCATGTGTGACGTTCCCCTCTGGTGTTATCTGGACCGGCGATCTGCTAGGTCACTCCACTTGACTCTGGGAACCAGCCTTACCCTGCTCTGTTGTGAGAACCCCCACATCCGGGCTGTTCATGCACAGCTTCTAGTATGTAAGCTGCTCCCAGCTATGTGAGTGAGCACTATTCTCCAGCCACTGCTGGGATTGTGCAACTGAATGACACTAGCCAATATCTCCGGTCCCAGACATGACCCTAGGAACCTCTGTCTTCCAGTGTCCAGTTATGCCCGCTGGACGCTGCAAGCTTATATGAGCTCGTCAATTTAATAAAGAAATTGATATGTACCAGGCTTGTTATCCTAAAGGGAGTCTCTGACAAACCAAACGCACTGCTTCAGGTAGAATAAACAAACAAATTTATTAACTACAAAGATAGATTTTAAGTGATTATAAGTCAAAGCACAACAACTCAGATTTGGTCAAATGAAATAAAAGCAAAACACATTCTAAGCTGATCTTAGCACTTTCAGTGCCTTTACAAACTTAGATACTTCTCACCACAGGCTGGCTGGTTGCCCTTCAGCCAGGCTCTCCCCTTTGATCAGCGCTTCAGTCGCTTGGTGTTGGTGTCTGTAGATGGAGGTGGAAGAGAGAGCACATGGCAAATGTCTCTCCTTTTTAACATATTATTTCTTCCCTCTTGGCTTTGCTCCCCCCTCCCCCCCCGAGAGGAGAGGAGGAAGAAATCCAGGGGAAGCAGAAACCCTGGGCTCCTGACGCTGAGGGAAGGGCATACCCAGAGGCGTGGTGGAGAAGAAAACCTGTTGAGGGAAGAATAAGAGGGAGCCCAGGGAAACAGCACACACAAAGAAAAGGCTGCAATACTGCAGACCTTGGCTGCTGATTGTAAGGTCACTGGGCACGTCCAGGTTCCCCTACCATCCATGGGGAAAGGGGCACAGTCTTGATTTGGAAGACTGCCTGGGATGGCACCCAGACAGCTGGTCTGCTGAGACTTTGTTATCCCAGAAGGGGAAAACTGTCTGGTGGGCTGGCTGGAGGACTGAGTCATGAAGAGGAGGGGATAAGCCACGAAGAGGAAGCACTACAACTCCTAGAGAGCAAGCGGGGCCCTGGCATGAGTGATTGACAGAAGGAGGCATGAGCCTGGGCAGAGCTAATTCCCAGACACAGCCACAAGGAGGTGCCCGAGTGGTGACAGAGGGTAATATAATTACTGCCAATCAACATGGCTTTATAGAAAATAGATCCTGTCAAACTAACTGGATATCTGTTTTTGATGAGATTATAGGTTTGGCTGATAAAGGTTGATATAATATACTTAGACGTCTCTAAGGCATTTGACTTGGTACCAGACAATATTTTGATTAAAAAAACAGAATGATATAAAATATACATGGCACACATTAATTGGATTAAAAACTGGCTACCTGATAGGTTTCAAAATATGATTGTAAATGAGGAATCATCATCAAACAGGTGTCTTTCTAGTGGATCCTGCAGAGATCATTTCTTGGCCCTATGGTATTCAACATTTTTTCAATTACCTGGAAGAAAATATCACCAATAAAGTTCCCAGGTGGCACAAAAATTGCGGGAGTGGCAAATAAACAAGAGGACAGGTCACTGATTCAGAGTGATCTGTATTGCTTGGTGAGCTGGGCACAAGCAAACAATATGCATTTTAATATGACTAAAAAGTAACTGTAGACATTTACAAACAAACCATGCAGGTCATATTTACAGGATGTGGGACTCTATCCTGGGACTCTGAAATAGATTTTGGGGTTGTGGGAGGAGGGCAGAAGTATGTATAATCAGCTGAACAGGAGCTCCCAGTGTGACACTGTGGCCAAAAGGGCCAATGAGATCCTGTGATGCATAAACATGAGACTCTTGAATAGGAGCAGAGAGGTGATTTTACCTCTATATTTGGCACTGCTAGAATACTGTGTCCAATTCTGGTGCCCACAATTCAAGAAGGATGTTGCTAAATTGGAGTGGGTTCAGAGAAGAGCCACAAGAATGATTAAAGGATTAGAAACCCTGCCCTACAGTGATAGACTCAAGGAGCTCACCTCAGTCCCTGGAAAAATCATGGAGCAGGTCCTCAAGGAAACCATTTTGAAGCACTTGGAGGAGAGGAAGGTGATCAGGAACAGTCAACATGGATTCACCAAGGGCAAGTCATGCCTGACAGACCTTATTGCCTTCTATGATGAGATAACTGGCTCTGTGGATATAGGGAAAGCAGTGGATGTGATATAACTTGACTTTAGCAAAGCTTTTGATACGATCTCCCACAGTATTCTTGCCAGCAAGTTAAAGAAGTATGGATTGGATGAATGGACTATAAGGTGGATAGAAAGATGACTAGATTGTTGGGCTCAACAGGTAGTGATCTACGGCTCGATGTCTAGTTAGCAGCCAGTATCAAGCGGAGTGCCCAGGGGTGGGTCCTGGGGCTGGTGTTCTTCAACACCTTTACTGATGATCTGGATGATGGGATGGATTGCACCCTCAGCAAGTTCGCAGATGACACTAAGCTGGGGGGAGAGGTAGATATGCTGGAGGGTAGGGATAGGGTCCAGAGTGACCTAGACAAATTGGAGGATTGAGCCAAAAGAAATCTGATGAGGTTCAACAAGGACAAGTGCAGAGTCCTGCTCTTAGGACAGAAGAATCGCATGTACAGCTAAAGGCTGGAGACCTACTGGCTAAGCAACAGTTCTGCACAAAAGGACCTGGTGAATACAGTGGACGAGAAGCTGGATATGAGTCAACAGTGTGCCCTTGTTGCCAAGAAGGCTAATGGCATATTGGGCTGCATTAGTAGGAGCATTGCCAACAGATCGAGGGAAGTGATTATTCCCCTCTATTCGGCACAGGTGAGGCCACATATGGAGTATTGCATCAAGTTTTGGGCCCCCCACTATAGAAATGATGTGGACAAATTGAGGGCAACGAAAATTATAAGGGGGCTGGGGCACATGACTTTCGAGGAGAGGCTGAGGGAACTGGGTTTGTTTCGTCTGCAGAAGAGAAGAGTGAGGGGGGATTTGATAGCAGCCTTCAACTACCTGAAGGGGGGTTCCAAAGAGGATGGAGCTCGGCTGTTCTCAGTGGTGGCAGATGACAGAACGAGAAGCAATGCTCTCAAGTTACAGTGAGGGAGGTCTAGGTTGGATATTAGGAAACACTATTTCACTAGGAGGGTGATGAAGGATTGGAATGGGTTACTTAGGGAGGTGGTGGAATCTCCATCCTTAGAGGTTTTTAAGGCCTGGCTTGACAAAGCCCTGGCTGGGATGATTTAATTGGTGTTGGTCCTGCTTTGAGCAGGGGGTTAGCCTAGATGACCTCCTGAGGTCTCTTCCAACCCTAATCTTCTATGATTCTATGATTTGGCTTAACAAAGAGAAGGTTAAGGGGGGACTTGATCACAGTCTATAAGTTCCTACGGGGGGAACAAATATTTGACAATGGGCTTTTCAGTCTAGCAGAGAAAGGTCTAACACAATCCAATGGCTGGACATTGAAGCTAGACAAATTCAGACAGGAAATATGGCATCAATTTTTAATGGTGAGGGTAATTAACCACTGGAATAACTTACCAGGGCTCTTGATGGATTCTCCATCACTGACAATTGTTAAATCAGGATTGGCTGTTTTTCTAAGAGTTCTACTCTGGGAATGATTCTGGGGCAGGTCTCTGGCCTGTGCTACATGGAGTGTCAGACTAGATGATCACAGTGGTCCCTTCTGGCCTTGGAATCTCTGAATCTCCCTGAGCTCTCCCACTCGGGGGCAAACCCCCCTGCACGCCCCCCATGGTGGGCAGCTGTGCAGTGCGGGGGCTGAGGGCCGGGTCTCACAGCTGAGCCCATCTGGGAGTATGGGTCTGGGGCTGTGTGTGCCGGACATAAAGGGAAGGCATTCAGCTATCATGGGAAGGTGTGTGTATCACAGATCCACAGGCTCTTGTCGAAGGCCAGCCTGTAACCAGTCCCTTGGTGTGCCAGGCCCCAAGGACCGACACAGTTCCACCGTGAGAGGCCTATGGCCTCCACAACTCCAAGACTGGGCTGTTGGCACTAGCAGTCCCTGTCTCTCCGTGGCTCCCTGCAGCGAATCCAGCCCAACCAGACTCCTGTAGGAGGCTTGTCCTGTCTCCTTCTGGGCACACTGCTCTCGGAGAGCACTTACAGCAACACCAGAACATGGTAACAATCTATTATCACCTGGCCCCAAAGTCAGACAGTCCTGAGGCTGGCACAAAGGGGCAAAGATTAAGATCGAGTTCAGCCTGGCCAATGCCAGGCCAGGGCTCCTGTGAGCCATGCTGCCATCATAGGCACTTGGCTCCCTCTCCCTGTCTCTGGTCCTTAGTCCTTAGTCCCAAGAGTGTGTGGGTCTCCAAAGGCCAGCTCTGAACCTCTCCCCTTTGCTCTGCTTCCCTGCTGAGAGGTGTGGGAATTTCCTTCCTCTTGCATGCTGGTCGCGAGATGTGAACATCCTGGCCATTGGACAGGGGTGAAAGTAACTTAAAGGACTTACCAGTACGCCGGAGTCCTGAGCAGGGTGTGGCCTCAACCGGAGGAGGCAGGGCCTTTCAAGATTCAAAGGCCCTGGGGCTCCGGCTGTGGCTGGGAGCCCCAGGGCCTTTAAATCACCCCGGAGCTACCAGCTGCAGAGGTGGCTGGGTGTCCCAGGGCAAATTAAAGGGCCCGGGGCTCCATCCACTGCGGAGCTCTGGGCCTTTTAAATCACTGCGGGAGCCCTGCCACCGCTATCCTGGGGCGGCAGGGCTCGGGCTACGTCTGGGGTAGCAGTGGCAGGGCTCAGGAGGCGATTTAAAGGGCCCAGTGCGCCTGCCACTGCAGGGAGCCCCAGGCCCTTTAAATTGCCTCCGGAGCCCTGCCGCTGCTGGGGTAGCGGTGGCAGGGCTCCGGCGGCGATTTAAAGGGCCAGAGGCTCCGGCCGCTGCGGGGAGCCCTGGGCCCTTTAAAGCACTGCCGGAGCTCCAGCAGCGGGGCTCAGGCAGCACTTTAAAGGGCGTGGGGCTCCCCGCAGGGGCCAGAGCTCTGGGACCTTTAAATCCCTGCCCGAGCCTGGCTGCCAGAGCTCCGGTGGTGATTTAAAGGGCCTGGGGCTCCCCACAGCAGCTGGAGCCCTGGGCTCTTTAAATCACCGCGGGAGAAGCCAGTCCAGTCCGGCATGGCGTACTGGCTCTTGCCGATACACCGTACCGGCTTACTTTCACCTCTGCCATTGGGGTTCCCACTGGCTTTGTGGGCCCTCCATTGATATGGATCAATTTCAGCCAGTCCTTTAACAACCCATTCATACCGCCCCAGATAGTTATGTGCCACAACACCTCATGCCCCTGCTCTACCCCACTTTACACCCTGTGCATAGCAATACAAAGCACAGCCTTCCTATGGAGAGTGTCATGGGCATGCCATGCCAAACAATGCCAGATGTGGGTGTTTACTGTGACACATTTCGATAAAAATGCATAAAGACAAGTGAAAAGTACTACACGTAGGCAGGAAAAATCAAATGCACGGGTACAAAATGAGCAATAACTGGCTAGGCCATGGTACTGCTGAAAGGACTTGGAGGTTAGAGTGGATCACAGACTGAATATGAGCCAACAATGTGAAGCAGTTGCAAAGAAGGCTAATATCATTCTGGGATATATTAACAGGAGTGTCATATGTAAGACATAGGGGGTAATTGTCTCGCTCTATTCAGCACTGGCGTGCCTCACCTGGATGGTGATCAATTGTTCTCCATGTCCACTGAAGGTAGGACAAGAAACAATGGGCTTAATCTGCAGCAAGGGAGATTTAGGTTCGATACTAGGGAAAACTTTCTAACTCTCAAGGGAGTTAAGCTCTGGCCCAGGTTTCCAAGGGAGGTTGTGGAATCCCCGTCACTGGAAATTTTTACGAACAGCTGGACAAACACCTGTCAGGGATGGTCTGGGTTTCCTCAATCCTGCCTCAATGCTAGGGGTTGGACTTTATACTCCTCAAGGTGCCTTCCAGCCCCTCATTTCTACGATTCTGTGTTTATGGTCAGTAAGAGCCTCAGTCCCTGCTTAAGGATGCAGCAGGCTCCATTACAGCTCACTGGATATGGAGGCAGGCAAGGACAGGGAAGGGGAGCTCTGGAGAGTAGAGGGGAGGAGAGGGAAGGGGAGGAGAGGGCAGGGGAAGGGAAGGAAGGGGAGTGAAGGGAAGGGCAGGGGAAGGGAGGGGAGGGCAGGGCAGGTCAGGGAAGAGGAGGAGAGAGGAGGGCATGGGAGGAGAGAGGAGGAGAGGGCAGGGGAGAGGAGGAGAGAACAGGGGAGGGGACAGCAGGGCAGTGGAGGGGAGGGCGGGTAGGGAAGGGGAGGTCAGGGCAGGGCAGGGGAGAGGAGGGAAGAACAGGGGAGGGAAGGGGACAGCAGGGCAGGGGAGGGGACAGTAGGGAAGGGGAGGGCATGGCAGGGGAGGGGAGGAGGGGCAGGGCAGGGGAAGGAAGGGGAGGAGAGAGCATGGGAGGGCAGACAGGGGAGGGGAGGGGAGGAGAGGGCAGGGGAGAAGAGGGAAGGGCAGGGCAGAGGAGGGTTACAAATGAAGCTGGTTGAAAATGGAGATGATCTGTGGGGAAAGTTCAGTTTTCTGTTGAAGTCTGGAGCCATCACAGTGACAGATAGGGTGACCAGATGTCCCGATTTTATAGGGACAGGCCCAATTTTTTGAGTCTTTTTCTTATATAGGCTCCTATTACCCCTCACCCCCTGTCCCGATTTTTCACATTTGCTGTCTGGTCACCCTAGCGACAGAGCCAGGATCCCATGAGAGCCAGAGCAGCACAGGCCTCTTGCCAGTGGGCTCAGAGACCAGAGGGTGTGCTGGGGCTGGAAGGGAGAAGGTAGCGGTCAGGGTCCTGTGTGGCCAAGGTGGGGAGAGAGGCGTCCCAGGCCAGCCCGGTGCAGTGCAATGGGCTTGGGGTGAAACCAGCTGTGTGCAGGACCCTGCTCCTCTCCCACCTTCCCCGAAGGCCTTACTCACATTTTGTTCTTTGTTAAGCCTGTCCTCATCTCATGCCATCCCCGCTCTCCCCTCCCCCTGGCCCTGCCTCCCCATGGCCTCACTTGGGCACAGCTGAGCTGAGAAGACTGGCCAGTTCTTGCTCACCCCCCTGCTCCCTCCCTCCCTAGCTCCCAACTCAGCTCTCTTCTGAGCATGCGCTGCCCAGGGCCTCTTCCTCTCCCCTGCCCCCTGGTTCCTTTTCCTCCTGCTGCCATCACATGACCCACAGTTCTCCTGGGGCTGGGAGACCCTTGTGCAGCCCAGAGACCAGCCGGGAGCCCAGGAGCCAGTTCTCTCGCCTTCACAGTTCTGCTCCGAGTGTGTGTGGGCTGAACAGCTGGGAAGCACCTGGCGCCTTTGGGAGAGGGGGAAGCAGCGCAGCAGAGCAGGCACTGCTGGGCAGGAGCAGGGGGCACCACCATGTCGTCAGCCAGCCAGGAAAGTGCAAATCAAATATCCTAAGTTCTAATGGATTCGGGACAAACCCCCCTTCTCACAAGAACCCTCCAAACTAGACCAAGCCCAGTGCAACAGCTTGTGCTCCCCCCAAGTACTGCATATGCACTATGGGGAGTGTACGCCAGACATGGAGAGGGGAGTGTATGGCAGGTGCATACACTGGGCACATGCACCGGTGTGTACCACTCAGCACCTACGTGTGTGTAAATGCTTCCCTGTATGGCCAGGAATGGTCTCAAGTTGCAGTGGGGGAGGTTTAGGTTGGATATTAGGAAACACTATTTCATTAGACGGTGGTGAAGCATTGGAATGGGCCAGTGGAGGTGGTGGAATCCTTTGAGATTTTTAAGGCCGGCTTGACAAAGCCTTGGCTGGGATGATTTAGTTTGTGTTGGTCCTGCTTTGAGCAGGGGGTTGGACTAGATGACCTCCTGAAGTCTCTTCCAACCCTAATCTTCTATGATTCTATGAACGTTTGCTCTGCCAGGAAGATACATGGGCTTATTTGCCTGCAGTCTTGTGTGAAATGTGTGTACATGATGTGTGTGTGTGCAGTATGTACACAGTGTATGTGCATGCGCTGTATGTACGTGTGTGTGTGTGCTGTATGTATGTGTGTGTGTGTGCGCGCATACTGTATGTACATGGGGTGTATGCGTGCTCACTGTATGAACGTGTGTGTGTGTGTGTACTGTATGTATACATGTGTTTGTACTGGGGGGATGCTGGTGGTTGCTGGGTGTGTACTGCAGGTATATGGCGGTGTGTGTGTATTGGGTGGGAGTACTGCTGGTGCATGGCGGTCTACAGTGCACATTCATGCGTATGTCCATGACCAGGTGTTTGGGCTCTGCAGTTGGCCTGGGGCATTTATTATTCTTTATTAGTTTTCCTGTCTCTCTGACATATTCTTCATCACTCTGTCTCAATCGCTCACTCTCTCTCCTTCTCTCTCTCAATCATCCACGATTAGTTCTTCTGTCTGTCTCTCTTTCCTATATTCTTTATCATACTCTCTCTGTCTCTCTGTCTCTGTCTCTTTCTCTCTCTCTCTCTCTGCTGCTGTGGAAGCACAGTGCCTTTGGTAATTGAAGATCAGTTGTGGCTCTTTTCCAGGTGGCTCATGGCTGCTCAGCCACTGCCCCTCTAAGCGATCTCAGTCCATTCCCCATCATTCTCCATGAATTGCTACACAAATTCTAGACTGCAGGTGAAATTGGATTTCAGTAATTTGCAGGGAAAGACCACGCCTCCCCCCCTATCTTTTGGGGTCGGATGCTGAAGCGGGTGGACACTTGTGCAGCCCCTTGGCCCTGCCTTGGGGCACCTTGGAGCAACACTCCCATGCATAGAAGCTTAGATCCTGGCTTGGGGTCACCTGATTAGACTCTACTTGTAGGTTGGCTGGGCCCTTATGACTCGCAGGGAATTACCTTAGAGGACTTGTCAGGTGCAGCCCACTCCCTGCAGGCCGCAGCTCAGAGACACGATCAGATGCCCAGAAGCAGCCACACATCAGGGAATATGGAGCAGGGACAGTAATGCAAGGAGGAGCCAGCGATTATTGCAATGAAATAACCAACCAACCAAGCCCTTCCTAAGACCTCAAGAGAGACGTGGCTTTCCAACCGGGAGAGCTGAGTGGTTTGCCTAACAGAGACTCCTCAGCAGGGGGCAGCAAGTGCAGGGGATGGGTCTGGTGCTTTGCTGCAGGGCAGGGGCTGGGGCTAGATCAAGGGTGGGCAAACGTTTTGGCCCAAGGGCCACATCTGGGTATGGAAATTGTATGGCGGGCCATGAATGCTCATGAAATGGGGGGTTGGGGTGCGGGAGGGGGTGAGGGCTCTGGCTGGGGGTATGGGCTCTGGGGTGGGGCCAGAAATGAGGAGTTATGGTTGCAGGAGGGGGCTCCGGGTTGGGACAGGGGCACGGAGGGGGTGAGGGCTCCGGCTGGGGATGCGGGCTCTGGGGTGGGGCTGGGGATGAGGGGTTGGGGATGAAGGAGGGTGTTCTGGGCTGGAGGGGATCAGGGCTGTGGCAGGGGGTTGGGGCATGTAAGGGGGTAAGGTGCAGGCTCCAGGCGGCGCTTACTTCAAGCAGCTCTTGGAAGCAGCGGCATGTCCCCCCTCCAGCTCCTACGCGGAGGCGCAGCAAGGTGGCTCTGCGCGATGTTCCGTCCGCAGGTGCCGCCCGTGCAGCTCCCATTGGACGCGGTTCCCAGCCAATGGGAGCTGCAGGGGCGGCGCTTGGGTCGGAGGCAGCATGCGGAGCCCCCTGGCTGCCCCTACGCTTAGGAGCCGGAGGCCCAGATTAAAATGTCTGAAGGGCTGGCTGCAGCCCCCGGGCCGTAGTTTGCCCACCTCTGGGCTAGGTGTAGGGAGCCAAAGTCCCAGCTGTGCTCATTGGCAGGACACGTGCCCCAGGCCCATCCTCTCTCCTTCGCCAGCTGTCAAGGGTCAGGGTTGCTGTGTGGATGAGAACTCTGTTCTGTGACGCTGATTGGCACTGGCCGGCTGCGTTCCCGGCGGGGTATTGATCCACCCTCCTGACTGATGGCCAGCATTGCTTGTTTACTCTAAAACAATAACTCTATTAAGAACTAACAGACACTAGCTCCCTGTGGGGCTGGCTGACGTGGAAGCCAGGCAGGCATGGGGCATAAGGGCCAGCTGGCTGACACCCAGTCATGGGGTCGTAGAGGATCTGGCTGGCTCAGACAGCCTGTGATGGGAGAGTAGCTCATCCCTACCCTTCGGTGCAATGTGTTCCAGTGGTTAAAGCAGGAGCGGGAGCTGTGGGGTAGCAGTGGGAAAGGAGGGCAGTGCCCCTCTGTTCTTATGTACCAGCTGCACCCCTGATATGCCCAGCATCTTGGAGCAGCATGACCAGGTTTGCCATGTGATATCTGGGGTTCCAATCCCCAGCCTGTGGGCATTGTGAGCATAGGCAAAACGTCCGTGAGATGCGCGCTGCCATGCCCAGGCACTAGAGCACAGCACAAACAAGTGAACCCCCCTCCCCGAGCATTCGCCCCAGGCTGGCAGGGCAGCGTGCTGCCATGCTGTATGCAGAAAGCCGGTGGAGGAGAAAGGAAGTGGGGGCATGAGGGGGGGTGCATAGGAGATATGGGGATGACTGTTGCATTGTTCCCTTTATTAAGGCATGGATTGTATTTACCACCTACACATTTTTGTTTTACCATCACATCACTCTACCACCAGCAACTGGGGACTGCTACTCCCTGTAGCCCAGACTCTACCTTCCAAACCAGAGGATGACCTTGGTAGGGGGTCACAGCCACACCCTTACACACAACGGCAGCCCCCGAGGGCATGCGGCCTTGTGAGGGGTTGAGCTCCACTCGGCCAATCAGGAGAGTTCCAGGCATTCTGTGAGCGGGAACAGTCCAGATGCAGGAGAGGGATGTCTGTCCGTCCCCCATTGCCCATCCCTCCCACAGTGCCGGAGCTCTGGCTGGCTGTGACAGGGTATTTCCTGAAGGGCCAGAGGGGCTGTCTCTGGCTCTAGCGGTGAGGATTCAGCTGCTGGTGTGACAGGGTGGGGAGTGGCTGGACTGGGCATCTAGCTGGGAGAACTGAGCAAGTCACGGGGGCGTCTCTAGCACTTGGCAGAGCCCTGGACATCCAGGTGGGTTGCAGTAATTGGATGAAGATCCCCTCCTAGCTGAGGCGAACGCTGGGGGAGCGGAGGACCAGTTTTACATTGCATCCAGTGACAACTTTGATGTATGTGACACCCACAAAAGGGGTTGCCAGCCTGCAGAAGTTGCTAGGAAACAGCCTTCTCCCCTCAGGGTCACTGATCAGCCAATGGAAGTTTGTTCTGATGATGTAATGCTTCTCTAGGGTGTTTCATTGCTTGTATGTGTTGCCTGTCTGTGCCAGAGCTGGGTGAAAAATGCAAGAAACCTTTGCAAATATTATTTGAGTCCTTCCAGGAATTTGCTTTGCCTGTGTTCCCCCTGGGCTCCTGCCCCTGAGGCAGCAAGCCTCTTTCCTGGCACTCAGCTCTGCAGAAAGCAAATTTTAATACTGGCACCAGAAGAGCTTGCATTCTCAGCCAACCTGGGAACAGAAACAATACCATGTGATGTGTCTAGCCAACCACAGAGCAACCCAGTTCAAATGTAGCATATCTGCAATCAATGCACTGAACAACAGCAATCTGAAAAGATTTTTGAATTCATTCAGGGGAGGAATAAATGGAAGGGAGCTGGGCTGATGCTATTCCAGCAGGAGAGAGACTTGGTGAATAAATCTATTGCTGCATATGATTCCCTCTGCTCTGGTCAGTATCCCGCCTGCCGGCCAGGGGAGCATTGGCAGGTGAGTTTGCTACTGAACTGGTCCCAGCTGGAACTAGCTCTTCAGCCTGCTGGTGTCGGTTCAGTTAGCGCTTAAGAAAAGCAGCTTGTTATTCTCTAGGTCATGCCAGACCCTGACCCTTCCATGTTCTGTGCCATTGTTGGCTGCCCTCAAGGGAAGGCTTTGGGAAGCCTGGTAGTAGGTCAGAGAGAGATGAACTTGCCCTTTGTGTGGGTCGCCTGCCCTAGAGCTGGTCCTGATTCCTGCCATTATGCACTAAGCAATCTAGACTAGGATTCCCCCAACCCCCTCTCCCCTCTTGTGCTCACTCTATCCACTTCCTTGGTCCCTTTCTCCGCCCCCTCCCCGCCCTGTCACCAGGTTCACTGGGGCTGTGAGATCTGTGCTATTTGCATCTCCTCTTGGGCTAGTTCCAAGCTTTCAGCCTGTGGCTAGGGACCCTGCCTCCTGCTCTCACAGCCCCCAGGTGCATGGCTTCATCATCCCTGAGACAAGTAACAGTGCAGGGAGGTCACCATGGGGCAGGTGATCTCTCTCAGGCCAATGCATGGAAAGCCTTGAAGACTGACACGAAGACACTGGGTCTGAGTCTGCATTCGGCAAGCCAGTGAGGTGGGTAGTTCCAGGAGCTGATGGTACCTGGAGGCTGCTGTCTGATGGCCCAGCTGCTCTGCGAGGTCTGCATGCTCACTGCTAGTGAGGACACGTGGGAGCTGTGCAGCCAACCTGTCACTGTGGCAGGCCCATGTTCCAGGAGCTGGAACGCTGTCTCCTGGCTAAGTGCAGACAGAAGAAGGCATCCGGGCCCATGGTGGTCACTATCAGATGTCTAGCAGCAGTAAGGATGCAGGGGGCTGATCCCAGAGTGCTGGACTAGCAATAATGAGCCTGAGACACGACTGTTGCAGAGGTGCCTGAGTCAGAGCCCATCTCCATAGCCCCCCATGCTGCCAGGTGCTGGGGTCATTCTTGACACAGCTGACATATACCCCTGTGTCTGCAAACTGCCAGGGACCTTTCAGAAATGGAGTGTCCATATTCCCAGCAGCCCACTGGTCTGCGGAGACTCAGACATCTCCGTGCTGCATGCTCCTTCCCAGCGAGATGGGCTTGCAGGCAGGGGTAGCATGAACATGGACACAGAGAATCATTTCGGGTGCCTGGAAGGAAGAAACAAACCCTGCCCCGAAATACACCCACAATGTCACCCTGGTGCCAGCCAGTGCCATGCTGGCCCCGCCTCATCCCACCTGCACAGCGCCCATCAGCCTGGGGACCACCCTGCCCTTCACAGCCAGTGCATTGGCAGCTCGTGGGGGAGGGACTGACTTTTCTGCCTGTCTGGTCTTGCTGCAGACTTGGCATCACACACTGGGAAGTGGCAGGTCTGGGTCTGTGGCAGTGCACCCCAGATGAGGTGCGTAGGGATGATCCAGAGCTCCTGTTTGCCAGATTCACATATAGCATCAAGTCTCCAATTCTGTCCTTCACGAGGGAAGAGGAGTCTGGAATGTGACTCAGCAACAGCCTCTCTAGAGTCAAGGGGACCAATTCTCCCCAACCCTAGGGTCCCTATGTTCCAGAACAGGGCTATAGAGGCCAGGTATTCCTCCAACCCACAGAGAAGAGCTGGTTGCATGGAGAACATAGTGGTGTAAGCAGAGTCAGGATGAGCTCTACCCTGACATCTGGTGGTGAGCCGTGGAAAAGGACTTCAGGGGCTGATCTCGTTTGCATGGGCACACCCACCCTGCCTAACATGAGGGACTGCCTGCCCAAATGGTCACTTTGGCTGCTGTGGGATCCCCAGTTTCTCTGTTATTGGGGCAGGAAAAATAAAGTGTTGTTTCCCTGATTATATGAATCAAGGACAGTGGAACTGTTTTATGACAGATATCAGAGGAGTAGCTGTGTTAGTCTGGATCTGTAAAAAGATCCAAAGACGCATGCGTCTGACAAAGTGGGTATTCACCCATGAAACCTTATGCTCCAATACGTCTGTTAGTCTATAAGATGCCACAGGACTATTTGTCGCTTTTATGACAGAGGGACTCACCATCAACTAAGTAGCACTCGCTAGACAAGGGACATGGGTTCCAAAACCCAGTGAATTGAGAGAGGTATTTGTGTCTGGTGTGGTGGGTCCCCTTTGAGGGCATGAACCACCAACTACACCTCCCCCTTACCCTACTGTAGCATATCAGAGCTAATTTTGATTGCATTAGGATGTCTAGTTACAGGCTGGTGAGCTGAATTCACTTTGGGCTAATGGTGCACCAGCACTGAGGCTCCCTTACTTCAAGCTGAAATCACTAAAAAGCAACAAAGAATCCTGTGGCACCTTATAGACTAACAGATGTATTGGTGCATAAGCTTTCATGGGTGCTAAAATTACTAAGAGCTGAAATCACTGAGTGCTGTGTTAAGTGTGTGCGGGGGGGGGGGGGGGAAGATATATTGCTGAGCAGCTGGTGGAGCAGAGCAGGATGGTTGCAGTGGCTCATGGGCCGGCTGGTGGAGTGGAGCGGCTGGCGGAGCAGAGCAGTTTGCAGGACGGTTGGAGTGGCTCATGGGATGGTTGGTGGAGCGGAGCAGTTCATGGGATGTCTGGAGCGGCTCACGGGATGGCTCATGGAGTGGAGCGGCTGGTGGAATAGCTTGCAGTGAAGGCTGCAGCAGAACCCCATGGAAAGGCAGGGCAATGAGCCTCGGACCACGTAAGGTGCCCCTTAATACCCCCCCCCCCATTTCCACCCAGGCTGGGAGGTAAAACTCTGCAGATAAACTTTTGAACTCTGGGGCTGCACTGACCAGGGACAGAGACTTTTGGGTTGTTGGACTCTTGGGACTTTGGCGGATTTTTGTGCTGCTGGACTTAAGACCCTGAGGGGAAAAGGACACTGCCAAACTTACTTGGGGGTGGGTCTTTTGCTCATAGTTTGTGTTATGAATCCTGTTTGTGGTGTTTCCCCAACATAATGCCGCATTGTTTCCTTCCTTCATTAAAAGGACTTTGCTACACTCAGACTCTGTGCTTGCAAGAGGGGAAGTATTGCCTCTTAAAGGCGCCCGGGGGGTGGTATGTAATTGTCCCAGGTCACTATGGTGGGTCCTGTGCTTTTCTTGGCGGGGGGGCTAAGATGCCACCCCTTGCCCCTGCTTTTGGGCTGCTAAGGTCCCCACTAGTGGCCTGGGAAGGTGGTAGAGGAGGGAAGCAGGGGAGGGATCTGGGTTTGCTCCTCACTCTGAGCCTCAACCCCTCTCAACATCTGTGGGTTCTTACCCTTTTCCCCCTTGGGTGGGGAACCTTCAGTCCTTAGACACTGGGGGAGGAAGTCTCCCTCCCCTACTGGGGCAGGGTCTCCCCTATTTCAGTTCATGGATCTTTCAACTCTTATAACACCTCTCCCCCGCCCCTTCAGTTCTCTCTCCTCTCTCTCCTTCCTCCTCCTCCCCTAACTGCCTGAAAGAGGGGTGTGTGTGTGGGTGGGGGTTATTAGATTCCAGATAGGGCTTAATTGACTACAGGTGCACCAATTAACCTGTAGTAACCCTCCCTAGTTTACAGGGAACCACGCCTTAATTAGCCTAGGGTTTATATATTTCCAATCTACTGCTGCTCCTTGGCCCTCCTGTATCACAATCTGCAGAATTGTTGTTCTAGTCCTAGCAGTGCTGGCTAGTTGTCCCCCACTGCTTGGGGGCTGCTGCTGGCGTGGGGAGAAGACTCTGCTGGTGTAACCCCCAGAGGGGAGTGTAAGGCCCCACTTTTCCGTCTCTTTTGGGGCCTCCCTTGGCTGGGTTACTACTGCTGCTGCTGCTAGAGAGCTTGCTGTTACTGCTGGAGCTGAGGAGGCAGTGGAGGAGGCCTTGTTCTGTGGAGTGGGTTTGTAACACCTTTGCTTCTATGGTGGTAGGTGCCTGAGCTGGGGGAGTGGTGTGGAGCCCTCCCCCTGGTCCGTCCGCTCCCCTACTGCCACTCTCTCTCCACCTATCTTCTGGCTCTGTTCTCTGCTCCCCAGCCCAGCAGTTTGCTCTGCCCTTCCAACTGTCCTGAGACAGTAGCAGTAGCGAGCGGGCATTTGTTTTTCAGGTGCCCATGGGTGTGTGCTCCCTTTTCCCTCCCTTGGCTTTGTCCTCCCTCCCGCTGCATTCGGCCAGTGGGCTCCCTTCCCCTCTGCCTCGCCCATTGCCCTGTTTTTGCAGCTGCTTGCCCCCTTTCCCTTTGCTACCTGCCCCTCCCGTCCCTCTTCTAGCCGCCCTGTTTGCTTTGGTTTGCCCTGCTTTTTTTTTTTGGTCCCTGGCTAGTTTGTTTGCCCCGCCCTTGTCCCGCAGTGCAGGCGTGGTTGCCAACCCATTTCCCCCCTTTGGTTGGGTTGCCCTTGAACCCACCCTGTCTTTTGCTCCACGCCTGTAGCGTTCTTGCTCTGACCTTCCCCTTCATTCTGATCCCTTGCTTCTTGCCCCCTCTCCCGGTCTGCCCTCTTTACTTGTGTGCCCACATTCCGTTGTTGGTGCTTGAGACCCCCCCCCCTTTTTTTTCATTGATCCCTTCACTGATGCACACTCCTCCATGATGTCTTAGTTTTCCCTTCCTTTCCCTAGTGCAGCCGGGGGAGCCAGTTCCTTTCATCCTGTGCTGGGAGTTGTTCCTTGTTTTCCTGTGTCCCTTTCTGCTGGTGCCCCTCCTGCCCTGCTTTCAGCCTAGCACAGGGGTGTGGTAGCTGTTTCCCTCCTTCCCCTCCCCCTTGCCCTTTCTTTCCCTCCGTTCCCCTTTCCCTGCCCTAGTGACTGTCCCACTCCCTCCCTTCCTGTGGTGGGTGGTTCGGGGGTGTGGGATTTCCCTGGCCGCCCCTGTAGATCCCTTTCAGTCTCTCTTCCGCCCCCCCACGCCCTCCCTTGCGATGGCTGCCCCGACTGCCGTTGTCGAGTTAACTGTCAGCGCTGCCACTGAGGCACCGGGGGTGTCTCGGGAGTCCATATCCATGCCCGCCTCTGTTGCTGCTGCTGCGACCTCTGCTGCCTCCACCTCTGAGACCACTCCCTTGGCCGGTGGGAAGGGCTGGTGGATGAAGAAGGGCAAGGGTCCTGCCCAGAAGGCAAAACCCTCCATGGCAGTGGTTCCTCCTCCCGCTGCGGCCCCATCAACGGCTGCAGCCCCCCCTTCTCCCTTACCCATTGTTCCCTCCACCAGCCCTGGGGGTGCCGCTCCCTCGGCCCCCAGGGCATATGCCCAGGTGGCTGCAACTCCTCCACTCGCCGCCTCACCGTCTACTCCAGCCGCTTCCTGGAATACCATTCCCAGCATCCGGGGCCCCTTTCCCACCCTCACCAGGGAGCACGGGGTGCATTGCCTCCTGGTGCTGGCCTCGCCCCATGTAGAAACCTACGTGCGGGCGGTGGCATGGGTGGTGGGGCCCACGGCCGTGGTGGTGACCTCTAAGATGTTTGGGAAGGTGATGTTCTTCCTGGTGTCAGAGGCCGCTGCCCAGGAGGCGGTGGAGAGGCGCTTGGTGGTGGGGGGGTGTTCACGTCCCTCTTGAGCCTTTGGCGGACCTGGGTGTAAGGGTGGTGTTCTCCTCTGTTCCTCCCTTCCTCCCCAATGCCGCCCTTTTGCCATTCCTCTCCACCTTGGGGAGGCCCCTGTCCGTCCTCAGCCCCCTTCTGTTGGGCTGTAAGGACCCCGCCCTCTGCCATGTTTTGTCGTTCCGCTGGCAGGTGCAGGTTCAAGTGCCGGCGAGTGGAGGGGAGGCTCTGGAGGGGTCCTTTCTTGTGCCCCATCGAGGGGCCCAGTACCGGGTCTACTACTCTTTGGGGGAGGCCCGATGCTTTCTCTGCTGGGCGGTGGGGCACATCCGGAGGGACTGCCCCCTGGCCCAGCTTGGAGGGGCATCTGGGACCCCCGGTACCTGGCAGGGTATCGGCTCTACCATCGCCAACAGCCCTGATTGCCTGGTCCCTGGGGCCGCTCCTCCTCCATCCGTGACCACTGTCAACTCCGCGCGGGTCTTGGGGGAAACCCCTCTGACGTCCCCAGACGAGCGTGCAGGCCCTGCCGCTGTGGTTGGTAGGTAGACTGGGGCCTGCGGAGGAGAGGGTGGCAGGGCTGGTAGCTGAAATCGAGCGGGGCTTGCCTCAGGGGGAAGTCTGTCCCTTTCCCTGCTGTCCTGCCCTCCTCTTCCCTTACCCTCCTGTCATTGCCCTCGCTCCCCGGCTCTGATCCGGCTGGCCAGCCCCCGTCTTTGGGGAGCTGGGAGCTTGTGCGAGGGAGGCATCAAAAGTGGGGAGTGTGGACCCAGCACACCCCCCCCTCGTTGGCGAGGGGGAAGGGAACTGCTGTAAAAGCATGAAGGGTGTTGCTGGTGCTGGATTTTCTGTTGACTCCCTTGCTGATGATCATCGTTTGGAGTCAGCCGAGGTCGCTGCAGCCGCAGAGGCGGATAGTACCACCTCTCCCATGGAGTCCCTCCCTGAGGGGGTTATAGAAGGTGTCCCTCCTGACACTTTGCCATCTGTGCCCCCTGTAGGCGCTGCAGTGGCTATTGCCCAGGCTGCTGTCGCGGGGGACCCCGTAGGGACTTCGATTCTATTTTTGATGAGATTGAGGCCCTGGGTTGGACCCCAACCACTGAGCGGGTGGATGCCCCCCTGCTAGGGGGCCTCGGTCAGGGCACTTGTAATCTGCCACCCCCCTCTTCCCCTGCCTCAGGCAGTTGCCCCTGTTTTGGCCTCTGCATTGCCTCAGGACCTGACCATTGGCCCGGCCACAAATGGTAATCCGGCTGCCACTGCCATGCCCAGTGAGGTGACGGGTGGCGCCGAGTGGCTGGACTCTGAACCCACGGGTGCCCTTCCCTCTGAGGCAGGGCTGCAGCCCTCGACCTCCCGCCCCCCCAGTGTTGTAATAGTGGGTGCCTCGTTTAGTGGGGCACCTGAGCCTAGTGGTGTGGGGGCACCCCAATCCCTTGCTGCCCCTTTCACCACCGAGCCGGGTCAAGAGGCACTGTGTCCCGGTGGCTCTGCCACTCGGGTCCCTGATTCTGTCCCTATTCTTGGCCCTGACCCTGTTCCCGTCCTGGATTTGTGCCCTGTCCCTGATCCGGTCCCAGCCCCTGTTCCTGTCCTTGACCTTTATTCCTTCCCTCTTCCTGTTGCTGCCGCCCCCGGGGTTGCCTCATTTTCTTTTTACGAGGGCCCTTGGGAGGCAGTTTTTGTTTTTTCCTCTCCTGGCCCATCCGGGGCTGCAGTTCTCCCTCCGCCAATGTCCCTAGAGCCGAGTGCTGAGCCAGGTGGCGCAGCCCCGGAGGGACGGGCGCCATGGCGGGGATCTGATCCCTGCGTGCCCCTCTCGATAAGCCACGGGGGCTGGCAGGGGGTCCTATCGGGGGACTCCCCGGGGTCCATGACCCCGGTCCCTGCCATGCAGAGGAACAAGATGCGCTGTTTCTTGGAGGACATTCGTGGCTCCACAAACAGAGTGCATCTCACTCTTCAGCGCTGGGGTGACTTCCATCTTGTTCTCCAGACCATGAGGGCCATTATGGGGGAGGGTAAAGGGACCGGGAAGCGGGACACTGCAGCTTACCAGCGGGCCCACAGCTTCCATGACGCCCTGAAGGCTTTTGGGGTCGGTCATGGTTTCCTGCCCGTGAGGATCATCCCCAGCTCTCCTTATGTTGCCGTCCATCTTTGCCACTTTAAACACCCGGGGCTGTAGGTTGGGTCTCCGCAGGTGCCAGATGCTCTCCTTCCTTCGGGGGGACCCAGCTGCTGAAGCAAACTGGCGGCTGGAGTGGGGGACAGGGTCTACTTTCGCCACCTTTCGGCCCGTCAGGCTGGGATGGCGACCCTGGTTTGCCCGCACCTACAGCCTGAGGTGCTGGGGATAACCGAGGTCGTGCTGGGTTACCTGCTGCACTTCCGGGTTCGGGTGGAGGGGCTGATGTTGCACCTCGTCAACATCTATGCCCCAGCATCCGGCCCGGAGCAAGTGTGTGTCTTCCGGCAGGCGTCCGCCTTCCTTGGTACTCAGAGCGAGCCTGCACCTGTCCCCCTCTGACTGCAGCTTCATCTCTTGTAAAGGCTTCCTCCCTATCATGCATTATTGACAGGACCAGAGGGGTAGGGCTAGCCCTGTCACCTCTCTGTCCCCTTCCTCATCTGCGTAGGGCCTATTCCCCCTGACCCAGTTACGGTTGCCAACTTTCTAATCGCAGAAAATGGAACACCCTTGCCCCACCCCCTTCCCTCAGGCCCGCCCCCACTCACTCCATCCCCCTCCCTCCATCGCTCGCTCTCCCCCACCCTCACTCACTCGCTCATTTTCACCAGGCTGATGAAGAGGATGAGGGAGGGGGTGAGGGCTCCCGCTGGGGGTGCAGGCTCTGGGGTGGGGCCAGGGATGAGGGGTTTGGGGTGTGGGATGGAGCTCAGGGCTGGGGTAGGGGGTTGGGGTGCAGGAGGGGGTGAGGGATCCGGATGGGGGTGTGGTCTCTGAGGTGGGGCCAGGGATGAGGGGTTTGGGGTGCAGGAGGGAACTCAGGGCTGGGGCAGGGGGTTGGGGTGCAGGAGGAGGTGAGGGGTGTGGGATCCGGGTGGCTTACCTCAGGCAGCTCCCGGGAAGGCTGGCATGTCCCTGCAGCTCCATGCACTGCCCCACTCCCGCCCACAGGTGCCACCCACAGGTGCTGCCTCCGCAACTCCCATTGGAGGTGCGGAGCTGGTGCTTGGGGCGAGGGTAGCGCACAGAGTCCCCCTGTCTGCCCCTACGTCTAGGAGCTGAAGGAACATGTCGCAGATTCTGGGAGTTGCATAGAGCCGGGTAGGGGGCCTGCCTGCGCTGCCAACCAGACAGTTAATGGCGCGCTCAATGGTACTGACCAGAGCCGCCAGGGTCTGTTTTCAACCAGGTGTTCTGGTCAAAAACTGGACACTTGGCAACCCTAGTCCCAGTATTTCACGGAGATAAAAATTTAACATTTCTGAAGAATGCTGAGGCTGCTGCTACTGGAATCTGGCCCCACTGTGCCCTGGTTAGACAGCTCATAGTTCTTTTACCCTCCAGATGTTCCTTCTTACTAGCTGGTCCATTTTCTCACTACAGCCTGGATCATTCTTTCCTTCCTTTGAGATTATATCACATTTACTCTTCTCCAGTCCTCTGGCTTCTCCCTAGTTCTCTGTGACTGTCACACAAATATATTTTCTGTGGTTTCTTTATTTCCTCCTATAACCCTCTGGGATGCACATCCCCAAGACTAGCTGAACTGCAGAGGTTCACGTTGCCTCTTATCAATAGCTGTATTGACAAGGTTTTCTTTACTGATGATACATATACTCTCTCGCTCTTTTTGATTAAAGGCTGATTTTAGAACCTTGTGCAGTAGCTCAGCCATTTGAGAACCATTATTAATTTAATCGTCCTCCTTATTTATTAATGGGCGTACTTTCTCTCTAGATTCCTGTTTTGATTTCTAGTATTTGTAAGAGAAATTCTTAACCTCCTTGCCAGGCTTAATTCATTTTGCTTCTTCCTCCCCTCCTCCCATTTTGCAGCCCTTATCTGCTCTGTACCAAGTTTAGCTGACTCAGTCAGTTCTCTGCCACCTTCTCCATCTCCAAAACAGTTATGTCTCAGACTCTTAGGTCTTGGAGGCGGCCCACTGGCCATTCCTTTCATGTTGCTCCTTGTGTAGAGAGCATGCTGTAAATTGGCTCTTAAGGATGGGGTCTGTGAGGAATGACCTGTACTCCTCTGTGTGGATAACTCCCTCCTCATGTCGCTCTGTAACATGCAGGAGTAACTGCGGACATGATTCTGCCCCGAACACACATCCGCGATGGTCTCCTGATGTATTAGTCACCAAACACTGAAGGTGCATTGCACACTGAGCTGGTAATGCAACTCTAGACTGGGAAAGGAAATCTCTAAAGAACTTCACAACCCCTGACAAGACACAAGTGACCTCAGCACATGCCAGCTTCATGTAATAAATAAAGTGAACAGATAAGTAAACATCACCCCAAGAGCAGCACGGAAGTACAGACTGGCACATGAGGGTAAATATATTAGGACAAATCATCCCACAGATTGCTGTTCTGCCCCAGGGAGCGGCAAAGCCCCCCGCCTCTGAAGCGGCCACAGACAGCGCCAATTTTTTTGGGGGTAGGGCGCTCATAGCTGTGTGGGCACCTTTCCAGAACTTGGCAATAGCCAGTCAATGGGAACAAGCCTTCAGGAGCTGGGGCATTGTGGGGTGTTTTGCAGAGAGGCAGACATGATCTCAGCCAGCAGCTGCCCATGCCTGATTGAAATCTATTGGGATTTGGACACTGTTGAACATCCCACCACTACAGTTTGAACAACAGACAGGCAAATGTCCCCCATGCTTGTTTCTCCATGGCGGGGGATTCATTCAGCCAGCAGCTTTCCCACTCACAAAGGTGCAGCTCCACTGCATGCTGTGTGCTAAGTGCCCAGATTGGGCTGGCCTTGCATGGCTGCTCAGGAGAAGAGAGCAGAGGGCATATGGAGCTTTCACTGCCCTCCCTTCCCACTGGGCAGGAGCCAGCCCCAGCCCCATGCTGTGCAGGGGTATCCCATGCCTGCTTGGTGTGGCACTCTGTCCCCTGCTAGTGGTAGCTAGACCAGCTAGAGATTGATGAGCCTGCTACAGCTAAGAGACATGCCTTGTAGCTCATGCAGTAGAGTCTCCATTAAGCTCTAGAGTTCCTAGCTTTGATCCCAGCCATGTTGGTGTTACCAGGGATCAGGCGAGTCTAGCACCAGGGCAGCTCTCGATCCCTCACAGGAAGGCCAGCATAAGCAGGGATGGCTTTAGGAAGTGTGGGGCCCTATTCAAATAGTTTTGATGGGGCCCCGGCAGGGATGACTCACCCGGCGGCGCTTTGGGTTGTCCGCGGCACTGAAGGACCTGCAGCGAGTGAAGGACCTGCCACCGCAGTGCCTCCGAAGATCCGGAGCGCCGCCGGGTGAGTAAAAATTAAAAAGGCGCCTAAGTTAGGCGCCCTTCTTTAGTGCACAGGGCCCGATTTGAGGGAATTGGGGGAATCGACCTAAAGCTGGCCCCGAACGTAAGGCGCACACACCCGACCCATTGAGGGATGGGGAATCCCTGCCCACCCTGACAGAGACATCCAGGCCTGGATGCAGGCCTGACTGGATGCAGCTGATGACTTGTCTGTGCATTGTCACCGTATGGGCTAAGTCTGCTCCCTCTGTGTTCGTAGTTTCCTCAGCTTTCCACTGGTGCAGCAACAGAGATCTTGACGGGATTCACTCAAATAGACACTGAGGCCTGGTCTACACTGAAGAAATAGTTTAACCTAGCTATGTCGCTCAGGGCTATGAAAACGTTTGTGCCTGGAAGGCCCCACATGTCACCACCATGCATACAGGAGCCTTCAGTCTTTAGGAGAATCACAGAATATCAGGGTTGGAAGGGACCTCAGGAGGTCATCTAGTTCAACCCCCTGCTCAAAGCAGGACCAATTCCCAACTAAATCATCCCAGCCAGGGCTTTGTCAAGCCTGACCTTAAAAACCTCTAAGGAAGGAGATTCTACCACCTCCCAAGGTAACCCATTCCAGAATCAGTTGTAGCTCCAGTTTTTTTTCAATCTGTTGACCAAACATCTTGACTTTTGCATCAGACCCAGATGGTTTCATTTTTTGAGAAAAATATTTTTACCCAAAGCTTAATTTCCACCCTTCTTTTTTAAATCAAATTGTCAGAGTTTTTTTCACCAGAATGGTTAGCAATTGCATAATGTGGACATCACCCAATCAACGCTGGGTACCCACTCTCCTGAAAAAGTCCCTGCCCCAAGGGCCATCAGTGCAGTGACTGCTGGGTTAAGTGAAAAGTAATGTACATTGGAAAAAATAACCCCAATTACACATATACAGTTGTGACGTTCTGTACCTCGGGGAAACACCCTGCACCCCCATGTTCATCCTTATAATATGATTGTGTGGTATCCAATGTAAAGTTTGTCATGTTGTGTCTCTGAAGACGTCCACGCAGTGTGCAGAGGCAGTCAACAAGGCAAAAGGATGTTAGGAATAATTAAAAAGGGTATAGAGAATAAGACGGAGAATATATTATTGCCCTTATATAAATCGATGGTACGCCCACATCTTGAATACTGTGTACAGATGTGGTCTCCTCATCTCAAAAAAGATATACTGGCATTAGAAAAGGTTCAGAGAAGGGCAACTAAAATGATTAGGGGTTTGGAATGGGTCCTATATGAGGAGAGATTAAAGAGGCTAGGACTTTTCAGCTTGGAAAAGAGGAGACTAAGGGGGGATATGATAGAGGTATATAAAATCATGAGTGATGTGGAGAAAGTAGATAAGGAAAAGTTATTTACTTATTCCCATAATACAAGAACTAGGGGCCACCAAATGAAATTAATGGACAGCAGGTTTAAAACAAATAAAAGGAAGTTCTTCACACAGCGCACAGTCAACTTGTGGAACTCCTTGCCTGAGGAGGTTGTGAAGGCTAGGACTATAACAGTGTTTAAAAGAGAACTGGATAAATTCATGGAGGTTAAGTCCATTAATGGCTATTAGCCAGGATGGGTAAGGAATGGTGTCCCTAGCCTCTGTTTGTCAGAGGGGGGAGATGGATGGCAGGAGAGAGATCACTTGATCATTACCTGTTAGGTTCACTCCCTCTGGGGCACCTAGCATTGGCCACTGTCGGTAGACAGGATATCGGACTAGATGGACCTTTGGTCTGACCCAGTATGGCCGTTCTTATGTTCTTATATCAATTTCTTTGTTAAATTGATGAACTCGTATAAGCTTGCAGAGTCCAGCGGGCATAACTGGACACTGCAAGGTGGAGGTTCCTAGGGTTGTGTCTCGGATTGGAGATATTGGCTAGTGTCATTCAGTTGCACAATCCAAGCAGTTTACATGCCAGAGGCTGTGCATGAACAACCTAGGAGTGGGGGTTCTCACAGCAGAGCAGGGTAAGGCTGGCTCCCAGAGTCAAGGGTTGGGGTGACCTAGCAGATCACTGGTCTAGATAACACCAGGGGAATGTCACAATAGTTATGTCTAAATTAGTTGTGACCAGCCAAGAAAGAGATCTTGGAGTCACTTTGGATAGCTCTCTGAAAACATCTCCTCAATGCACAGCAGTTGTCAAAAGGGATAACAATATGTTAGGAACTATTAGGAAATGGATCGGAAATAAGGCCAAAAATATCAATATCACTATATAAATCCATGGAGTGCCCACATCTTGAACACTGTGTCCAGTTCTGGTCGCCCCATCTCAGAAAAGGACATAGTGGAACTGGAAAAGGTTCAGAGGAGGACAACAAAGATGACTGAGATGATCAAGGCTTCCATACGAGGAGAGACTAAGATGATAAGGGCTGTTCAGCTTAGAAAAGAGAAGACTACTAAGGCATGATATGATACAGGGCTATAAAATTGTGACTGGGGTGGGAAAAGTGAATAGAGAAGTACTATTTATCCTTTCACACAATACAAAATCCAGGGGCCACCTAATGAAATTAATAGGCAGCAGGATTAATACAGGCATGAGGAAGTACTGTTTCACACAACACAACTAACCTGTGGAACTCATTGCCAGGGAATGCTGTGAAAGCCAAAAATATAACTGGGTTCAAAAAAGAACTGGGTAAGTTCCTTGAGAATAGGTCCATCAATGGCAATTAGCCAAGACACACAGGGATGCAAGCCCACACTCTGGGTGTCCCTAACTCTCTGAGTGCTAGAAGCCTGAAGGGGAAAACAGGTGGATCACTCCAACTGCCTTTTTGGTACACTCTTCCTGAAGCTTGGCTTGGGCCAGTGTCAGACAGGACACTGGGCAAGATGGTCTGACCCATGGTCTGACACAGTATGACAGCTCTTACGTTCTTATGTTAGGTGCATCTCTGCTACTTGCTCCTGATGGTTTGGCTTTCCTTCATGCCAGCTGTGTGCGAGGTGTCGATCCCAGCGGGGCTGAGCGCAGCCCATCCTGCTGTTACTCCCACTGCAGAGGCGGCCAGTCCAGGGACAGTCTCACATATGCTAATGAGCTATAGTTATGTTGATTACTGGCCCTCAAACTTGTTTTTCCCCCAGGAAACCACAGATTTTTATGATGCATTTTTCATCTTCTGTCTCCTCATGTAAAGGCAGAGAAACACCAGCTCCCTCCTCCCATATCCCTGCCTTGGGATACAGGAGAGAGGTAAATAAAATCAATCTCTTGGAGCAAGGCCCTGAGCGGCCAAGGCCGAGGGCTTCCCCTTCCACAGAGCCCTGGTTAACCCAGGCAGCTTCTAGAGCTAGTCTGTCATTTCCATAGCCACTTACCAAGGTGACTAGGGTGTCCTGAGGACCACCTCCCTCCCTCCTTACCAGCACTGTTCATTGAAGGTGACTGAGTCACGCTTGTCCATGTTCAGTCTGGACCCTACCAGAACTGGCCTCTCAGTGTTTTCATTCATTTTCAGATCAATAAAAGCAGAAATGGACTATACTTGGACAAGAGCGCCCTGGGCCAGCCTGACAGCACCAGCCAGCCATGATCTGACCCTACAGTCAGAGCAAACACACAGACCAACTGCAGCACATGATGATGCAGTCATATCACATGGTGATAAGACTCTTTCCATTCCACTAGTTTATCAGGATGATGTTAAACTGCAGCTACTAAAGTTAGACATTTTAAAATCAGCAGATCTAGATAATTTGCATCCAAAGTTTTAAAAGAGTTGGCTGGGAAGCTTGCTGGACCATTAATGTTCATTTTCAATACACCTTGGAATACTGGGGAGGTTCCAGAAGAAAGCTAATGATGTGTCATATTTTAAAAGGGTAAACAGGATGACCCAAATAATTATAGGCCTGTCAGTCTGACATCGATCCCTGCTAAGAGAATAGCTAGAACAATATAAAATTAACATGCACACATTAAATGGATTAAAAGCTAGCTGATAGGCCATAGAACACGATTGTAAATTGTGAATCATCATTGAATGGGTATGTTTTTAGGGGTGTCCCACAGGGATCTGTTCTTGGCCCTATACTATTTCATATTTTGATCAATGACCTGAAGAAAACATAAAATCATCCCTGATAAATTTTGCAGATGACACAAAAATTGTGGGAGTGGTAAATAATGAAGAGGACAGGTCACAGATAATCTGGGTGCAAACAATATGCATTTTAATACTGCTAAATGTAACTATATATATGTAGACGACAGAATGTAGGCCACACTTACAGGATGGGGGACTCTATCCTGGGAAGCAGTGACTCTGAAAAAGATTTGGTGATCGTGGGGGCTAATCATCAGACATGAGCTCCCAATGTGATGCTGTGGCCAAAAGAGCTAATGTCATCCTGGGATGTATAAATAGGGGAATCTCAAGTAAGAATAGAGGGGTTATTTTATCTCTGTATTTGGCACTGGTGCGACTGTTGTTCGAATCCTGTGCCCAGTCCACAATTCAAGAAGGATGTTGATAAACTGCAGAGGGTTCAGCGAAGAGCCACAAGAATGATTAAAATGTAACCCTTCTGCCCATCTAAGTTGGCAGCGACAAGGGCCGGGTTCTGTATCTAGGGGTTCCGTTTCAATAACACAATGCAAAACCGGCTCGAGCCCCCACCCAGTGACCTGGGACAATTACATACCACCCCCCTGGGTACCTCTAAGAGGCAATACTTCCCCTCTCGCAAGCACGGAGTCTGAGTGTAGCAGAAAATGTTTAATAACATGAGGTAAACGACATCAGCATAAAATTGGAAAAACACCACAAACAGGATTCATAACACAACCATGAGCAAAACCCACCCCAGCAAATTGGGCCGTGTCCTTTCCCTTTGGTTCTTGAATCCAGCAACCCAAAAATCACCCAGAGTCCCCAAAGTCCAACACCCCCAAAGTCTCTTGGGTCCAGCAACCACCCAAAGTCCCAAAAGTCCAACAACCCCCAAAGTCTCTGTCCCTGGTCAGTGCAGCCCCAGAGTAAAGGGGGGGGGGCACACAGGGTGTTAAGGGGCACCTTACGTGATCCGAGGCTGGCCAGCTGTCTGTTTCTCCGTGGGGGTTCTGCCGCAGCCTTCACCACGAGCCAGTCCACTTTCCTGCCATCCCACGAACTGCTCTGCTCTACGAGCTGCTCTGCTCACCGACCTGTGAGCCGTTCCAGCCACCCCGGCACATGGCTCCGCTCACCGACCTGTGAGCCGCTCCAGACGTCCCCGCAAACTGCTCCGCTCTGCTCACCGACCTGTGAGCCGTTCCAGACGTCCCCGCAAACTGCTCCGCGCCGCTTGCCGTTCCTTGGGCCGCTCCAACCGGCCCCACGCCGCTTGCTGCTCCTCCAGTCGTCCCCACAGATTGCTCCATCAGCTGCTGAGCAATATAGCTTCAGGCTCCCCCACTAGTTAACACAGCACTCAGTGATCTCAGCGCTTAATAACTTTAGCTCTTTTGTGATTTCAGCTCTTAGCGATTTCAGCTCATATAGTAGGGGAGCCCCAGTGCTGGTGCACCATTGGCCCAAAGTGAATTCAGCTCAGCAGTCTGTAGCTAGACTCCTAATGGAATCAAAGTTAGCTCTGACATTCAACAGTGGAGAGAGGAGGTGGTGCAATTGGTGTTTCAAACCCTCAGAGAGGGCCCATACCATCAGGTACAAATACCTGTCCCCATCCTCTCTCAATTCACTGGGTTTTGTAACCCATGCCCCTTGTCAAGCAAGTGCTACTTAGGTAATGGTGAAGGACTCACTCAGTCCTTCTGTCATACAACAGTTCCACTGGCCTTGATTCACAGAATCAGGGTAACAAAACTTTATTCTTCCTGCCCCAAAACAGAGAAACTGGGGATCCCACACCAGCCAATGTAACCACTTTCAGTTGCTGCTGTTTCATGCCAGGCGAGTGGGTGTGCCTATGCAAACAAGATTAGCCCCTGGAGTTCTTTTCCACACTCGCCATAATTCACCACCAGATGTCAGGGTAGACCTCATCCTGACTCTGCTTACAAAAGGATTAGAAAACCTGCCGTATAATGATAGAGTCAGAGCTCAATCTATTTGGCTTAACAAAGAGAAGGTTCAGGGGTGACTTGATTACAGTCTACAAATATCTAAATGGGGAACAAATATTTAAAAATGGGCTCTTCAATCTAGCAGAGAAAGGTCTAACATGATCCCATGGCTGGAAGTTGAAACTAGACAAATTCAGACTGGAAATAAGGTGTGAATTTATGACAATGAGAGTAATTAACCACTGGAACAATGTATCAGGGTTGTGGTGGATTCTCCATCACTGACAATTTTTCAATCAAGAGTGGATGCTTTTTTAAGAGATCTGCTCTAGGAATGATTTGGGGGCAGGTCTCTGGCCTGTGTTACACGGGGTCAGACTAGATGATAACAATGGGCCCTTCTGGCCTTGGAATTTATGAATCCATGAACTCGCAGGCATCAAGACTGTAGCTAAGAGCATACATGGAACAGTGTGAGGTGCACAGAGAGTATAGTGAAAAATAACAGGAGACTCTACAGTCCCATGAAACCCCAGCCTGACACTAGGAAGAGGTGGGACAGACCTGTTCATCTTTAATGACTGGAGCTACATGGTCACAGTAGGTTACAACTCCAGTTTCCAGGAGATGGACTATCTGGAGGACAATGAAGATGACCGGATGTGGAAACTGCAGGATGTACATGATCCTGGAGCAGGTAACTGAAAAGAGTTTCGTCTGTATGAAGTGCTGCCTGATAGAACTGATGGAAGAGAAGATGCAAGGTTTGGAGTTGCAGGTGTAAACTATGGTTGTGTTTCGAAGTAGTGAGGACCTCATAGAAGAACTGGCTGTAGGGGATAACCTTGGTTCTAGTGATCATGAGCTAATTCACTTTAAACTAAATGGAAGGGACTAAACATCTGAGGGAAGGGAGCAGAAGGAGACTCCACCGATTGGAAGGCATGAGATGCACTGTTCTAGGGATGGGGGTTCCACGACCACCGCTCCCAAGAGAAGGAGGAGGGTGATGGTGGTCGGGGACTCCATCCTCAGGGGGACTGAGTCATCTATCTGCCGCCCCGACCGAGAAAACCGAGAGGTCTGCTGCTTGCCAGGAGCTAGGATTCACGATGTGACGGAGAGACTGCCGAGACTCATCAAGCCCTCGGATCGCTACCCCTTCCTGCTTCTCCACGTGGGCACCAATGATACTGCCAAGAATGACCTTGAGCGGATCACTGCAGACTATGTGGCTCTGGGAAGAAGGATCAAGGAGTTTGAGGTGCAAGTGGTGTTCTCGTTCATCCTCCCTGTGCAGGGAAAAGGCCTGGGTAGAGACCGTTGAATTGTGGAAGTCAACGAATGGCTACGCAGGTGGTGTCAGAGAGAAGGCTTTGGATTCTTCGACCATGGGATGGTGTTCTAAGAAGGAGGAGCGCTAGGCAGAGACGGGCTCCACCTAACGAAAAGAGGGAAGAGCATCTTCGCAAGCAGGATGGCTAACCTAGTGAGGAGGGCTTTAAACTAGGTTCACCGGGGGAAGGAGACCAAAGCCCTGAGGTAAGTGGGGAAATGGGATACCGGGAGGAAGCACGAGCAGGAGAGTGCAAGAGGGGAGGACTCCTGTCTCAGACTGAGAAAGCGGGACAATCAGCGAGTTATCTTAAGTGCCTATACGCAAATGCAAGAAGCCTGGGAAACAAGCAGGGAGAACTGGAAGTCCTGGCACAGTCAAGGAACTATGATGTCATTGGATTAACAGAGACTTGGTGGGATAAGTCACATGACTGGAGTACTGTCATGGATGGATATAAAATGTTTAGGAAGGACAGGCAGGGCAGAAAAGGTGGGGGAGTTGCATTGTATGTAAGAGAGGAGTATGACTGCTCAGAGCTCCAGTATGAAACTGCAGAAAAACCTGAGAGTCTCTGGATTAAGTTTAAAAGTGTGAGCAACAAGGGTGATGTCGTGGTGGGAATCTGCTATAGACCACCAGACCAGGGGGATGAGGTGGACGAGGCTTTCTTCTGGCAACTAGCAGAAGTTACTAGATTGCAGGCCCTGGTTCTCATGGGAGACTTTAATCACCCTGATATCTGCTGGGAGAGCAATACAGCGGTGCACAGACAATCCAGGAAGTTTTTGGAAAGTGTAGGG